>NC_083277.1:68241275-68602301 GCF_963506605.1 Zootoca vivipara | reverse complement strand
CGTGATTGGTGGTGTTTAACGGCTTTTAAATACCCAGGCCAGCTTAACAATGTACAGTGTGTGTGTGTGTGTGTGTGTGTGTGTGTGTGTGTGTTGTGTGTGTTTTAAAGTAAAACATTCCAGAGGGGTAGTTGTGTGTGCTTTCTTTTGGGAAAACACACCAGAAGGGCATGATCGTTACTGACTTAAATTGGCTTTAATATTTTAGACAGGAAGCCTTGGAAACTGTAGTACATCAAGGTAGGAATGGAAAGATCAGCCTATTTCCAGCCTGTGTCACTTTTGGATGCATTTTTATTCATAAATCCATCCTATTTTTGCAGTAAGCTGTGATAAAAACAATCCATACAAAAGGACTGTATTTAAATGACATTCTTAATATTTATTTTGTCACAACATATTCATTTAAATAGTATTTTTTATTGATGTATATATTTCTAAATAGGTTTTATCCTAAAATACACAGGTTCAACACATTCTGATGCATTTTTATTAGCTGAGGTGTTTTATAAGAAGATGTGGAGAATTGAGGCAACCAGAGGAGGATGTCTGAGCCATATGTTAACCCAGGAGGTATGAATTAGGATATTTTGCCCAAGGCAAAATTCCCCTCCATATGTACAATTCCTCTGTATCTCAAGCAGATGGTTCTGATCATCCTACCACCTGGGAACCATAGCCTAAGGTTTAAGTGGTGTAATATAAATATTACTGTGCAGTACAGATAGGGGACATGACTCTTTCCTAAGTTCTAAGGGTGTCACAAAACACTTTGGACTTAGGTCCAGTGTGGGCCTGTGCGGAGGGATCTTAATATATGGGTAGAAGAGGGCCCTGTTCCACCTTGCAGTGCATGTTTGGGCACCCAAGACACTGGGTTGTGAGGGAGGAAAGGGAGACCCATGTGCACTTCCTCATATCTCTTTCAGCTCAGTCGGTAGAGCATGAGACTCTTAATCTCAGGGTTGTGAGTTCAAGTCCCACATTGGGCAAAGAAAATCATGCATTGCCGGTGGGTTGAACCAGATGAGCTTCATGGTCCCTTCCAACTCATGATTCTATGATTCTCCTCAGTTAAGGGATGCAAGCTCAGATCTTGTGTTCTTGACTGAATCAAGGCCCGGGGGCTGGACAGCGACATGAGAGACATGCATAGGTCTAACGTGCTAAGGGCCAGTTTGTGCATGAGGGGGTGGAAAGCCACCTCTTTCATGCCATGTGGGGATCCCTCCAGACACAGGCACTGTGCCCACAGTGAACCAGATTGAGCCATGTTACTGGCCCAGAGCCAACATTTTAAATGGACTTTCACATTTTGTATCTTGCTTTCCTCCAGGGCACTTAGGTACTTCTGCTGTCTGGGCTGAAACCAGAATCCCACAGATCTGTGTGCTGCTATTCCATGTGGTGGTCTGCTGGGGCTACATAAGAGTATAGTATCAGTGGAATTATTGTAGAGTACCTGGTGTCAATAGGATTACAGTCCAATTCCTATATGTGTCTGCTACTCAGAAACTGCATAGAGTCTTGGACACCTTAAACCACAGGATAGCTGTGTTTGCTTGTACTGCAGGCAAAAAGAACCAAGATCATCAGGTGCATGAAATGCAAGCCTCGTAGCAGTGGCATCAGAGGGAAATGAAATGTGAAAAGTACCAATAGTGACAACTCAAACAAGATTCTTTGGCAATTGTTACCCAGAATGAAGTACAATCAAGTTCAATAGTGCTTACTCTTAGGGAAGTGCTGATAGGATTGTATCCATAGATTCTACTCCAGGGTAGACAATGTGGTATAATTTGGATGGTGTTGGACTCCAAATCCCATCATCTTTGACCATTGGCTATGTTAGTTGGGGCTGATGGGAGTCAGAATCCAACAACATTTGGAGGACACCACATTGGCTATCCCCAGTCTTCCCAGGTGATGCACAATTTCCAGTTCACAGATTTAAATAAGAGTTGATGCCTTCACTGAGCCATCAACTTGTTAAGCCTCAAACTCTTGCCTAGAGATCCACACCCTGTTCCTTTTGTCAAATCTTCACGAACATCCTCTTGCAACAGACCTACAACTCAGCCCAACATTTAGAAGTCTCTGAGTGGCTATGATCAAACCAATATGAACCACTTTAAAGACTCATTGCTTGAAGTGTGAGAGGGTGTTTAACTTTGGCTGGGTCACTCTGGTCGAGGTTTTTACCATCTGTGCCATTTAAAAGGAAAAAGGAAATGTACATTATTATTATTATTATTATTATTATTAGTATTATTATTATTTGAATTGCATCAAAATAATCAAATTGAAGATAGCTAGAATAATAGTTACAAGGTCAGATTCTCATAGAGAGCTTTTCCACCATGGGGTTGCTCACGGTCCAAATGTCTTCTCTCTTTTACTTCAGCAATGTCACATTCTTTTTCAAGTACAGTGGTACCTCTCTACTTACGAATTTAATGCGTTCCGAACGCACATTTGTAAATCGAAAAAAATTGTAAGTCGAAACCATAAGAATGCATTGGGAGAAAAAAATCGAAGCAACCCTATCTAAAAATTCGTAAGTAGAAAAAATCCTATCTAAACAGCATCCAAGATGGCGGACGGAGCTCCGTTCGTAAGTAGAAACATTCGTAAATCGAGTCATTCGTAAGTAGAGGTACCACTGTACTTAAAGCACAGTATACCATAGCTATACCATAACATGCAATTTCCACCAGATAAGTTACAGCTCAGTTGGCCCCTTTCATTAAGAAAAAGTGACAGGTGCTGTAAAGCAGTGTTTTTATTAGGGCCAATCAGCAGTAGCTGGTGAGGTGGGTCAGGAACCAGGAAAGGTCGGAATCTGCTGTAGGCAATGAAGTCAGTGGGCAGCAATGCTCGTGCTCCAAAGAGGAGCTGGTGAATGGAAACACAGCGCCTCCATCCAACTTGAGACAGACTGAGGACACCACTCCCTTTGCCCCAGCTGCCTCTAATGCAGCGGTGGAGAACCTGTGCTCTTTCACATCTTGTTGGACACCATCTCTGATTATTGACCCATGCCGCCAGAGCTGTTCCCACACCACAACCACTGAGACCAGCTCAGTTCACAATGCAGTAAAGTTGCAATTCATATAGCTACTGTGGATTATATGTGATGTAACTAGTGATGAGCGGCCCAATTCTCCTGCCCACCTGTCCCTCTGCTCTTTCGGATACATATTTTTCCTAGGGGTTTTTGTGTGTGTTTTAGGTTTTTATTTCTAGGCTGCATGCCTCCTGTATACAAGTAGAATGCAACTAGCCAAGTTTTTTTAAAGGGCCAAACAGCTTCCACCCCACCCCACCCCATGCACACATCCTCCATAGCAGTGTTTGTGCCATCTTGCACCATTTTATTAGAGCAGGCTTGCACAAATTGCAAGCCATTCAGCTGAATATGACTTACTCCCATGTATTGTGCCTGATGACCCCACCCCTTTAGAAGCAAAACCAGGAGATTTCTCAAACCCTTGTAGGGTGTATCACCTTGGCAGGTGAGACGACAGGTTGTGGAAGCCCAGTTTTATATATATGTATATATTTTAAATACATATATATTCTTTGGATGTTGTGAGAGATGTTGGATATTGTGAGAGACCACAAATAGATATTATTATTTTTAGGGACAGACAGGCGCAAACTAAGCTATTCCACCCTGCCACAACTAAGTTGTGTGTTTCCATGTCCAATTAAAAGTGTCTTTCAAACAAAGCCCCACAGAGGTTGTTTGCAGGGCAATGGATCCCCTGTGATCCTGCTTGCCTGTTGAGATCTGACAAGACAGGTCCTCTTCTCTGGTTCACCGCCATCTGAAGCATGGTTGTTGGTTACATGAAGCAGGAGCTTTTTTGGTTGTGGTACCCAGAATTTGGAATTTTCTCCCCTGCTGCCTGCCCTCCCAGAGACCCTCCTAGTCACCTTCCCCCTTTTTGCTCTTTAAAGGCTAGTGAACACCACCCTGTTGAGCCAGCTTAATCTGTATTCCCCCAAACATGTAACGTCTTCTTGTTCTGTCCCCTGACATTTGAACCTGCTCTAATTTGCTTTATTTTACTTTGCTGAATTGTATTTTAATTATTTTACTACAGTATACATTTCCTTGGAGCCATCTTCTTAGAAATTAAAAAAAGCCTTAAAAACACCAGATAACAAATAAACAAAATTTCTCTGCTGTTACTGTAAAGTTAATAGCGGAAATCTTAACCGTGGGTTAAAATGCACTTGGAAAAGTCCTTACAGTCAGAACATACTTGGGTGAAGTACTTGAAACCCTGTGTCATTTGTGGTCATTTCACACATTGGTTAGGGGCTGGAGTATGTCAGTTTTATTAACCTGCTGCATTCTGTGCTTGTTCTTTTAGTTCCTTTTTCCCATTAACGTTGAACTGCAATCTGTCTGTAATCTATCCACACCCTGTCAGTTACAAGGGTATGGGAAAGTTTGCATCAAAAGGTGCTTGTGCTGCCGTTCTAATTAAAACATACATCATGAAGATGCTGTTTTCTCTTTTCTCTAAATTATGGACAGGAAATGCACAGTTAAGGTTTTAAACTGTCATCTTCCCACATGTTAGTCAACCTGCTAGCTTTTCTCTGCTATAAATCTCCTGTAACCACTTTGATTTTGCAGTTTAGGATGTACAGCCATCATTCAGATTATAAGTAATTAATATGCCCAACTCGTTAAAACTACAACTCCGGGCTTTAAGGTTTGCAGGTATGCCCTTTGTTCTGCATGTTTTGACTGCTCACAAGGCATGATTGGGAAGAAATCCCTAAATGTTCTCAGAACAAGTCCGGCTTAACTCCACAATTTTTCAGATTTGAGCCATGGTCAAATTTAAATAGGAGATGAGCTGTCCTATGCAAACACTGCTGCACATTTTACTTAGTAGGGCTGTTCCCAGGGTCTGACATGGGCAGGTACCTGTGTATCTGCAGGATGAAGTTGTCCCATTTCAAATGGTGCTGTCCCATGCAGCAGAACTCTACATCAAGTATCATATCGTCACGTGCCTTAAGCAAATTTACTTGTAGTGAAGTGGGGCTCTACACCTGTCACTCCCAAAAGATGAAGCCTCCTGAGATTCAAGTGGTGTGCTGCTCCGGGCTAGATGCATTACTGCACCATGCTACCCTAGAGGGTTGCCATATCTCCTCTCAAGCAAGTTTACACAACAAAAACCTTTAGAAGAAATTAATTTGGTACAAGTGGATATGATCTTTATACGTTTATGCCTCATTAGTAAGCTATCTCATTCAACTGATGAAACATAGCTGTTTCTGTCTTTCAGATTTTGCAAACTGGGTTGGTATGGAGATACTAGATTGTATTCGATTAAGTTCTACTCAAAGTAGAAATAAATAGAACCCTTAGTCATATTGGTTGATTTCATTGGGTCTACTCTGAGCATTGTAATGTGACATTGGTCACACGAAATATTTCAGGTTACGTCTCATTACATTTTCTTTATGCTAACAAGCTCAAATAAGAATAAAGTTAAAATGTACAGATTTTTCTTTTTCATCTGTTAAGAGGTGGGGATATGTGTTTTTGTGACCAACATAACACACTCAACCATCCCGTGTGGTGTAGTGGTTAGAGCAGGCTTTCTCAAACTCGGCCCTCCAGATGTTTTTGGCCTACAACTCCCATGACCCCTGGCTAGCAGGATCAGTGGTCAGGGATGATGGGAATTGTGGTCTCAAAACATCTGGAGGGCCGAGTTTGAGGAAGCTTGATCTGAAGGACTGTCACATGGAAGATGGAGCTAACTTGTTTTCTCCTGCTCTGGTGGGTGGGATCTGAACCAATGGAGTCAAGTAACAAGAAAGGAAATTCTGACTAAACACCAGGAAGAATAATGAGGGCTGTTTGACAGCGGAGCAGACTCCCTCAGGAGGTTGTGGACTCTCCTTCACTGGAGGATTTTAAGCAGAGGTTGAATGCATAGCTGCCAAGTTCTCCTTTTTTTTAAGGGAAATTCCCTTATGCTGAATAGGCTTCCTCGCGAGAAAAGGGAAAACTTGGCAGCTATGGTTGGATGACTATCTGTCATAGATGCTTTAGTTGAGATTCCTACATTGCGGGGGTTGGACTAGATGACCCTCGGGGTATCTTCCATTTCTACGTTTCTATGATAACAGAGAATGCTATGATTCAGCAGGAGATTTCTTTTCAGATAAACTTAAACAATTACTAGAACTGGCTGCTCCCAGACTTTGGTACTCCTTTCCTACAGAAGTTCTCTGAGAGATCATTTCATGACAAGCATCACTGATTCAATCTCATTATTTGCCATGATTCACGACATTTTCTCTCCTAACTGTAGGCCTGGTACCTTTCAAAACATGCTGCGTGTTCCATGCTGAATTAGAATGCAGACTCTCTTGCAATTATTGAGCGCTGAGGGATAGTTCTCACCATGGTGGGTAAAATTGTATCTGTACTATTTCAAACTGCAGGTGGGGCTCTCACACATGCTCACACACAATCCCATACAGTCGTACCTTGGAAGTCGAACGGAATCCATTCCGGAAGTCCATTCGACTTCCAAACCATTCGGAAACCAAAGCACGGCTTCTGATTGGCTGCAGGAAGCTCCTGCAACCAATCAGAAGCTGTGGAAGCCCCGTCAGACGTTCAGCTTCCAAAAATAGTTTGCAAACCAGGGCAGTCACTTCCAAGTTTGTGGCGTTCGGGAGCCAAAATATTCAAGAACTAAGTTGTTCGAAAACCAAGGTACGACTGTATACCTACACAAAGATAGCTACCATGTCAGGAAGAAAGCTAAGCTAGAATGCTTCTATCTAAGGAAACTTTTCGTATGTGCAACGGCTTTTATTTCTGTATACAGAAGCATTCCTTCCTATGAGCCTCCACCTGCATTCTGAAGTGTTCCCCAGCTGGAGGCTTATCATCTTGTTGAGATCTAGCCCTGGGGCTAATTCAGGTGTTCTCCCTGAGAGCTTAAGCTTTGTGCCGTGTGATTCATTTTGTATTCTTGGAACTGTGAGCGTTCTGAATTCTGTTGAACCACATACAGTACATAGTTATGGTTAGGTCGTACCAGAGGCAAATGTTTGCCACAATGCATCGCAAACACTCGCTTTGGTTTGTGGACACTTATAATAAATTACCTCAGATTGTCACAATACAGTGCCATACTGTGAGGTTTTCTTCTAGATCGCTGCATCTATTTTTGGCACAGTAAAAAACCTTGACATTTGAATATCACTGGCTGAAAACACCGACTTGCCCATATTCAGTATGCATCTTTCAGGTAGACAATCATGTTCAGTCTTTGAAAAAGGTTCTCTGGCTATCTGAACTACAGACTTTTCCAGTTTGGAAATTCCCTGAGCTTCTCAGATACACAGCGAAACAACAATCACTCTCAAGCTTTTCTGTTTTGTTTTCTGTATTGTTTTCTGTCTGGGTCTTTCCACCACATAGGCACAATTAGCTCATGAGGATTCTCTGTGTTACAAGCTGCAAGTACAGACTGTGGGTGGAATCAGACTGGAGCCCCTGTGCCCACGGAGACGTTTTCGATCTAGGGAATCCCTCTTTTAATAGGAGGTGGGGGGGATAGGAGGGGTGGGCAGTCCATTTTTGAAAATCTCCCCATGCAGCCTCTCACACCACTTTCCACCTAGTTCTGAAGAGCCCCCCAACTCTCTGGAGCTGATTTCGGAAGGGAACACTAGTGGCTGTAGAAGGAAGATGTTGTATGTTGGACTAAGAGTTTCTCATTCTTAGAAGCATTGTGTTCATTCTATAATCCAGGCAAGGCTTACTCGTCTCACAGATCTGGTGAAGACATATCTTTAGTTTGCTGTTCCTGGTCTAGCTGAAGTCATCAATACATCACCGCTTCCCAACAGTCAACAAGGTTGACTGGCTACGCAGGGGTCAGCTAACTTTTTCTGCAGGGGGCCAGTCCACTGTCCCTCAGACCTTGTGGGGGAGCAGACTATTTTGGGGGGAGGGCGTGAACGAATTCCTATGCCCCACAAATAACCCAGAGATGCATTTTAAATAAAAGGGCACATTCTACTCATGTAAAACACACTAATTCTCAGAGTCAGACCATCTGTGGGCTGGATTGAGAAGGTGATCGGGCCGGATCCAACCCCCGGGCCTTAGTTTGCCTACCCATGGGCTAGAAGGTTACTAGTCATGGTTGCTAATAGCATCCATGAAAGTAAGCCATGATGTGGTGTTAGTTAGAATGTTAAATAGATTTTGACCATGTCAACATCTGGACCTGGGAGTATACTGTGCTTTCCTAATAAAAAGTAACTTCATACAAGATTCCTAGACTTGGGATGTAGTTTGAGTCACTGCATGGCTTTATGATTGACTCATCGCACAGTTCCTGTATACTGTGCCGCTGCAAAGCTTATTGTTGCATTACAGGAAATTGAATTAAGTGGCAAACTGGCTGTATGGGTTTGAAGTCATTAAAACCATTTCACCAAATAACAAACTCTCCATGGACTCAATTAAAAAGGAGCGGAAATCGAATTCTGAATGTTGAATTGAATTGCATTTTGAAAATGAAATTTTGCTTCAGTTTTTTTGGAAAACCCTTCTCTCTCTTTTTCAGTGAAAAAATGTCCAAGTCAATTTTAAATACCCTTCAAAATTAAAATGTTTTATAGTGCAACCTTGAGTTCAATAAGACTTACTCTTAGGTTAGTTCAGGCATCCCCAAACTACGGCCCTTCAGATGTTTTGACCTACAACTCCCATGATCCCTAGCTAACAGGACCAGTGGTCAGGGAAGATGGGAATTGCAGTCCAAAACATCTGGAGGGCCAATGTTTGGGGATGTCTGGGTTCATGAGTGTAGGAATGCAGTCTTAAATTTGTTGGCATTTCTTTGTTTTTTTTTAAATAATTTTTATTAATTTTTAGAAAAAGAAAACACATACAAAGTATACAACATAAACTCTGTCCCTTCATTTTCCCTCCACCCACAAGCCCACCTCTGCCACCAGTGAGACCCATGGGTATTGGGGAACAAAGGGGTCCATTTTAAGCTGGGTTTGACCTCCCCCCTCCTTCCTCCCCCCTCATCCCCCCCCTGCCACTGAGAGGACAAAGGCGGAGGATCTCTGGGGATTGGCTTGTCCCCCAGCTATTTCTTCACTGTACTGGAAAAAAGAAAAACAAGGAAAAAAGGGGGGGGGGAAGCAAAAATATAAAAAGGGGGGGGGAAAGGAAAGAAAAAAAAAGGAAGAAGGAAAAATATTAATGGCTTCCACGACTCTCCTCCTCCTGGGTTTCCCAACCTCTTTACATAGTTATGGCGGGTTTTCTAATCCAATTCAGAATCTTATTCTTATAATATTAACACAATCCTCCTCCTTCTTCATGCTGTCCCCCTCTGAGCCCCCCCCCCTGCCACTGGGGTAGCCCGAGGAGTCCAGCAGTCAAAAGGTTCCATTTTTGTGTCTGGGTTTCCCTCCACCCTTCCCTCTCCCCTCAAGGCACCCCCTGCCACTGGGTACCAAGAGTAAGAAGGGGGAGACAAGCAGTTTTCCACCCAAACACCTCCTGATCACCAAAATTATTCAAAAACAAACTCTAAGCATATTTCCTCAGCCATTCTTTTTACTCCCTCCAGAAAGCTCTTAACCTTGAACTATAAAAATCTCTCCTTCCCCCCCCCCCCAATGTCCCTCCTCCCAATTGGATCAGCATATCCTTTAGCAGGCCAAGATTCCGACACCGTTGTTCATAAACCAAAAAAAGTACCTTAAACTAAAATTTTTACCCCACACCAATTCTTTCCCACATCCACTTCCAGACCTCTGCTCCTCCCTCTTTCTGCCTTTCCCTCCCTTCACTAACACCATTCAACATTTCAGTCTCTCCAGGATTTTCACTTCCATCAATCTTCTCTTCACTTTGCTTCTCCTTGTCGGCCTCATCTCTTTGTTCTGGTCTTTGTTTTTCATCATCCAACACATATTTTTTATGGTCTGAATCAGTCTCCAAATTGTCCTCAAATTGTTGCTCCTCACACACAATCTCATAATCAAAATTGTCCTCTAAATCTTGCTCTTGCACCTCATTCTCCTTTTCTGTTGGATTGAAGCATTGCCTTTCCTTGTAGATATCTTCCCATGTTTGTAGATAGCCCAGCACAGCCTCCTGGAAAGCTCGAGAGAATTTTGTTTTCATAGTTCACTTGACCACAGGCAGACCAGAGATAAGGGCAGAAGGGTACTGGAAAATTCCTCTCTACCACGTTGTCGGCTCCATCTTGGCTGTTCTTATCCTTTGTCTTTAACCTCATCAGATTTCAAATTTACAGTCCACTTAAATCCTTTTAAAACCTTTTGAATCAATTTTTCCAATTCACAGGAATAAAATCGTCTTTCTTAGTCCTTTAACAATTTGACAGCTTTTGACAGCTGTCAAAGCGTCCTCCCCCTTGTTGCTGCTGAACCTCAAGGGGCAACGACACCGGGGGCTGGGGAGGTTTGGAAAAGTCTTTCTTTCTCTCGGGTCCGCAATCTTGAAAGAAGTTTTCCCTTTTCGGCTTGGGAATATTTAATGCGCCTCCCGATTGTCCATTTGGAAGAGATCGGCTTCCGTTACTTTAGAATCTCTTCCTATCTTCAAATTTAAAATTTTTAAGATCCGAATGGAGATTTGACTTACTTTGAAGTCTTTTATTTCCTTGGAAGAATCCGCCGCTTGCAGGCTGAGGACTCGGAGCTTCACTTCAAGGAGGTAAGATGAAACCCAAAAATGGCTCCCGCGACTCCACTCCGCTGGCTCTCGATTGCTCTACTGAGCTCTCGGGCAGCAGAGGATTCGCGTCCGGAGCAAACAGCTGGGCACTATGTCACCGGGACTCTCTACCCGGTGTTTTTTCGGGGAGTCCGCTCGCTCTGCGGACTTCCCCCCCCTCCACGAAGCCAGGGACTTCGGAGCACGAAGTCCCTGTGTCCAACTTCACCAGCGCGACGAATCGGAAGCCTCTTTGTTTGTTTTGACAGGCATCAGATATAAACCATGACCTGCAAATGTTTGGTAACTGTCAAATATCTTCACTTGTTTGTTTGTTTGTTTGTTTTGAAGGAACGTATAGCATTCTTTTCACTAGACATCTCAAAGCAGCTTCCATAAAGCACAAAACACATGATATAATAAAATTAAAATAATAGTTTAAAACATGAAAAAATAGAAAATTTTACAATAGCATTACTAGTGCAAAGCCCTCCTGAAATAAAACCATTTTAACCTGGCCTCTGAAATTTAGCCAGACGGTGTCTGGCTGCTTTCTATTGGTGGGGAGTTCTGTAGAATTGAGCCTACTGCACTGAAGTCCCAACACTTCATAGGCATGAGCTGTGTTTCTGGACTATGGAAGGGGGAGCACTAATGGTACTTCCCCTGATGACCTCAGTGATCAGCTTGAGACATCTAGGGAGACTGTATATAAATTGTCAAATTCTGTCAACTGACAATCACCAAATACTAAAATCAAATATAGTTAAATGTCAGATAATATTGGAATTTTTGGTGGATATCTGAAGACGATCCTGTGAATACTGAATATCAATACTGGTGGGAGGGGGGGTAGTTGTTTACTTAATTTCACCCCTCGCCTTCAACCTGCCAATTTAGTCCTGTGAATTGGCTCTAGGCCCAAAGTGA
This sequence comes from Zootoca vivipara, assembly GCF_963506605.1. NCBI lineage: Eukaryota > Metazoa > Chordata > Lepidosauria > Squamata > Lacertidae > Zootoca > Zootoca vivipara. The sequence goes on along the minus strand of NC_083277.1, from coordinate 68,590,600 downwards.
TTCAGTTTTATGTATCATGTCATACTTTCTTTCTTCACTATTACCGTAATTGTATGGCAGATATGTAAATTAAAAGATGTTAACATAACTTGTTGATGTGTGTGCTATATAATGATTTATTAGGCCTCACAGCCTACACACTCTTGTACAACGAGCGTCCTTCACTTCTGCTGCCTGACAGGCTTGTCTTTGACATCATTCTTGTTGACTGCCAGCCTACAATCCCAACTCATTTTAAAATTCCTGCTTCAGTGAAGCTGATAGGGTCTCAGCGGGATTTCTACTGTACAGTGGAACCTCGGTTTATGAACACTTCGGTTTACGAATTTTCGGTTTACGAACGCCGCGGACCCACCTGGAACGGATTAATTCACTTTCCATTACTTTCAATTGGAAAGTTCGCTTCAGTTTATGAACGCTTCAGTTTATGAACAGACTTCCGGAACCAATTACACCATGCTTCGGGTTAAGTACGCTTCAGGTTGAGTACTCCGCGGACCCGTCTGGAACGGATTAATCCACTTTCCATTACTTTCAATGGGAAAGTTCGCTTCAGTTTATTAACAGACTTCCGGAACCAATTGTGTTCATAAACCGAGGTACCACTGTATATCAAATGAGAGTGTTAGTGGTATCTGAAGAAGTGTGCATGCACACGAAAGCTTATACCCAGAAAAAACCTTAGTTGGTCTCTAAGGTGCCACTGGACAATTTTTTATTTATTTTGACTGCATCAGACCAACATGGCTGCCTACCTGAATCTAGAGTGGTGATACATTTACTCATTTGCCACAATTAGCAAAAGTTGGTCTTTGGTCCATTACACTCACTGTGTGATTAGAAACCACTCCAGGGATCCCATTTTTAAACAAGACCGCAGCATGTGAGGAAGGAAAGTTCAATCCTTCCCACCTCAGATCACTACACTTAGCATTAGTAAACAAAAAACCTCCCATTGGTGGGAGCTTTTCCCCTAAGGCTAATTGCTGTGGGAAGGGGCCATTTTTGTCAAAGACCTGTTGAGAGGCATGGAATTGCATGTAGGCTCAGATGTAAACCCACTGAGTTCAATTGGATTTACTCGGAAGTAAATAAGCATACAATTGCTTGGTTAGTCACAGCCATCTTTAATTCCATTTATTTCCATGGGATTTGGTTGTAACCAGCCTGAATGGATTGTAACCATTCAGTATAATACAAGAGTGGTTTGGGAGGACACTGTTCCCTCCTGGTAAATCTTCCCTTATTTCCATGCTGTTGGGCAATGTCTGTTAAGATGAAGCTCTGTTTCTGAAAGAGCATGTTTGATAAACAGGATGGAGAATTTAAAGTGGTTTGCCCAGGTCTTTTTTATATATAAATATAGTGTCTTCTATGAAAATGGAAATCCTTTCCTTAAAAAAAAAAATAACCAGAATAAAATAACCACAGATGGTACAGATAGCTCTAATAATTCTGGCCTGTCTACCTCCCTTGCTTGTGGCAATGTATAGTCATTTGTACCAGCAAAGTAATGATGATGCAGAGACAGCTAGAAACACCTTTTTATATGAAAATTACTTTACCTGCAAAGAATGTTGGTGAGCCAGATTAAGTGGTGCAACATTATTATACAGCAGAGTTTGCAGCCTATGCAAATAATTTAGCAACATGCAAAAATGGTCATATTTTCTTTCCTTTCTTCCATTCCTGCTGGTTTAGGGTTGATTCATACAATTTTTTTAAAAAAGAAGTTTGTTTGCTTTTACTTCTGCCCTTGTTTTTCACATAAACAAAATATTTTGTAGAAGGACACACCCATAGTAACATGTCAAATCACCATATCCTGAAAGGCACTCGTTGCCTCTCAGAGGCTTTTCTTACTTTAAAAAATAAGGGCATTATATTTTCTTCTTCATCTAACATGATTGATGATATAGCTAAAAATATGTAATGGAAAGTATTCTATTGGAAATACATTTGATTAAATATATTTTCAGATGGCTTTGTAAATCAACCCTTGTTTGCCTTTGGAAAGGACAAACTCTTATGCTGTAATACAAGTGAAGCCTTTTTTGCTCTTCCCCTGGAAAGTAGAATCTGAACTTATTTATTTATTTATTTATTTTAAAAAGCCTGCTGAGGCTCTCTTGTTGCAGCAGTTGTGTAGCAGCATCAATCAGTAGATTCATTTGTTGAATCATTTTGTGGCACTTCTAAACAGTGTCTTACTGTATACTTAAAAACAGCGTTAACATCACTTGCGGGTTCAGATAACAATGCAGCAAGAAAAACCATAGCTCTGCCAGAGGGCTTATATGCTCAGCTCCTTAGCCAAACAGATGGTTTGCGCTGTCATTTCTGACAACCTTGATCACTAGTTGGGTACGGGATGGGCGAGGCTAGAATCATTTCCTCCATCACCCAATAAAAAGTCAGCGTTGTTAAAGGTGATGTGTCTATCAGCTGTTTAACAGTGCAACACCGCCTACGGTACTGGATGAGGTGTGTGCGTGCGTTTTTCTTGCTGTGTCCCACGCGATTACTATTTGAACGCATTGGACCACATCCAGGATGCCAATCTGTGTGCAAAAGCCAGTTTCTATGTACTGATCCCCCTTACTAGATTAACATACCTTAACTATAAAAATCTCAGTCTAATTTTATTCAAAGCCGTTTGCTACATAATTAGCTGGAGCAGCAAAAATAGCTACAGCCTGACCCTTTGGCGCTCTCCAAGTGCCCAATGAAATTTGCAGCCTCTCAGTGGCACAGAAAGGTGGGGTAGAAGAGAAAGTGTTGTCTGTTTCCTTTCCAAAAAAGACACACCCCAGTGGTCATATTGGTGACTCTCCTGTACCATGGTATAATTTAAAATTAAACAAATAGCATGTGACACCTTCCTAAATCCCTTCCTTAGGTGGAAAAAATATATATTGATAATATACTTTCTGTATGTAACTGCCAGTCTGACTTTCATCATTAAAAAGCAGTGCAAAGGCAGAAAGAGATTATTCACATTCAGAAGACATATTAGAAAATGTTAGCAGCACCTGACATCATCACCCTGTGCAACCTGTGGCAGCTTGGTGCGCATTGGGTCCTTCCACCTTGGAGGCCATCCAGAAAGAGCTGGCAATATATGCACAGGTCTTCCCCTGGATGATGCTGACCAAATATTTCAACACACCTGTTGGTTGGTGTAAACATGAGGCAAGCTGATAGCAGGGTGCTTGGGGGTTGACTGTGCATTCTGCCTCATTTGGGAAAACCCCTGGGAAGACAACAATGGACACATCATTGCATTTCAGGAGGCGTCTTAAGTGAGTCAGAGTTTAGAGTCGACCCAACTGACCCCCACCCCCTTTTAATCTGTGCATTACACAAGCCTGTGTTCTCCACCCCTCCTGTTACTTGTCGGTTCTCAGCGTGAAATAAAGCGAGTGTTGCCATGCTCACTGCCTTGGTTTTGCCATAGTTACGTGGCAACTTAAATATATCTTTTCTTCATTGGACCAGCTAACACATTTCTTTTTGGGTGGTCACTTACACATGACCTGTCAGGGGTTGTTGTGACTACTCTTGAGTAACGACCCTCCACATCTGCTTGTCTTTCAGATGTTTTTATTGGTGCATATTATTTACAGTGCAAAGTGTCCATAAATCATGTCTGCCTCAGTCTGAGTCAGAATCTTGCAATTGCTTCTTTCTGTTTCGCGCCCAACATAACAGCCTGGGAACCCCGAAGCGCCTCCCCCTGCTCCGATGGGGAGCCGTTCGTCTCAATTCCGGCATGGGGGGGAATGGCCTCCCAGCTGACTGTCTGCCGGTCCCTTCTTCCACTGCTCTCTCTCCCTCCCCTTGGAGCAAGGGCTCTCTGAGGCTGTCAGAGCCTTGGGTCTCCCTTTCTGTTTCCTGGCTCTTGTAATCTGATCCTGTGCTTGACTTACTACTTGGCGAGGAACTCAACCTGATGAGGGGGGGGCTGTTCCCTATAAGCCTTCCCCCTACATGACCGAAACAAAGGACTCTGTTTTAGATAAAATGTTTTAGATACTGGGACCCAGGAGCTGGGACCCAGGTGGCACTGTGGGTTAAACCACTGAGCCTAGGGCTTGCTGATCAGAAGGTCGGTGGTTCGAATCCCTGTGACGGGGTGAGCTCCCGTTGCTCGGTCCCAGCTCCTGCCAACCTAGCAGTTCAAAAGCATGTCAAAATGCAAGTAGATAAATAGGAACTGCTACAGCGGGAAGGTAAACGCCGTTTCCATGTGCTGCTCTGGTTTTCCAGAAGCGGCTTTGTCATGCTGGCCACATGACCTGGAAGCTATATGCCGGCTCCCTTGGCCAATAACGCGAGATGAGCGCGCAACCCCAGAGTCGGTCACGACTGGACCTAATGGTCAGGGGTCCCTTTACCTTTTAGATACTTTAAAGGTACAGGTGCACACTTTAGAAAGAATTACTATAATTTACATAGGAATAGAATGCATCTCATCATATTGGGGAAGACTCTGGCCAGGTGAGCTGTGTGGCTGCTTGCTATCCAGGCACTAACTGTGGATGGGCAACTTCAAGGCCCCTCCTGCTCTCCCTTCCGATGGTTCCTTATCTTTAAACTGGACTTGGACCAGACAGTTGGCATTCAGACAGAGGACTCCTTCAATTAGAGGGCTGTCCTCTGTAAAGTAGGGTGCATGACCACCCTAATTCCTATCTTAATGAGAGAGAAAGAGCATGTAGGGGACTCTTGTACCAACAACTAGAAGTGAACATCTGCCTTTAAGGCAGCCTGCTAGGATGCGAATTACAGGTAAGAAGAGAACTGCCACTTCACCCTCCCAGAAGCTTCTTGGCTCCCCTTCCCTCCCTTGCTGGAACAAACAAGGTGATTGCCACACCACTTGTTTTTCCTTTCTTGTTGGTAGCAGCGGGTGTTCTTGCTGGGGTTTGCCAGCAAAGCAGCCATTGCCAGTAAGAGCAAGGACAGAGCAGAGAAGGTGCAACATTTCTCTTCTTTTCTCTGGCAAAGGAAAGTGAATGGTTACTGTGACGATGAGTCAGTAGCTCTCTCTCGTTCTCTCACGCTCTCTCTGGATTGAAAGGGGGACTTTTCTGGGACTGATACCTGTGGTGGCTGTCAGGCTTAAGGCCATAAGAGCTGCAGACTGGGCTCAGCTCTTTGGGTTCTCCAAGTCTGTCAGAACAAGCTATCCCATTTTTGAGAGACAGGCATTTTGAGAAACAGCCCTCCCACTGTAGCAAAGGCAAAATAACAATGTAATTAGCCAGAAATACTCACGTCCCAGACATGAGAACAGACAGATCATTAGAAAGGAGCGGCCACAGCAAAATGAGCTTGCAGTGTGTTTTCCAAACTCCCGATAGCTGAGGCATACCTTTTTTCTGAATTGAAATTCGAGGCGTGTGAGTGTGCACACTCACGTCTGTTTCAAGGAGGGGCCATGGCCTAGTGATAGAGCACACATGGAAGGTCCCAGGTACAAGTCCTGGCATTGCCAGTTAAAAGGATCGTGCTAGTGCACTGTCTGCAGTTAGCTAGGGCAAAATTATTGGGAGGTAGCTCTGGGTCCTTTTTATCAACACGACTGGGATAGCCTAGGAACAGCATGGCACGTTGCACTGCTAGTTTGGCAACACAGTTTGGCAACACTGCAGAACTAATTATTTGGGTCGGGGGGGGGTGCAGATAGCCTGACATCCTGTGAATTTACTACATCATGTACAATAACAAAAAAATAAACATCATAGTGCATGTGTGTGCGTGCAGAATTTGAATTTTGTGCAAGTGCAGATATATGCATAATTTAATAACTGGATTTCAGCCTAGTAGGTAAAGGCTTCAAACCCTGAGTCCCTTACAAGACTATCTGTTGTACCAGATCAGTTGCAATTACACCTGAGGAACTTCAGAGTTTCAAAACACATGTTGCAGTGAGTCTGGCTTTAGGTGAAACCAAGCCAAAAGCAACTGACCTTGGCCCTCTTGAACTTGTGACATAAGTGGTATATGTGCTTCCATCACACTGCAGCATCTTTCTCTTGTGGTTCTCCATGGCAACTCTGCAGGTGGTAGATGGGGGCACATAATCTGCTCCCAACCCACCCACCCCAAACCACAATTCTCTGCCAAGCAGGGGGAGGCAGTGGCATCAGGATGCGGTCTGCCTCAGGGGCATAGCTGTCAAGTTCTCCCTTTTTAAAGGGAAATTCCATTATGCTGAATAGGCTTCCTCGTGAGAAAAGGGAAAACTTGACAGCTTTGCTCAGGGGGGCATAATGCCTTGCACCAGCCCTAGTACCAAACCAGATAGATAGATATTTGCCTGTCAAGTTAACGAGGAAGGGAAATCCAGTGCTTTGTAGTGGTGCAACAGCAAACAACATTGGCCATCTGACTAACGATAGCAGCATTTAGTAATACTGTATAGCTTAGCGATCTGAAATAAAAGGTTTTCCTTGATCAAATCTAAAACCAGTAGGATAGGGCTGCTTAATTATTCTGAGTATCTGCGGGACTGCAAAGGAAAACTGATCGGTGGCTTCTACCGATTTCCCAAAGGGAAAAAAAGTTTTTGTTAGGATAATGAGGGGAACATGGTGGATGTGTTGGAAATTGCAAGCCACACATTGTTCTTATATTGCTCCAAAGCAGGAGTTCATTATCCAGATCAATAATAAAAAAAATCCATTCCTCACTAATCTTGGTGGAATAAACTAAGCAGCAACCTTCCAAGCAAAAGCTCCCCCCCCCATTGAAGCAGATGATGTATTTTTTTTCTGTTTTTAAGACAGGCATAGGCAAACTCAGCCCTCCAGATGTTTTGGGACTACAATTCCCATCATCCCGGACCACTGGTCCTGTTAGCTAGGGATCATGGGAGTTGTAGTCCCAAAACACCTGGAGGGCCGAGTTTGCCTATGCCTTTTTTAAGACTTGTTGGGGATTAATAATAAAATGTTGTTATTAATAAAAAATACTAGCATATCATTATCGTTCTTATATTGTTAACATCGAGAGGCAATGGAGTTTGCCTCCAATGGTGAAGTCGAACTGCTGCATTAGCAACACTGTAGTCACTTGGGGAGTGTGCATGGGGGTCCTGGGCTGCCCAGATGACACAGCCCCACTCTCTGCCTCGGTGATGTGGTCCAAAGGAAAGTGAAGGGATACATTTGGCACCAGCCTGGCTGCAGGAGTTGGCAGGAAAGAGGCGCACAAGGTGCCATTCAACCATCGTAGGGAGTCCACTCCAGATTTGTGTACTGTTTACTCCTTAGCCTTTTCTTCTCCTGAAGATGTCCCACAAGGCAGTGGAGGTTTAGGACCTGAGTTTTCTTTTCCATAGATGGGCTACCTTCCCAGGTTTGACAGTGAGGCCCCTTCTGTTGCGGTTCTTGTTTTCTTATTATTAATTTGGAGCGCTGCCATCTATCAATAAAGAAATAACCATTCAGAGCTTATTAGGAGCATCTTTAAATTTATATTTAAAGTGGGTGAAGCGTGAGGCTCTTGGCAAGTGGCCAGTTAGGCCCTTCATACTGCAAAGGGTTTTTGCTCCACTGGTGATGATGAAGATAAACCTGTCTCCATTGTTGTGCCTGTGTTCTGTCTGCCTAAGTTCTGCATCATTTGTTTAACTACTTGAAGGTGTGGACTAAGAAATGCTTCTTTTGGTTGCTGGGCTTGTGGCTGGTAGCTTTGTACGTAGAGTTGCACATCAAGGCATACACCCATGGAATCTGTTAGTGTGTCTTGTTTGGATACCTCCTAATTCCTAGGGCATTAAATGGTGAAGCATCAAGATCCAGGATGAAGATAAGATAATTAACTTTAATCTGAGCTCCTGCCTGAGGTGGGAATGCGTTAGGTACTCAGTCTGTCTGCTTCCATTTATACTTAACCTGTTTTTTTAAAAAAGTATTTCTTTTTTATTTCTTTTTTAAAAAGCTTAAATGGGACTCTTCAAAACTCAGGACAGCAGACACACTTTAGGGAAAAGTTACAAAGTTTTCATTATCCATAGAACTTGTCAGCCATTCCTTGCTCACATTTCCACAGTTGTATTGAATTAGCAAATAGCATTATGCCACAATCAAAAGGCCCTAACAGCAGTATATGGTATCATACCTCTTTGAACAGTCACAGCTTCCCCCAATGAATCAAGGGGAGTGCAGAGTGTTAAGGGTGATAACAGTTGTAAGGAGACCCCCTTATTCCCTTCACAGAGCTACAGTTATCAGTCATTTAACTATCTATCCTCCTTCTCAGGGAACTCTTGAGAATTGTAGCTTGATGAGGCACTTTTGAGGCACTGTGTAGCACAAGGGTAGGCAACCTAAGACCCGGGGGCCAGATGCCTTCTCAATCCGGCCCGCGGACGGTCCAGGAATCTGTGTGTTTTTACATGAGTAGAATGTGTGCTTTTACTTAAAACGCACCTCTGGGTTATTTGTGGGGCATATGAATTTGTTCATTATTTTTTTCAAAATATAGTCCGGCCCACCACATGGTCTGAGGGACGGTGGACCGGCCCAGAGCTGAAAAAGGTTGCTGATCCCTGGTGTAGCACAGGTGTTTTCCTCCATGTTTCCACCTGCAAAAAAAATGTTATGTTAATTTAGATTTCTGTTCATATGCATGTTTATGTTTTTGTTTCCTTATATTATCTGTTTTGTCAGTACTTAATTGAAAACCTCAATAAGTGTTGTTGTTTTAAGTGACTTGAAGACTGAAGACTATTCCCTAACATTCAGATATTTACTCATCTTTACAGAAATAGGTTGCTTGGCTGATTTTGCTTTAAATGGCAAACAGGTGGCAGAGTACAGCTTCTTTTTGGAGGGGGGAGTTCACCACTGCTATCCTCTTAACCAGGCATCCCCAAACTTCAACCCTCCAGATATTTTAGACTACAATTCCCATCTTCCCCGACCACTGGTCCTGTTAGCTAGAGATCATGGGAGTTGTAGGCCAAAACATCTGGAGGGCCGCAGTTTGGGGGTGCTTGCTCTTAACTATCCCACTGAATTAAGCTGTGCTCCCAAGGTTGCAGTCTGACTCAGCCACCTTTGGTACCTCCAGTTATTCAACTTCCAAGTTAGCAAGGTCTTTAAAATATTTCTGCTCATGCAGTTATCGTTGGCCATGAAATTTCCCTTTAGCTGGGATTCTCCCTAGAGATAGGGATAGTGGTCTCGGATCTGCAAATTCTGCATGCTTAAAGTAGTGTAAACTGCTGTGGCTGAAATGATGCCATATATCGGATTGCCTTTTTAATGCTTAAAAAAACCCATGCATGCTATACAGGAAACTAGAAATTCCTACTGTGCTGGAATGACTGTTCAAGTTCCTTGGAAATATTGCAACACTTGAAAGGATTAGTTTTGTTAAACATGATAGGCTTGATAAATGGAGTATGTGTGTGTATTTGAAATGAATCCAGTTTACTTTAGTGTTTATCCTTTTGTCGTCATTCCTCTTACTCTGGAGAAAAGGCCTTGCTCATTGTTAGATTGAAGTCAGTAGTAAAAATCTCATTTGGATTTCTTGGGTTGGGGCCAAAGAGGATGAAGAATTTCTCCTGGCAGAGGTTCTCCAGCTTTTGTGAGCACCATTGGCTCTGTAGGTTGGACAGCATAGTTTATAATATTTTTGAATTAAGACTAAGCATATTTGTTTTAGTAGGACTCAGCTAACATGAGGACATCACTAAACCAGTCTCTCCATGTTTTGTGTGTGTTTACACCTCTATACCATATCTTTAACATTAATAAAAATCTATTATTTGTATTATTTGCACTGCGGGAGGCAGTGCAAGACAGGAGTGCCTGGCGTGCTATGGTCCATGGGGTCACGAAGAGTCGGACACGACTAAACGACTAAACAACAAATTATTTGTAAGGCAGCATTGTCCAAACAATGGCAGGAGTTGTAATCCCACAGTAATATGTGCCACATACAGAACTGTCATCACACACAAAGTATTTCCTGGACAATTTTTCCCTGTCTATGTGGGCTTCCTTTTTTCTTTTTTCTTTTGCAAAGCAACAACCTGGTCCATTGAGGGGTGTAGCACAAAGGGAAACTCTGGAAGGAGCCCCTTCTGCCCCTTCCTTGCACAACTCCCTTGTATAGTAGGACAGTTGCATCGTTTGCCTGGTAGTCAACTCCACCACTTTCATCTGAACTTCCGTCTCTCTCCAGGCAGGACGAGACCTCTGGATGCTCATGTAAATACTAGATCCCAGAATCCTGAACCAATACACCCTGGGTTTTCCAGTTGATTCCTTTCCATTCTCCTTCTATCTGTCCCAGAGATCAGAAGAGTTTGCTTTTCTCAGACCCCCGTATCCTATACCCAGTAGAGTATCTCTGCAGTTTTAGGCATTTAGAGAATTACAAAGATCCCTGGGGTTGGCAACATTTTAATAACCAAAATTATATCAGTTTTTATTAAGAACAGTTTGACGGTACCATCCCAATAGTGTTGTACCATGTGATTATTCCAAATGAGTAGGTCAGCTCTCTAAGCTATAGAAAAGATATTATTACCTCTGTTAACAAGCTAATCATGGGAAGGCAAGAGTATGTTTATTATGATAAACCAGCATATGGTAATGTGAGAAGGGAAGTCTCTTCTTTTTCTGCAATGGGCTGCATTGATCTTGGATCAATCCATAGATATGGATTATTCAGTATTGCAACTAAAAGCTTTAAAAACAATACCAGATGAAACCTTTTTGGAGGAGCAACACCAAGCCTCTTGATGCAGCTCCCTGCCATGCCACCGTCCAGTTAGATTGTTACGAGCCATTCTATTAAACTATTCTGTCCCATATGTTTTGTCATCGCTTAGCCAGGTGGCGCTGTGGTTAAACCACTGAGCCTAGGGCTTGCTGATCAGAAGGTCGGCGGTTCGAATCCCTGTGACGGGGTGAGCTCCCGTTGCTTGGTCCCAGCTCCTGCCAACCTAGCAGTTCGAAAGCACGTCAAAATGCAAGTAGATAAATAGGATCTACAGCGGGAAGGTAAACGGCGTTTCCATGTGCTGCTCTGGTTTGCCAGAAGCGGCTTTGTCATGCTGGCCACATGACCTGGAAGTTTTCGCCGGCTCCCTCGGCCAATAATGCGAGATGAGCGCGCAACCCCAGAGTCGGTCACGACTGGACCTAATGGTCAGGGGTCCCTTTACCTTTTTAGCCACAAATTAATGGGCAGTCAGTGGAGCAGATCACCTTGACTATTTGGGCAGTCAGCTCATACACTCCTGTGGGATGCTAGGTGATGAAATAATTCCATCACCTGACCTCAATGGGGTGTGGGAGACAAGGAAATGAAAGTAACAGATTTCTTTTTCTTCTCTTCCTTTTAGTTCAGAGCTAGGTTGCAGAGCCTATAAAAATGTTTCTGTTAAGAAGTAGCTTTTGGCTTTCTATGGCACTACTGTTGCTTTGGGGCAGATATTGCTGTAGATCTAACACCGCCTGCTTAAGAGTTCTTGTTCCTGTTTCCCTGCCATACCTGTACATTTATTTGTAAATAAGCAGTGTGCAGTTGGGGACAGAGGAACCTGTTGCTCTCCATTTCTCATTTTTCCAGTCTTCAGCAAATTTTCACATCAGTTTGTGCGGGGAACGGGATTAAGCTTTTGTTAATTTCTCCTTGAGATGTATATTTTGCAAGCAAATTCTCCCAATATATTGCATTTTTTGTATTTTTATATGTTGTTTTCATTAATGTATGCATTTTATGCACACTAATGTAAACATTTCCATATACTTCATTTGGTTGGAGAACAGCTAGTGTCCTCTTAGCTTCAGTTGCCCAGTAATAGTGACTGGTCGCAGGGTTAATGTTGGAACAGCAAAGTAAAAATTGCAAAGGCGTTTGCTTATTTTAAAGTGCTGTCTAAATGACTGATGGGAGTTATTCAGTAACTAGTGCTGCATTTGAATATGTATGGTATCCGAAGTTATATATTAGCCCTTGATTCCAACTTGGAGAGGTACATGGCAGTGGTAATTCCCTGTGGGACTTGCTATGAAATACACAGAACTTTAAAAGGTGTGTGTTGGCAAGGCTTTCAAACAAGGGATTTTGGAAATGAAGTGAAGATGGGTGGAGTAGGTGCATTTCTTGTGCATAATTGATGCTTTATGTGAGCTCAGTTTCATTGTTCAGCATTTCTCCAGTCAATTACTTTAATAAAATGAGCATGTCCCAAATTCAGGTTCAGACTTAAGGTCCACAGTGCCTGGGACATTGTCAGCACTAAATCACTATCCTGCTTGCTTAAATGAGTTAATTTTCTGGTGAGTAATGCATAAATACATATTCAGTGGAGTGGGCTTATTATGCACCAAACCACCAAAAATAAGTGCATGAATTCAAAAACTGAGAATACAGAGTTAAAACAGTAGTAGCATGTAAATGAATGCATAACTTAATTTTTAACTGTGTGTGTGTGTTCATTATTACTTGCCCATACATGGGTCTCCCATCCAAGCTAAACATTAGGAAGAACTTCCTGACAGTAAGAGCTGTTCTACAGTGGGATTTTCTGCCAAGAATTGTGGTGGAGTCTCCTTCTTTGGAGGTCTTTAAGCAGAGGCTTGACAGCCATATGTCAAGAATGCTTTGATGGTGTCTCCTGCTTGGCAGGGGGTTGGACTGGATGGCCCTTGTGGTCTCTTCCAACTTTATGATTCTATGATTCTAAGCTGCAGATCAGGTCTGTGCCTGCTTAGCTATAGCAGAATTACTATACTTGTTCCCAACAGCTAACATAGCCTGGGCAAGTGAGAAGAGGCTTCCATCTTCTCTCAAACAAAATGAGTTGATGGCAAAAGTGTGGAAAGTGAGTATTATCAGGATATGTCAGGATAGGAAGACCAAAACTCAGAGTTTTAAAACCTTTTATGATACATGGTCCTCATTTTTGCTCACATGGCATGTTTGGGGGTGGGTGGGGTGTGTAAAGAGAAAATACACAAAGTCAAGAAGTTTATTTGCACTGCACATCCTAAGCCACACCTTAGCTTAGCATGAGCTCCTCTCCAAGAGTCTGCCCTGCAGCTTTACCTGGTCTCCCTAGGCCAAGATTTGGCTTAGCGTGTCATCCAAACTAAGTCAATATAAATGCACAATGCTGCAGTTCTATACTCACCCTGCAGTAGGCCCCATTGAACTCAATAGGGAATACTTCTCAGTAGACATGTATAAGATTGACCTGTTTTTGTCTTGTTGATGGCCAAGTTCATAAACTGAGGAGGCAGGGGCCAGTGGTTTCCAATGAAGAGAGATTCATATCTTATTGAACTGCTGTATGTTGTGTCTTGCTGAGTGGAGACTTTCTCAGCTGTTTTTCTTACACCTGCTTACATGTGTGGCTATCCCCTTGAGTTGTTTCTGTTTCGTTTTGGGTGCCTTTTCGTAGCCCATTTCCCCCCTTGTATTAACTGCACTTCTTGGGGAAAAAGGTGTTTAACAAAACTCAGTAAATACAATGTTTTGTTTTTAATGTGCGCAAGAATCAAGCCTGTTTCCTTTTTAATGGCCCTTCTTCAAGGAATTTCCTTGGGAAGAAAGGGAGCTGGGGAATGGGGAACCTCCATTCAACTTTGAGGTGCTGCTGTGGCAGCATTCCAGACACAAGGGTCCACAGTCAATTAAACTCCCATGGATCCAGACAACCCTGCTACATCTACCATGGATCCTTGCACCAGGGTGCTGCCACAGTATAATGGAGGTTCCCAGGCAAGCTTCTCTAATGCACAGCCTTGTCATTATTTTTTTGTTTTCCTTCATGAACTGGGATAAAATGGATTTTGTCCACATGCAAGATCTAATTTCTTTTTTGAGAACAGTTTCATCCATGTTTCATTTTTAATTGTTCTGTACCACTGTGACATCTTGTAATGTTTGTTTGTATATATTCCAAATAAATGGATAAATTAAATAACAGCTTAGCATCATTTATATAGCATTCGTCTCAGCCTTTCTGTCAACATCCATGTAGAATAGAACAGTTTTGCTACTCCCATTTTGTAGATTGGAAGGACAGAGGCTAGTGGCTTGTCTAAGGCTAAGTGGTGGCCTTAGTGGGCATATTCACTGAAATACAGTTTGAACAGAGGACTCCAGCTCCTATATAGAAGAAGAGGAGGAGGAGGAGTTTGGATTTGATATTCCACTTTATCACTACCCTAAGGAGTCTCAAAGCGGCTAACATTCTCCTTTCCCTTCCTCCCCCACAACAAACACTCTGTGAGGTGAGTAGGGCTGAGAGACTTCAAAGAAGTGTGACTAGCCCAAGGTCACCCAGCAGCTGCATGTGGAGGAGCGGAGACACGAACCCGGTTCACCAGATTACGAATCTAACGTTCTTAACCACTATACCACACTGGCACCACTATATAGCTACCCCAATACTTCAATATCATTATCCTGTGCCTATTATATAGCAGGCAGGCATCTTCCTATGCTATAAAATGTGTGTATTTAGAGCTGTCTTGACAGAAATGTTTTACCCTGCAAACCAAGAAAAATAATATGCATTTGCATTTAAATCCTGCATCTCATTATAAGAGAAAATCTGTGTCCGCTATGCTGATGTGTGTTTTTTGGTAATCCAGATTCTACCTTTAGAGTGCAAAAAACCTGTCTACTTTTCCGATAAACACAGCTTCTAAAGTCAAGTTTGTAGTTGATCACAGGCCCAACCATAGGAACTGAACACCTACAGTCCTAAAATCAATTCTTGTTAGTGTTGTTAGGGTTTCGCTTTGTGTTTTTTCCACTAATCTAATTTTAAAATCTGTTTCTTCACTAATCTAATTGTAAAATCTGTTTCCTCGCTGTACCCAGAAGACATACTTTTATTTCCCAGCAGGTACCTCTTTCTTTTAAAATGGGAATTAAAACAGTTTACTGTATTACAGTTTACTAAAGTTGCCTTACAAATACTACTAATGCTATTAACCCCTCTGGCATGTGACTACATAAACAAGCACAATAGTATCTACCAAGAGTAGTAGCAAAAGCCACTGTGCATGAGAGGGAATTTGTCTTGCCAAAGATGGCATACAAATATTGGTTATGGTTTTCAGAACTCAGATAGCTTGTTTACTACAGTATTTGCTTCCCTGTGATATTGAAAGCATGATTCCTGCTGCTTGAATTCTATAGTTTGGTTCAACCCTTAATCCTTTAGCAGGTGTCAGCTGTAATGACAAATTATGGCTTGTGCAAACAAGTAATTGAGGGGTAAAATTGGAGTGTGCAAAAGGAGGAAGCAGCCTGAGGTTCGGGCACAGATACCTTGTTTCCCCTTTTTTAATACAGGTACGTAGTCATAAAGTAAGCCATGGCAGGGTTTTTAAGCATTTGAGAAATATACGGTAAGACATACCCCGAAAATAAACCATACTTCCATGCCGCGGAAACTAACCCCCACAGAGTCACTCCATGCGACCGGCTCTGCAGGAGCATGATCAGCTGTGAAGCAGCACTCCAAGAGCTCTGCTTAACAGCTGATCGCGCTCCCGCCTTGCTGGCTGCATCCCCGCGCTCCGCCTTCTCGTCCACCGCCGTCCCTGCCGCCGGAACCGGTGGCTGCTGCAGCGCCGAGCACTCGAGAGAGCCCAGCAGCGCCCTGAGCCATAAAAACCGTACCGGTAATAAAAAAATAAGACATCCCACCGAAAGTAAGCCACCCTGTGTTTTTTTGATGGAAAAAAGTTATAAGACAGTGTCTTTAAAAAGGGGAAACACGGTAGATAAACTATGGTTTGTGTTTTGCTGGGCTGGGCTGTTAAGCTTGAACCAATGAGTTGACTGGGCATGGAGGTGCTCCTGGAAAATAGAATGCAGTCTGAAACATAATACAAAGGCATCCCTGCTTTGAATAAATGCCAGCCTTTGCTTAGGCCAGTGATGGCCAAACTTGGCCTTCCAGCTGTTTTGGGACTACACAACTCCTTAGCTAACAGGACCAGTAGTCAGGGATGGTGGGAATTGTAGTCCCAAAACAGCTGGAGGGCAAAGTTTGGCCATCACTGGCTTAGGCCAACCTTTGTCAACCTGGAGTCCGGTGGCTGTGCTTAGCCGGGGCTGATGTGAGTTATAGTAAAAAAAATATATTGGAGGGCACCAGGTGTCTGAAGTCGGGCTTAGCCCCTATCTTTCCATCAATGCATAGATCATAGATTGAATCATAGAACTGTAGAGTTGGAAGGGTCTAATCCACGGGTGTCAAACACAAGGCCCGGGGGCCAAATCCGGCCCGCCAGACCTCGTCATGTGGCCCGCCGAGCGCCCCAGCCAGCGGGACCTAGCAGCGGGACCTTGCTGCTGAAGCGCCGCGCCGACAAAGCGCCGACAAACAGCTGGGGCCAGGGGGGGGTAGAAAGGCGGCCGGAGCAGCGCTGCACGGAGAGTCCCAAGCCTCTGGGACGCAGCAGTGCTCTGTAGCACTTTGAATCCTCCTCCTGCCACTGCTCGGCGCCTGGAAACGGCTGCTGCTGCTGCTGAAGCACAGACAAAGCACCCAGCAGCGCCGCGTGGAGGAGGAGGAGGATTCAAAGTGCTACAGAGCACTGCTGCGTCCCAGAGGCTCGGGACTCTCCGCACGGCGCTGCCGGGCACCGACCCGGCAAGCCGCCTCCTCCTCCTCCTCCTCTTGCCTCACCTCCTCCTCCTCCTCCTCCTGCCGCGGCTCAGCTTCACGAACGTGCAACTCTGAGGCTTTACGCACTTCTCCTAAAACGGACACCCGCTGCCTCACGCTGCACGGGAAATGCTTTTTGCCCCTGGGTCCCTTTGCGCTCTTTTCTGGCGCTGAATCAAGGCGGCGACCCCCCCCTTCCCTTTCTTTCTTCCTCTCTCTCGTTCTTATTCTTTCTTTCCCTCTCCTTCCTTCCTTCTTTATCTCTGTCTTCTCTCCCTCTTTCTTTTTCGTTCCTTCTTTATTCCTTCTTTCCTACTCTTCTTTCTCTCACCTCTTTCCTTCCTCTTTCCCTCCTGCTCCCTCTTTTCTTTCTTCCTTTCTTCCTTACTTCCTTCCTTTCTTCCTTCTGTCCTTCTCATCTTTCTTCCTCTCCCTCTCCCTCATTCTTATTCTTTCTTTCCCTCTACTTCCTTCCTTATTTCTCCCTTTCCGTCTTCTCTCCCTCTTTCTTTTTCTTTCCTTCTTTATTCCCTTCCTTATTTCCTACTCTTCTTTCTCTCCCCTCTTTCCTTCCTTCCTCTCTCCCTCCCACTCCCTCTTTTTTTCTTCCTCCCTCCCTCCCCTCCCCTCCCCCTCCCTCTCCCTCTCCCTCTCCCTCTCCTCAGAAACATAGGATGCTGCTTCATACTTCTGGCCCTTAAACCCTGGAACCAGGAGAGCAGCTCCAGTGAGTCAACCTCAGCCAGTCCCTTTGGTGAAGGGTGGTGGCTCACTGGCAGAACATCTGTCCTGCATGCAGAAGGACCCCAGCATCTCCAGGTACTAGTAGCTCTGCAAAGGTCCTGCATGAAACCCTAGCGAGCCTCCACCACCCAGTGCAGTTACCAAAAATCATTTTTCAATAAAATGTACAATAATTGTACATTTGAATATATACTTGCCATTATTCTGACTATGTTTCTGCTTTCAGAGCTAGTTATTACTTACATTATTACAAAAAACAGTAATAATTGAATGCAGTGACAATAATTTATGATAATAAAGAGTGGACACATAGTCCTACAGATACAACCGGCCCTTTGAGGGTGACCAAACTGCTGATGCGGCCCCCGATGAATTTGAGTTTGACACCCCTGGTCTAATCCAAACCCCCTGCGATCCTTGTTAGCCAGGCTCCTGACAATTTCTTCACCACCTTTGTGTAACCCAACATACTTACTAGAAGTGAAACATGCAAGAACAAGACAGCTCTTTGCATCTGTTATTGCTACAAGGCATCTACAGTAGAGCCAGGGCATGAGATTAACGTGTGAGCCTCCAAAATAAGGTAGTATGTAAGAAAATTCAAAAAGTCAAATAGTGAGACTGGATTAATTAGGAATCTTGTCTAATCCATATAATATTGGCACTTGCTTTTCGCTGCAGGAATTCTTTATTAACATATGCATAAGTTTATGTTTTACTCTATCCTGCTGCTGTCTTGACAGTTAGGTTAAATGATGCTGAATACACTTTAGAAAGAAGAAGAATTCAAATCTCTCCCCCCCCCCCTAATCTGAAAAGGCATTGCATACAAGAGAGGCAGAATTCATTCAATTTCCTGTTAATTTCCTTGGTTGTCTAATTTTATGTAAATCCACAGAGCACAGGTTTTAATTCAGCCACTCTCATCAAGAGACCAGAGACAGACGCAGAATAGGGGTTGGGGTGGGGATAGGATTTACCATTTGGGGGAGGGGGGCTTTAAAAAGAATTCAGCAGCAGGAGAAATTTTACATTTTAATTGAAAGTGTTTATTTTTCTCCACACAATAAACCTTACTTTCAACAGGAAAGAGGGGGTAGGGTATTAGATAGTGAAAGGAACTAATTCTGCATCTCAAGAAAATGACAATTTCTTCCAGGCAGACCTATAGTATCATCTGGGATTAGTAATGGTGGCATTCTTTGTCAACATGTCATCCTTGAAAGTGAGGAACAAGGGGAGCGGCTATCATTTTCCCTGCTGCAGGGTGTCAGCAAAAGATTCATTTGACTCTAAAGGGGATTATCCCTTCTTCTGTCCCCTGGAGAGACAAGAGAGTTTATTACAGAAGCTGAGGAAAAGGGGGTTAGCACAGATTAGTATTATATTATTGGCAGGGCAATGATGTATGTTACATACAAAAAGATTGCAATACGTCTCTACCCCTCCCTTTCTTATTTCTGACAAAGTCCTCATCACTCTGTCCTCCTAGCTGTATCATCAGAATGCAGCGCATCACATGAAAATAGTGGTTGATGTGACTCTGGATTCTGTGGCCAAGGACACTCTGATTCTTCATCATGCCTGAACTACAAACTGGAATGTAGCAAAACTGAGAAAACCTTTAAGTTTAAAGCAAACTGAGGCCCAGCCAGAGCTCAGGACATGACTGCAGTCCCTCCCGCTCCACTTAGCACCCCTCAACTACACCTGCCTTGCTGGGGACAGTAAGGGGGTGGTTCCAGAAGCCAGAACACACACACACACACACACACACACACACTGTGTTTTGTTGCTGATTGTCTGCAAAAGGAAAGAGGGGGAAGTTGGAATATACCGTGCTTGATAAGGCAATAAGGAAGGGGCAAATGTAACGTTTTAAGTGTGTTTAAAGTGCATTATACAAATGTGACACTAGATGGTGCTGATGAGCTAATGACCAATTCTGTATATTCTTTAATATATATATATAAGCATTTTCCACAGTGTTTTTTAATATCTATGTAGATTCAGCCCGAGAGAGGCGGGAGGCAGAAGAGACACACATATGCTATCAGTGGTGGGATGGAACACATACACAGTGCAAATATTTTGTTCCAGATCTTGCATGTCACATATTAGTAAGGTATGCTCAACCAGTATCCAGCTGTGTATTCACCCCCTCTGATATTAGCTTATGTAAGGGGCTGCGTCTAGTAGTCTCTTAGCGTTATGCATCTTGGGAAGCTGAGCTGCCCTTTGTTAGGATCTCCTACTCACAAGTAGCACCCTAGCAGAGACACATGCCCGACTGGCCTGTTCCCTCCCTCCTGGTCGATCGTTCAGGAGCTTCAAAAGCTTTCTCCAGCCCAAACATCACAGCGACTGATGCCAACTGACATCAGCACACTTACGGATCCGCAGAGTTTGTGCAGTTTTATTTACATATAAACACACACACACATCATCATGTGATAGACAACAATCCCATGACTGCAGACACAGACAATGAATCTTTAACACCCTTAACGTTATCAACTGGAAATTGTACACACCCAAGCTTTGAAGAGAAAAGATGTTCCACTGCTATACTTTTATTATAAGTAATACTGGGTTGTCAATAAGGTTATTCCAAAGTGTGTAGCTTAAGGACTATGGCATAACAGACTTTTGAAGGTCATTGAGTTGGATGGGAGTGCTCTTTGGCCACTCATTTCAGTTGCGTTTGGGTTTTCTTAATGGGGCTTGTGCAAGTAAGTTGTTGTGCTCATCCCATGAATCAGATGATCACCAATTGACCCAATTTTGTTAACTGGCTTCTATATACTTCAAGCGGAAATCTTGGAGCATGCTACCACATCAAAATATGAAAGTAATAAAAGAATAAGACCCTGGCATGAATAGGAATAGAAGGGCTCAGTTCACATCTTATGTAAGCAGATGTAAATGTGGTCATCCACTGGAGTTAAAAGATACAGTATTATGCTCAGCAGTGAATACAGCTAGTATGTTACATAGTTAACACTGGAGAACGAGACATGTTTGTCTTGCTCACCAGTGATGCCTTTTAAGGACTTTAATTAACCTAAGTTTGCATTGAGTTTGTCCTTAATTCACTCAGTAGAAGCTGTAAAGGGGCAGAGAAATCTGCCACAGCGATGTGACCATTGAAAAAGTGTTTCTTATCAAGGACAAGGTTAGTAAATTATTTTTCATCTGTGCATTGCCTGCAGTGTAAAAAACTGTGTTCTGCATAGATAGAAGTCTGTACCTGATTTGAAAGAAATGGCATGATTCATATTTTATTAATGCTTCGTATGTTTGCTCATTGTCATCTCTGATTAATCTGTTGGAAACAAAAGAAGTACAAAGGAACTTACAGTGACAACAACTGAAAAAAATAATCAGCCAGTGCAAGAATGAGACCTTGAAGAAGAGAGATTCTCATGGTTTCGGGGGATTTTTACATAATTAATAAAAACTTTTTTAGGTTAGGCACAATCAGTCATGAGCTTTATAGAAAGGCTTGCAGCTGAAATGATGAAAGTGTGTGGAAACCATGATCTCCCCAAGTTCAGGTGTGCAAATTCAAAATGAAATTCTTCATTTAACTTGTGAAGTTAAGAAATGGGAGTGTGGTTGCATTGTGATATCATTGCAATTTGTCATTGGAATATTTAAAACTGGTGTTCATGAATGCTGCAAAGATAGCAATTTCCCCCTTATTTTTAATCTAACCTATTTCCCCCTGTTTCTAATTAACCTATATCAAGGATGAGGAACTGCCAACCCTCTGGATATTGCTGTACTACAGTTCCCCATCACCCCTAATCTTTGACCCAGCTGGATGGCACTAATATGCATTGGAGCCAAACAGCTTCTGGAGGAGCACAGGTTTTGCAACCCTTACCTATATTGGTCTACACCTGTGCTCAAATTCATAGTTGTAGAATTGAGATTCTAGAATGGTGCAAGATATATCCAAATCATGAGTCAATCCACTTTTCTGAAGTCCGTTTTTTATGAACACAGAAACTGGTTGCAGGGTGGTTTCAGAGGAACGTGGGTTAAGCTTGGTTGCACGGCAAAGTGGCCATGTGGTTAATCCACCACAACCCAGAAGGGCTTCAGCCTACAGGTTCCATTTAATGGTCTGAGGTAGTGGCAGAGATAGGCAATTTTTCCTGCCATGTGCCTACCTCTATCCTCCTCCCTTCTCTACCTGCTGTAGCAAACAGAAGAGTGAGTGTCAACCAAGAGGCCAAATGAGAAACACATGGGAGAAGTTGTCACTTCATTGTCTTCCAGCTCTTGGTGGCACTTTTCAAACTACCTATGTGGCATCTCCAGGTTGTGTGACCTGGTCTCTGTGTGGAAACAGTGGTTGGCAGACTGAGGACAACCAAGGGAATAAAACACTTGCTTCAGTTCTGGTGCAATGCTGTCAAGGAATTATAGTCTGGTTTCAGCATCTCCGACCAAGTAGTGGCAGTCAGGCATTTTGAAACACATCTTGGAGGGGAGGGAGAGAAGGCTCATAGCTTCATGGTAGAGCACCTGCTTTACATGAAAAAGGGCAGGGCTGGGAATGCCCCCATCTGAAAATCTGGAGTGTCTCTGCCAGTCAGCATAGACAATATTGTATGAAGGAGCTTTCTATGTTGATATATTTGTACAAGGCAAAGTCAGTGGGAGATTCTTCTGAGGATGCTTGGAGGTCCACAGTAACCAGGTAGCATATCATAGACAGTCAGCTTCATGTAATGAACCCGGCAGTGTTTGGTGGTCCCCACTTGACCCCCTCTATTCCCCTTCTTATATTTGCAAAGGAGAAACGCATGTCATTGATAAGCTTGCATGAGTGTCAGATTGAGAGGAACTCAAGCAATCAAGTGTGAAGCAATCAAGTTTCACCCCTTCTGATGTTGGAAGAATCGAAACCCCCATGATTCACTTCAGATAGTTCACATTTCCCTTCCATACTTTCAGGGCAGTGTTTTTGTTTATAAGAAGTAGGAATTGGTGCGATTAAGGAGGTGTCAAGTCCAGTTATGAGCAAATAAATAAGATGCTAAACTCTCTTTAACGATACTGCATGGTTTCCTCTTGTTCTTTTCCATTAGATGTGCAATTTTGTACAAATGAGCTGAGGTATTCAAAATATTCAGACTATCCGTTGTTCAGAAAAAAGAGAACCTCCCCTTTTCTAAGGTGGCACCAGCATGTTAATTTTTGGAGGGTCCAGTCAATTCAGACAACCTAACTTGAAATGTCACTAATATTTCTGAAAAACTCCTTTGGAAGTTCTTTCAGCAATCTTTTCTGTATCTGAATGTGATTTATTTTAAAAGGATGCTGTTTGACTGCAGTTTTAGATGTGGGTATTTGTATATAATTTCCAAGTTTGATCAGTCCATAGAGCATCTTTAAAAACAAACCACACATACACACAAAGGCATCTTTTTAACAAAGGATCAGGTTATAACATATGTCCTCCATCACCAAGCTTAGAGAAGAAAGGTCTTATGTTGTACATATTTGTTGTTGTTTAGTTGTGTCCGACTCTTCGTGACCTCATGGACCGGAGCACGCCAGGCACTCCTGTCTTCCACTGCCTCCCACAGTTTGGTCAAACTCATGTTGTCCAACCATCTCGTCCTCTGTCGTCCCCTTCTCCCTGTGCCCTCAATCTTTCCCAACATCAAGGTCTTTTCCAGGGAGTCTTCTCTTCTCATGAGGTGGCCAAAGTATTGGAGCCTCAGCTTCAGGATCTGTCCTTCCAGTGAGCACTCAGGGCTGATTTCCTTCAGAATGGATAGGTTTGATCTTCTTGCAGTCCATGGGACTCTCAAGAGTCTCCTCCAGCACCATAATTCAAAAGCATCAATTCTTCGGCGATCAGCCTTCTTTATGGTCCAGCTCTCACTTCCATACATCATTACTGGGAAAACCATAGCTCTAACTATACGGACCTTTGTCGGCAAGGTGATGTCTCTGCTTTTTAAGATGCTGTCTAGGTTTGTTGTACTTATAATGTGCCTTAACTAGCACCAAAAGTGAAGAGGATTACAAACTTTAAACAAAGTACAATTTGATTACATGGAACAGAACTTTTATTATGATCATCTCAGGCCTTTGGCACAATGTGGGGAAATTGTAATGATGAACTCTTCCAACACAGGCCTCCCCCCAAAAAAATTAATGTCATTCTTTTGTTGAAGAGCATAGTGGTGGAGCATTTGATAACAACCAAGTGTCAGCTGGAGAGTGCATGGGCTTTCTACATGGTTAAAATACTTGTCAGAGTGAGGTTGGGGTTTTTCCCCCTTCTAAACATAACTGGGAAATGATATGAGGCATCACATGACTTCTTTGCCCCAGCAGAATTTTAGTATCTTCATTTCTCATCTCCTTCAACTGTTGGGGCAACACAAATAGCCTCTGATGAACCTTTTGACCTTTATTTTTCCACATCCAAACTATTTTTTCTCTTCTGAAGCACCCGCAACTTCCTCTCTAAAGAGAAATGCTTGCAAAGCAAACAAGAAAGAAAATGCTTAGTTCTTTCGTAATTAAAAACCTCCTTTAAAAATAAATAAATCAGAAACTTACTGCAAACTACCATTTGCATAAAGAGTATACAAATTTAGAATTTCTGCATTTACTCAGTTATTTGAATCCATTATGTCACTTAATGATACATAAAATGGATTATTAGGGCATAAACAATTACATCAATAAAACAAGAATGTCGTGGTCTTCCGCAGATGGATTCTACACTAATACGTATCTCTGGAATATGGCTATGAAAAATACTTGGTGTTTCTTGCTTTGATTTTTTTAAAAACTTTTTTTAGCACAAACTTATCTATACATATTTACTCTAAATCTCACTTGGTGGGGCTTGTTCCCAGCTTAGTGTGCCTAAGATTGCATCCTTAAAGATTAAAATGCACTCATCTGTTTATCCTAGTAGATAAAAAGGAGCTACTATTATCCAACTTGGCATCCTTCTCTGCTGGTTTCAGACTCACACCCAAACTCTCCAGTTGTGCAGAGCTGTGATATTTGTGAAGAGCATCTTATGTCATTGTCACTATAGTGACTTCTTATGGAATAGGCTGCTGCCCAGTGCTCGGAGCACACGATTTGTACACCTAAAGGTCCCAGGTTCAGTTTCCAGCATCTCCTGATAGAGGTGTGGAATTGCCACTGTCAATCATTGTAGGGAACTAGATGGGCCAAGGGCTGCTTCCTGTCTCCCTATGCCAGGCATCCCCAAACTTCGGCCCTCCAGATGTTTTGGACTACAATTCCCATCTTCCCCGACCACTGGTCCTGTTAGCTAGGGATCATGGGAGTTGTAGGCCAAAACATCTGGAGGGCCGCAGTTTGGGGATGCCTGCCCTATGCGACTTCTGTTAGACTACTGTTTCATCTGTTGACTGCAGAAGTCTCACTCGTGATTTTGCACTGCAGTACTTAAAGCATGGAATGCACCCATGCATTAACAAAACACCGCCAGTTCATTCTGCTGTCCAACCGCTCCAGCCACACTGGCCCTCCTTTCTTCATTGTGATAAAAACTTTGTGCATTATGATGACTGCTACCTGCCTCCACTTCATAAGCTGAATGAGGCTAGTTGTGACATTTTGTCTGAGTGCAGCCTTTACATGCCAAGTCGTTATTTATTTGCTGACCCAGCAAGTCACAGGCTCAACCTATACGTAAGTTTCGGGCTCAGTTGCGTATAACTGTTCTTATCGGGCTAATCATGTACCCAGTGTCAGAGAAAAGCTTACGTATTCTGCTCTAATGTGGTCAGACACAAATAGCATCAAAGATACTTCTCCTGAATTCAGATATCGTGGCAAGGACAGTGTGGGAAGGAACCAGCAATAATAAAACCCCAAGCGTAGGTGGTATTAACTTTCCCTTATTTCCTTTTTGTTATGGCAGTGGGCTGAAGCAATCTTGTCTACAGCAAAAGTGAGAAAACAGAAACAGTCCACCGAACTCTGAAATGACTAGATGTTGATCACATCCTGATAGCGGGTTCGAAGGAGTTACTGACATTGCTCTTGCCATATTCTGCGACATGTACAGAAAGCAACATTTTAAAAGCTGGTGTGAAAAATTCTAAGCCCATTTTAGAGGGTGAACTTTCTCTCTTTCTGCAATTTACAGTAGCCTTTGGTGAGCAGCTGTAGTTCGACAGTTTAAGACAGGCATAGGCAAACTCGGCCCTCCAGATGTTTTGGGACTACAATTCCCATCATCCCTGACCACTGGTCCTGTTAGCTAGGGATGATGGGAGTTGTAGTCCCAAAACATCTGGAGGGCAGAGTTTGCCTATGCCTGGTTTAAGTGCAGGTGGCTGCAACCATGAGCTTGAGATGCATATCCCAGCCCTGTCCATTGTTCCTTTTGGGTGTGGGCCACTGTCTTTCAGCTCCAGTATGAAACTTCTAGTAGAGTTCACTAGTAGAATTCTGTCAACCTTAAGTTTCAGTTATGAAATACTGTATAGTGACAGGATAAGTGCAATAATGAAATGTGGTTGCCATTTAAGATCCCTGCAGATGGCACACAACACTTCCAAAGTTCTATTTTATAAACTGCAAATTCTCAAGTTAGGGCTCAAGAAAGCTGTAAATAGATGCCTTGCTAAAGTGTTAGGATGGCTCTTTCTCCTTCCCTCCCTTGCCTACCATTATTTGTCCCATCTCCAAAATACTCTTTGATCCATAGCTCTTTTTATTCCTGAACTTTCCTAGCTGTCTCCAGTAACTTCCAGCAAACCTACCCTAAAGCGCTCACATTGTCAACATTACAGAGTTAGCGCTCCTCTCTCTTTTGTTTAGAATACTTTCCCTTCTTCTATAAGCTGACAGACTCAACCACTCTTCTTTTTGTTTTTAATAGCTCTTTTGGGGGCTAGCAAACTGGGAAAGTTTTGGGGGTGAGATGACTAATCTAGCATACCACCAGTTGATACACTTGCCTGAGTGCAAGAACCACAGTGGTAATTTGCTCAGCAGCAGCGGCAAAGTTGTGTACAGTGTTTGGTTGGGAATCGTACACAGCGAGTCATATCAAAACTTAGTGGGGTGTTTCCGCAGTGGCCTCACCAGTGGCCAAAGATTGCTACTAGGAGCTTGCTGAGGGCTTGGATGCCCTGGGCCACAAGAGAAATGGGGCTATGAACATTGCAGGGTCAAAAACAATGTAGCCCAACCAGCTTCTCTAGCAGGAACACTGATGTCTGCTAACTAAGCCATCCTTCTGGGTTCCTTTTCTGTCATTACCTTGGTATGGGAACACAGGCATCCACTTTTAGCCCCTTCTCCCATGCATCTGCATCAGAGGAGTAAATAATCTTTAGCTTTTCAAGGTGAAAGAAACTCTCTGCAGCTGGCATTGGTCAAATATATGCTTGCAGAAATGGAGCAGGTATTGCTCACTTGTTGGCCACATTCACACAAAGCCAGATTTTGACTTCTGCTGCTTCAAGATAGCTACTCCTTCTCTGCATTATGGTTGTGGAAAGCCTTTGCCTTGCTTATGCTTATAAAAGATGTTTTATTCCTTCCTTAAATTGTTTTTTAAATGAGTTGGGGAAGCAAATAAGCTGTCCAGTCCCTCCCAAAATATTTACTCAGTTGTCTTTGCCTACTTGGACAGTTTTGATAATATCTTTGCCCAGTTTTATCAAGACATGGAACAACATGCACTGGCAAACCTTGGGGGGGGGAGTTTAGGAGCCAGGTCATCTCGGGGTCAGTTCTGATGTTTCCCCTTTAGTGACAGAGAACACATGAGCAAGGGATGGTTACAAGTAGATATATTACATTACTCATATATAAGAATGTTCATCCTAGTTTAACTTCACTTTGAAACACACGGATGAACATCACCTGTGCTAATGAAATTTGCATTAGCTTTGCCATCTCCATAGGAATTATTGCCTCATCAAATGCAAGGTACAAACTCAAGAAGGATGCCCTCAGTGTAGGTGTTGTCTGTGGTCACTAGCTGTTTTCTGCATTCTTTAGGCTGATAAGTGATAGTCGCAGTGACCTCAACATTTGCTTACATCTCTTTTCTCATACTACATCCACGGGGTTACAGAATATGAATCGCAGTGGCAAAAACAAAACAAAAATAACATAATTCATTCCATTTCTGAAAGCAATATGAACTAAGCCACAGGTTGCAAATATTGTACAGTCAGTGGTCCCAAGCAGGGCTGGCCCTGCCATTTGGTCGAGTGAGGCAGCTGCCTCAGGTGGTGGATGCCAGGGGATGTGTGTGTGTGGTGTGATGCCAAGATGTTTGAGGGGAAAGCTGTGTGTACCAAGTTATGTCTTTTGCCCTCAAGTGCGGTGGAAGATGTCCTGGTCGCCTGTGTTCAACTGCCAGCCCAGTCAGTTAGTTCTGTGTGTGAAAAGAAATTGCCACAGATAACAACATGTCTTGGGCTGGCCCTCCTATTTAAGGATGCTTCCAAAAGGCAAAACTAAGGGGCAGTTCTCAGTTATTGGCATTTGTGTGTCCTCTGTCGGTTGCGGAGGGAAGACTGCGGCTGCTGCACTCTTTCCTTGGTCCTGTAGTTGCCGCCCTACCTACAGGTAAGGGATGGTTTGACAAAGCATTATGCCTAAACTTGGGCTTATGATAGAGCTCATTCCAGGCAAGCCACAAGCTGTAACCACGGTTTGTTCTTCGCTTACCACTCATGGTTTGTCTGGGAAAGATGAACCATGAAACTGGGTTTGGCTGTGACCGGCCTAAACCAATCTACAGCTTAGCTCTGGGTAGTGCGGTAGCAGCAGGACCAAACCCACACGTTTACTCATTCACACTAAGTTTGGACAACATTATGCATGAACTGAGTCTGAGTCCAAGCCATACTTGGACCGAGTGGACCAAGTGTCTCCACTTTTGGATCCATCCAGTGTTAAATTGTGAAGAAGCAAGGTACTTTAGCAAACTGTCGTTATTTTCTGGATCTCATAATGCTGCCCAATATAAAACCAGCATGTACTATGAGCAAGGCATAATAACATATGGCAGGCATCCCCAAACTTCGGCCCTCCAGATGTTTTGGACTACAATTCCCATTTCCCCCAACCACTGGTCCTGTTAGTTAGGGATCATGGGAGTTGTAGGCCAAAACATCTGGAGGGCCGCAGTTTGGGGATGCCTGACATATGGCCTTAAATATGGGGGCAATGATGACCATTCCTTGACTTAAACTTTTTGCAAATGCAGCATTTTTTCCTCATGTGCACATTTCTGCTTTAAGAGATGTGCGTTGCTTGTGCACTT
Source organism: Zootoca vivipara (assembly GCF_963506605.1). Classification (NCBI taxonomy): domain Eukaryota; kingdom Metazoa; phylum Chordata; class Lepidosauria; order Squamata; family Lacertidae; genus Zootoca; species Zootoca vivipara. The sequence continues at coordinate 68,561,876 of NC_083277.1, read as the reverse complement.
TTCTTTAGAAAACTAGCTTTCTTGTGCACCTGAGTACAAAATTTACAAAACACAAGAGACATTTCTCAGACTTGCAGGTGGCTTTTCCAGTACAAGCACACACCCCTCTTGCAGACCCAGCTAAGGTACGAGGTTCACCACAGAAGTCAAAAGCCTCTTTACTGTTATGTCATTTGAATTCTGTGGTTAGAATGGGTGTATTTTTGATTGACTAGGGTAGTACCTGCTTATCTCTTTAAAAAGAAAAGAAAGAAAGGCAGTATGTATCTGGTAAATAACAGAAATGAAATTGCAGGTGTGCGTCCACAAGAACTTTGGGAGTGTGCCAAGTACTTAATTTACTTAGAAGTAAGAGCTGGTTAATGCAACACCACCTTTTATGCCTGCACTAACAATTCCAAATGCTTTTGGGTGTCAATATTTATTATTTTTTAGATTGTTAGATTTTTACTGCCAAGGAGGGGGAAGGTAATTGTGGATTTTCTGCCTCAAGTACCAAAATACAGTAGCTTGAAATTTAACTTGGGGTGCCATCTGCAGTTCTGCAAAACATCTTAGGCCAGCCCTGCCAACAGTCCATGTATTGGCATAAACGTAATATGTGATTTGGGTAATCATCCACATGTAAGTTCTTCTATGCTGGTGCTTTACTTCTCAGCTAATGGCCATGTCAGCACAGATAGTTCGAAGTGGCACACCTAGCTGGCACATTCAATCACAGAAGAGTGGTGGTAAGGGCATATAAGTAAGGCCATAAAGATAGGTCTTTGGAAATGTGTGCTCTGCTTGACCAATCCTGATGGGCTATTCTTTTAGAACAAACACAACCTTCCATTTGAAAAGATAACCCTATCAAAACCGTTTTTTGTTTACGGCATGTGGTTAATTCATAAAAGCCAATTTTTATTAGTTTTTTAAACAAATACAAATACAAGGACCATTAAACATTTATCCAGCCGTACATCTAATGGTGTTTGTTTTATTCATTGACTCAAGACATAAACTTACACATTCAATGTTCAAACATATTACTTAACGTAACCTCCCCACTGAGAATATTTAGTGGTTGGTGTAACAAGGTCGAGGAGATTCTTAATAAAAAGTATGTTACCGCTAAAATGCAAATTGGGCTTAAAATTAAGTAAGTAAGTAAATACACCCAACCCTCTCATTCTCTACAAGACGGCCTCAACAGCGAGTCCCTGAAAGGCTCTTCTCTTAGTCTCTTGGTAGATCAGGCGATTCCTTAATTCTCTGTGGATACAATCAAAGTAAAGTTTTCTTGTGGACTTCAGCAATTTAAGACTTGGCACTCAGATCTTTCAGGCAGCCCATAAGAAGTTAACTGCTAAATGCATTCACAGTTGGAATCGGAGCTGGCCCAACCAAGGAGGCGAACTAGACAATCATCAGGGGTGACTCAATTTCAGAGGTGCCTGTCTTGGTTCTATAATGCATTGGGGAGAGAAGCCACTGCTTGCACTTATGGAGGAGAGGTGCACAAAGGCATCTCTGGCTGGTCGATATTCCCTTCGTAGGGACATCAGTAGGAAGCCTTCTGATGTCCATTAGCTGTTTGTGGTATAGAAAAAAGTGGTAAGGGTAAGGGTAAGTGGTAAGTGGTAAGAAAAAGAAGCAGTGGGCATAAATAACCAAATAAAGCATGTCAAAATGCAAGTAGATAAATAGGTACCGCTACAGCGGGAAGGTAAACGGCGTTTCCATGTGCTGCTCTGGTTTGCCAGAAGCGGCTTTGTCATGCTGGCCACATGACCTGGAAGCTGTACGCCGGCTCCCTCGGCCAATAATGCGAGATGAGCATGCAACCCCAGAGTCGGTCACGACTGGACCTAATGGTCAGGGGTCCCTTTACCTTTACCTTTTTAAGCTCATAGTATCACAGCTAGCTCATCATGTCATGTGTTGCTGGGCTGTTTGGAATATAAAGAGTTTTCTTAGGAAAGCAGGGGGGAAAGACAACCTTGGGCTAGCCCTGGCTGAGATGTTAAGCTCGATTCACTACAATGAGATTAACTACTAGTGCTCTAATTTTATAGGGCTGGTATGTTTGAGAGTACAGTATGAACAGTTATAATATCAAGTTGGAGACCTCGTTTCTCACTTCACGAACATCGTGCTCACCTTCCTAGCTTAGGGGATGCTTTCTCCTTGGTTACAGTTCAGTGAGCATTTAGCCGCTTAATTCCCACTGATGTTTAATTTGCCTAAACCAAATTAACTGCTGCCTCTGGGGGTGCATCTAGACAGGGGTTTACTATTGCAGATGAGTCACTGTAAATGGGTCATTGGCAACAGTTTGGCTTTTTTTAAAAACTTACTAGATTTTGCATGGAAATGGCAAATCCCAATTGAATTTGACGAGGGTAGGGATTAGGGCTGGCATTTTTTAACTCGGGGGGGGGGATCACGCGTGAGCATCCATTCCCAGAATAAGCCACCCATCTGGAGGCAACCTGGGTACAATGGGGAGAGTTGTGCTGGCTGCTAGTTCCCAGTGTCGGCTCCAGAAGGCAAAAGACCTGAGAGTGCTTGGTGTATTCTCAAGCCAGCAGTGGCAGAAACCAGCTATTTTACTTTGCTGGTTAGGGAGCTTCATAGACAAACTTTTATGATTCAAACAAGCAAATGTGGGGTTGCATTGGCTGCACACATGGCTGCAGTAGCATGTTGGGACTTCTGGAGAACTTTGTGCTTTGAACCTGAACCTCTTGAGGCACAGAAGCGAATGCAAGGAGTGTAAATTGTTGGCTATGTGAATAGCAGCAGCGTAAAGCCTCTCTAGGCTGACCAAGATGTTCAGAGTTTGGCCTTCTCAACTTTGGACTTCAGAAGCAAGGCTCAGGACTCCAGGTTTCACTTCGGATATGGCTACACACAGTCCAAACAGGACTCTGATAGGTGGCCTCTTTATTCCATCCATTTCACAGAAGTAAAATAACCCCGTAATTTTCATTCTGAAAAAAAAAATAGGAAGGGCAAGGGTGTGAAAACTGAAGTTTAGGGGGTTGCCTGTCTTTGTTTATCTGTGTTTCATTTGTTGTGGGGAGGTCGTCTCAGCATCACCAGTTATTCTTCTGTGAAATTGGTATCTAGTGGTTCCCACAATAGTCTCTATGGCGGGGGGATCCCTGCCATAATACAAATGTGTGACTTTACTCTGTGGCTTCGCTTACTTTCTTCAGTTATGTTCTATACATGCGTGTATTATATTTAACAAAATATGTTTAACCATAAAGCCACGTAGAGGTTTAATTTACAGTTAGGCAGGGTACAGATTTGGTTAGATAAATAAAATGTAGGTCTGAGAATAGGGCTATTTCCTGTCTCCCCCCCCCCTTCTGTTGTGGCACAGTTGCATTGTGCTACCAACTGCTGTGGCCTGATAATCATGTATGATTTGGTGGCGGCACATGCAGTGGTTGCATATCTTAGAATGAACAGAGCATTTTCCATGGGCTCTAACTCCTGACCCCTGGCAACTCTAGTGATGGTGGGGCATGTGTATTTCGGCAGCACATGCACAGCTGATGTCTTCCTCTAGAGCATTTCTCTATCCCACTCCAGTTCACTGGCTGATGTTTACAAAGGGCATCAGAAAACTAAATGCAATGATGCCCCCCTGCATATTTCTTTTTATGAAATTGGAGATACTCTGGGAGAAATGCAGATTCAGATAGCAGTTTCATACTCTCCATAACATATAGTTAGGCCCTCAGAAGCAGGAGTTATTAGCACCAACTTCTTGCTATCATGTGTACAGTCCACAAAACATATGTGTGACATTATCAATCGCAGCTTCATTCTTTTTGTTTCGTTTCCTTTCCTTTCTGAAAGTGTTTTTCCATGTAGAACATGTGTGATACTCCACTTTTAGCACTGAATTAGATCCCTGCCTCTACTGATCCCACCTTTATTATTCCTCGTGAAATTATTTTCTGAGTTTTTTCTCTGTTTCTGAGTGACAAATTTGATTTTCCCAGTTCTGGTGAAGTCAGTGTCAATTTAAAGGCAACTGTGGGCGAAACTGGGCAAGTATGAAATGGCAGAAATGCTTGAGGCAGTCAGGAAAGAAGCAAAACTGCTTCTTCATATGCTGCTTTTAAAACAAGCTCCTCTATGTTTGCTCTGTCAGAAAAGGGTTGACTGTTCATGGTCTAGTCTTCTCTTCCAATTCTTGCTTTTAAATAATAATAATAACCTTAGAAGGATCAGCTGCTATATCATGTCGCCCTCCTTTTGGAAGGTGCTGAATGAGCTGAAATTCCCAGAGTGAAGGCCTGTATGTTGCGTTTACAGACCCTAAGACTGAAGAATAATTTCTTAACGTGAAGCAGCTTCACATAAAAACACTGGTGGATATTCCCCATTCAAAAGTAATTCTTCTAAGTGGGTCCTCTAAAACTAAGACACATCAGATGTGGCCCACAAAGCATGGGTTTGAGAGGTTGTGCATGTGTGCTTGCCACACTCTGGTGTTCTATACACCATATAGTCATGCCGTGGGAGCTCCTTTTCCATGGGCTCACCCCACAGTCTACTGCAATGTTTAAAGGCCTGCAACAACATGGGTCTTTCCATGGTGCCATCACTCTACAGAGAGTTCTATGGGAAAAACCCATTCAGTAACTTCAGGAACTTGCCTGCAAGCTTTTAAAGCAGGGATGGAGACACACACACACCCCAAGAACTTGCTTAACTACAGTGCCTATTAACAGTTATCATCAGTCACGCTGACTAAGGCTGATGGGAGTCCAACAGTATCTGAGTACTCACTTCACCACGCATGCAAGCCTGCATGCCTGCTTCCACGAGCTCTGTAAAAGTAAAACATATCCCTCTAAAGGTGGTACATTATGTTAGTTTAGATATACTGATGGAGATAAGCACTTCATCTGGGAAGACAAAGTCACAGAAACCATCTCTAGACTTTGGCCAGTGCTTCACACAAGAGCACAGCACATTTAGACAATTAGAGTGACATGATAAATGGGCCTGTGAATCCTCCCCTTTGATGGACCTGTTTCCCATTCATTATCATTCCAACCATCTTGCTAACAAAAGCAGAGCCAGACATGGATTCAGGACTTGCAGCCGTACCCAGGCTGGAGTGTTTGCTTTCACGTATTTTTTCTCTGAGGCTTCTGTCCTGGCTGTTGAACAGCCCCTGTGTTGCTTCTGACATAGACAGCTACTTTAAAACTTACTTAGCCAATGGTAAGGTTCATTTTAGGATGCCTCCGTCTCTCTGTCACCCCACCCTCATGAATTGTGAAACTCAAAAGGCTAAAATTACTCAAGCCCCTCTCTCCTCTGACTTGTATTTTTCAGTCCAACAAGGTTCCTGTAGTGCAGCCGTCCCATGGCGTCCATCCACTCACCCCACTCATCCCATACAGCAATGAACATTTCAGCCATGGCTCCCATTCGCCACACCTGCCAGCTGACATCAACCAGAAACAAGGTAACCATGATGCTATCAGCTTCCTCTTATTTACTTTGCAGGGAGTGGGGGAGAGGAGGGGAGGCGTCTGAAAATAATTTTAGAAAACCTTTGGTTTTTTGGGGGGAAAAGGTAGGCTGATAATACATACCTGCCAAGTTCCTGTCGGAGAAATAAGGGATATGACCGGAAGTAGCAGACCGGAAGTAGCGCTGCCGCCATTTTGGAACTGGGCGGAGCATGCTCAGAAGCGACTTTTGATGTTGCTTTGCCCAGTTCCAAAATGGCCGCCGCCCCAGAATAAACCGGGGGGAAACAAAAAAAATCCGTTTTTTCAGCTGGGGACAGCTGAAAAAACAGGGGTTTCCCAGGGAATACGGGAGACTTGGCAGCTATGCTGATAATAGGATTGTAAACTCACTAAACTTTACCCATATCAATGAAAGTCAGAATGCTTACTGCAAATATTCACCCTTGAACTGTATTTCACAGCCATCCTCATCCATTTTGCACATCACCTCTGAAGGTCTAAAAGCTATTCTCGAGCACATGTATTAGAGAACCAAAGCTGCTGGCATATGTATTTCTACTTTTAGGAGCAGCATTCAGGGGCCCTTGTGAGCAAAGAAGCAGCAGGAGGAGGGGTGCTTAACCCTTCCCTACCGGCCACTTGACTCTCACAAATTGTTCCAGTTTGCTGCTTCTGCCCTCCTCCCTGGAATTAAAAAAAAAAGCTACTTACAAAGGCAAATGTGCTTTGATCTTGGTGGGTGATTGGAATGCTAGATGATTTGGAATGGAGACATTTCAGGAAGTGGGAAGGGGTCAAGCACTTCCTCCCAGAAGAACACTTCCCTAGACTTCAAGGCAACCATGTGAGGTTGCTAATTAGTAAAAGAAAAGAAAACCTGAAAACAAGTAGAATCCTAATCATGGGCCTCCTGCTTCTCATCTAATTTTGGCCCTGAGTGATTAATGTGGGTTCAAGAGCAAGTTGTGGTCTTGGCCACACACTCTTTTCTCACATTTAGTGGTGTTTTCTTTCACAACCCCCTCACAGTGTCAGAGTGTGCCTAAGCTGACTATTTAGATACGACTGGAAGGACCCAAAGCACTTTTTCCTAGTGGTTTCTGCATGGCATCTCTTCAAAGAGCCCATCAAAATGAAAGTGAGAGATATGCCACTGTGCCGTTCGATGTATTGTGCCTCAACTTCCTTTGGTTGAATAATTACAGCATAATAATATTGTCTCTAAATTTCCAGAATAAATTTGTTTCCTTTCTCATATTGTAGTGGGCACAGTGTCACCTGATAGCATTTATCCTATAAACTATGGAACATATGCAACTTATTTCTGTGTTAATAAAAATATCTGATTTAAAAGAGTTAGTGGCGACATTTGAATGTCAAGATAAACTTAGATCCCTAGCTTATTGCTGTTTTGTCCCTTTCTTCTTATATGCAGATAAAGCTAATTAGAATGTGATAGCTTATCACAGAATCATAGAATTGTAGAGGTGGAAACACAGCCAATGTCCTTCTTGGCATAGCTGCCAAGTTTTCCCTTTTCTCACGAGGAAGCCTATTCAGCATAAGGGAATTTCCCTTAAAAAAAGGGAGAACTTGGCAGCTATGCTTCTTGGTCTGCATTTTAGGGGAATTTGAATGGGAACTTATAACATTATTTAAATATGGTTATCATGTCATGTGAACCTACTCTCAATCAAGACAGAAACGGAAGCCAGGGTTAAAGTTGACTCCCTGAATCCTGGGTTACCCTCTCCCATAGCTGCCAAGTTCTCCCTTTTTTTAAGGGAAATTCCCTTATGCTGAATAGGCTTCCTCGCGAGAAAAGGGAAAACTTGGCAGCTATGCCCTCTCCGGGTTTGTTTTATCCACTCATGCAAAGGAAGAACATGTTGTGTGTATTAGCATGCTGCTCTTTCACAGTAAGTCAGGGTCACCCAGGAGTCCTGGCTTATTGTGTCATGAGAATGCGGTCAGTGGTACAAAACTGTTAGGTACTTCCTACCTTTATAAAAGCAAACTGCTTCAGTTCTTTGTTACAGGGCAAAGGAAAACTGATGGGCTATGTTAGGCTGTGCAAGATTTTACATTTACCAGTTTTACAACTTATCATTTAAGAAATACTTTCACTTTAACTCTCAGATACCCTGTTTCTCATATTTTAAGGCATCCCCATAAAATAAGCCATAGCAGGATTTTTAAGCATTCAAGGAATATAAGCCATACCCCGAAAATAAGACATAGTGATAGGAGCAGCAGCAATGCCGGCCGCGGCAGGAGGAGGAGGAAAAAAATAAGACATCCCTTGAAAATAAGCATAGTGTATTTTTTTGAGGAAAAAATAAATATAAGACGTGTCTTATAATATGAGAAACACGGTAGTGCTTCTTATTACTGGATTTTAAGGGTGTACTTTTATATAGATTTTTATATAGACAAGCAACAATTCAGATGTATCATTTCTTATTTGAAATTCCTTAATGAAGATGAGGTGTTTGTGGTGATGATCATGATAAACCCATTTCATTTATAATCCATAACTTACCCAGATTCACAAGCCCGTGGGAATCGTCAGGGGGCAGTTTTCACTTGTACCTGTGGTACTTTTGATGGCCGGTGCATGTTCATTCTCAACTCTGAATTTCTGTCTCGGAAACAATTTTGGCAAGTGGGACACAGGTGGCGCTGTGGGTTAAACCACAGAGCCTAGGGCTTGCCGATCAGAAGGTGGGCAGTTCGAATCTCCGTGACGGGGTGAGCTCCCGTTGCTCGGTCCCAGCTCCAGCCAACCTAGCAGTTCGAAAGCACGTCAAAATGCAAGTAGAGAAATAGGTACCGCTCCAAGCAGGAAGGTAAACAACATTTCCGTGTGCTGCTCTGGTTCGCCAGAAGCGGCTTTGTCATGCTGGCCACATGACCTGGAAGCTGTACGCCAGCTCCCTCGGCCAATAACGCGAGGTGAGCGCCGCAACCCCAGAGTCATCCATGACTGGACCTAATGGTCAGGGGTCCCTTTACCTTTACCTTTATAGTCCCAACATGTTTATTTCAATGGAGAATGCACCTCAAATAGCACACAGTAAGCTCCAAGTCCTGTTGTCTTTAGTTTTCCATAAACAGGGTTTGTGGCTCAGATCTTCCACCAACAGAAGGCCATTTCAACCCAGCATAGGAATCTTGTGTGAGAAAAGTAAGGTCCATCCACCTGCAGAAGCTCTTTGCTGAAGAGATTTTCATGGCCCAGTAGTTTATATGCTGCTGCAGCCCATATCTTTCTTATTAGCCTTGTTTCTCATCCAGTAACACAGCCCAGCTGCCCACCCCCAAGACATTGTGATGCTGTACTTCTTCCACTCATAGCTCTTTGGCCTTGAAACAGGTGATTCTCCACAGACCTACACTTGTACCACCTGACCTTCCTAGACATTCGCATCCACTCTCAGTGGGGTATTCCTGAACAAACATGTCTTGAGAGATGTAAAGAATGTTTGTTTCATAGAATTTCTCCTTACAGCTTTCTGGAGTTGGATATAGTTTCACAGCAGTAATTACCAGTTGCATATTTTCTCCCCACCCTACTCAAGTTCCTAAGCAATGGCAAAGCAATGCACCTTGTATGGTTAAGCATGCTGCCAAACACCAAGGCTGTTGAGAAGTGTGTTTAACAAATGTCATAAAGCTAGCACATGTGCTATCTTAAGCCCCTTAGAGAATTATTCTGCTAGACTTTACACCCCAGAAAACATTGACCTGGGCTCAGAAGATTTTTCATTCTCCTGCTCCCTGCAAACTGAACATGCTCTCTACACATCTAGTCTCATAGATCTAAAATTGCCCACCAGCATTCAGAGAAAATTAAACCTAAAACATAAAAATAAAAGGAGTCGACGAATTATAACTTACAAGAAGCTTAGCTAAGGGCAAATATTGAAGTCTGGCAGGAAGTGGTGAATGAGGATAGTTCAAATCTTGCTTGGCTCTTCAGGGAATATAACACAAAGCACCTTAGATCCAGCTGTCCTTGAACATACCCACAGAATAAGTCCCATGACTTTTGAAGAGGCTTTGAAAGTCTCTGTGAGTGCACCTCGAGAGACTTATTCTTAGAATAAAACGCCATAACACAAGTCTACCCTGAGGGTAGAAAGCTCCCCTGTTGCATGGGCTGGCTTGAAGTTAAGCTTGTTGCTGTGGCTGCTGACAGCATCCCAGTGTGACTGACTGTAGAAGGCCCGTGGCTTAAGGACTCTCATGGATTGGACATGCACCAAAGCAGATCCACAGCATCCTTAAGTTTATGATGAGGTGGCTTATGTGAGAGAAAGGAGCTGTCTTTAATTCATTTTTACTGACTGAAAAAATAATGAAGGCTGCTCATTCCAGTCAGCGAGTAAAATTGCAATGTGGGAATTTTGATGAGGCTTACCACTTGTTTCTGATTTCATGATTTTTACTCATGTGAGAAGCCAGTGGGAACACTTAGATAAATGAACATCACCATGTTGGAAGTACATTGCCCTGAAGTGGGAAGCATAATCTGAAGCGTCCTTCTGGATGTGACCAAAGTGTAGCTGCCCATCTTTGCAGATGGAGAATGGAAACAGGGGGCTCCACTAATGCACTGAATGAGTATTACCGCACCCCACACTACTTTGGATTGCTAAGTGGTTGTGTGATATTGTAACATTGGCTGGAGGCCGCAGAGGGCTGTCTCTCAGGTAGTTACAACCACTGCCACCACCTGCATAGTTTTGTTCTCTTTTCACCCTGCACGCAAGTTCATGTATGCAGTGTTTGTGATATCAAGCGATGACTTTCATACATGAAACCACCATCACAGATCAAACACATGTGGCGGAATTTCCATAGCACCTAAAAGATTATTATTCAGTGAAGGCCATTCAGTCAGCCTGGGTGTGTGTGCGAAACATAACCTGCAGTCAGAAAGGAGCAGCATACAGTTTTTCCAAACACAATAAGAATGCAACCTAATGTCACAATAGTGCTCATTTTATTTAAGATTCTGTATCTTGTTGATAATTAACACAGATATATTTTAAACTATAGAAAGTTGGGGTGGAAGGGAGAAAAAAACTGCTCAAGGAACTAACATGCCCCAGTTGGTCAACAAACTGGTGTGCTAAACAGAAGCAGCAGAAACCAAGAAACTAAGGTCCTAAAGGAGGAGGAAGAATTAAGTGAGACTAGGGCATATAGTTTATTTTGAGAAGAAAGAAAGAAATCCTTTCCCCACCCCTTTTCTCCCACACTCATGCTCCTTCTAATGACCACCCACTCATTCCTGAGCAAATTACCTTTCCAACCCCACATATGAAAATCGGTGACTTAACTTGGTGGTGGTTGGGGTTTTTTTGTACTTTGATGATAATACTTAGAAATTACATACCACACTCAAAGGACTTCACGTATATTATCTCTGCCATCCTCCCCGCAGCACTGTGGTGTAGGCCCACATTGCTATCCCTCTATTATAGATAGGGGTTTGGGGCTGAGACTTAGAAGGCTGGCCCAAAGCCATCTTTTGAGTCTGTGGGTGGCTGAGGTGAGATTTGAACTGAGGACTCCCCAACTCAATTTTTTTCTGCTGCATTACACCAGCTTTATCTTATATCTACTCCATGTGCTTCTGTCCCACTCATTTCCTGCACTTACCACCTCCTTCAGTGCCCTACCTCGGCTGACTACGCCGCACCAACTTCATCTTTTGCGTACTCCGGATACTTTTGTCCCACTCACTTCCTGTACTCCTCACCCCTTCAATGTTGTACCTTGATTGTCTGGTTGCAGACTTTTGTGGAAGAGAATCTTAATAGATAGGAAAGCCTAAGGATATTTATTTTGTCCAGAAATGGGGGACAAGGGAGAGACAAAGTAAGTTAACCGATTCTGGTTACTAGATGCTAAGAATTACTGAACCTTTGGACCATGTCCGTTTTAGCCAAGTTAATGCTACTTAAAAGAAAGCTAGTAATTGCTTCGCCTAAACTTCCTGATGTTTCGATTTTCTGCCAGGTGTACACCGTACTTCTCAAACATCGGACATTTCTGGTTTCTATTCCCTCCCTCCTAGTGGAGTTGGACAGATAACACCTTCTATGGGATGGTAAGTATTAAACACCTATAACTGAGGGAAGTTTGTCCAAATTGGGCTACCTGGGCAACACCAACCATTCTCCACAACACCTGAAACTCTATGTGTACACACTTCAGTATGCTTTTTCCTGGCACCACAATTAGTTCTTGGCACTGGTCTAGGTGTGAAAAAAAAGATTTTGAGCAAGATATTGGTTCTCTCTCCTGCTCTCCTACTTTGATCAGGGACTGTTGTGTTGACCCTTGGCCTAGAATCTCTTCTTCAGCCCCATGCTGCCATTCTGAAATGCCAATAACAAGGAAGAGAGTGGTAGGTCTTAGAATTTGCTTTCTTCTCACCACGGGCATGTGCATACCTGAATTACTACAGAAATCTTGTTGTTAAATTCTGTCCATAAAACATACGGTTCTACAGATGGCCTTCCCCTCCTTACCACGGATTAATGGTAATTCAATGTGGGTCCTAGTAAACATGCAAGAGAGAGGGAAAATGCAATTCGGGGCAGAGTGTTTTAAAAGACGAGGGGCAGCATTTTCTCCACTTCATGGCTGTATATTTAGGCCAGAAGCTAAGGAGACATTCAACCATAAGTAGACCTCTCCCCACCCCTTCCATGTATTAATTGACTTACGTGATGCAGCAGGCGTTGGTACAACTGTGCAATGCATGACAGTGTGGAATTGTAGCTACTTCAACCCACCATTTCTGAACTGGAGATGTTGCCAGAAGATTAATAATAATAATAATAATGGAGAGCAAAGTTCCTGCATATCAGCTGAATGCACTCTGTAGGGATAGGGGAGATGTTTGGTTCAGTGAACCTAACTAATTTGTAATTTCCAAAACAATACCGAAATCTAAAGACAGCCTTCAAAAATTGTGCTTTTCTGAATTTTGCACTGTAGTTCTCCAGCCGAGTAATGTGTGCAAAAATGAATGTACTGGGACAAAGTGTACATAAAAATGCACACGTTAGTGAAAGTAATCTACAAAGATGCATTATGTTCGGCAATACTGTTTTGCAAAAATGTAAAACTGCATAAAAACACGTACATATTGGGAGAAATTCACACTAAAATGTTACTGAATTTTCACAGAGATTTTTTAAAAAAAACACCACACACACACACACACACACACACACACATGTGCAAACTGATAATGGAGAACTGAACTTAAAATTGGAAGAATGAGAAATGGAAAGAAGCCAACATTTGCAGATTCACCCATCCTTAGCAGTGTGCAGATAGGAATTTCTGCCATAGCTAGTAAACTGTGGCACAGGCATGTTAAGTGCATCACCTACAGGAGGTACAGTAAAACACATCACAAAGCAATACAATACAATATTTGACTACCAAATGATGTTCCATATATTTATTCACAAAAGAAGAGGCACCTGAGGCTTCAGGCTTTATGGTTGGTTGGTTCTTTAGATGTTTTATGTTTAACATTGTGTCTGTCCTAGACTTGCTATAGTTTGGGCAATGATTAACTACCATTTAAAAGGAATAAAGTCATTTGGAGAGGATCGGAAGACCTCTGGGTTATTTTTCTGTCGGCGTGGAGGGGTGTCCACGGATAAGACAGACAGGAAGTATGTAAGACACAAACCCTGCTTCTAGAAAGGAAAGCTGATTGGAAGGGGGGGAAGCAATCAGTTTTTCATAATACTTTGGGTTTGTTGCTTGGTCAGGCAGCATATCCATGCTTTTACTTTCTATTATCACCTCTTGCCAACTTTAACCACTAGTGATCAGACAGCCAGACGTGGCTTTGTCATGCTGGCCACATGTCCCAGAAGCTATACGCCAGCTCCCTTGGCCAATAAGGCGAGATGAGCGCCGCAACCCCAGAGTCGGTCTCGACTGGAACTAGGGGCCAGGGGTCCCTTCCCCTTTACCTTTTAAGAGATCAGGAGGCAGACATTTCCATTAGCACTTTCTCCCCGTAGCCAGCACAAAGTATTTCTCCATTTTCAATGCAATATCTGTTTCCATTAAAAAGTTGCATCTCGAGGAAGCCCAGTTTTTCTTCCAGTTGCACTGGGGCTGGAATCCAGAGGCTTGCACATATGTAGAAAACTGTTTTGTATCTGACCATGGGCCAGGCTACATGTTACATTAAATGTGTGTCTTCGTTTACATCTTTCTGTTTTAAAATACCAGCAACACTGCAGCAGGACCCAAGCAGGAATGGGACGCACAGCATATCGGGAGAGGGTCTATCTCTCTTCTCCAAACATAGGTTCACAGCAGAGTCAGACCAATTTCATGCTTTATGCAGAAATTGTCTTTGCTGATAGTACACCACCGGTTTTTGTTTCTCACAGCATACATTAAAAATGACAACCCAGCTGTGTCCCTAAATGCACAACAGGGAGCCCCAATATGGCCATGACTTTGCACTCTTTCACTCATATTGACATTTCTAAATGAAACGAAATTCCTGCACAAAATTCAAATACCTATAAAAACGTTAAGGAAACCCATATGTAAATCATAAAGATGTTATGATAGTGTTTTCCAGAGCTTGCTAGATTGCAGCACTTGGCTATGAACTCCTGGTGCATCAGTGTGCAGTGGAAAATCCCGCAATGTGTGCACAGTACCATTTGCATGTGGGTGTACTTCAGATTCTTACGCAGAAGTGCACTTTGTGACCCTATAAAACACTGGTGCAAGTTTATCTTTGGATTGCAGTCATTGCATAGAGCTCTAAGAAAGTTAGGTTTGACTTAATTTCTCAACAAGCTCAGTAACAAGCATTTAGTTAAAATCTTGTTCTCAGGGGGATTTTATATTTACTTGGCTTCCCCAAATTTGCAGTTTAAATGTTTCCCTATATACTGTATGCAATCTACTCCCATTTGTATACACTGAGCTGTCTACAAGCAAGTGCAACTGATGCCCCTCAAATAATACGTCCAGGGGTGTGTGTGTGTGTGTGTGTGTGTGTGTGTGTGTGTGTGTGTGTTATTTGGCCTCTCCACACCATGCTTTGCAGAGGTTTGGCAGCGTTAGCAGTGCTGAAATTAATTGTGGAGGAGGAGGAAGACTTCAGAGCCCCCATCTGCCAGTAACAAGCACTGTGGTATGTGAATGGCTCTGAACGTTCACTGATCTGGAATGAGGCTGACTTCAAACACAAAGGGGTCTGAATGCAGGAAGCAGCTTTTCCTTAGCAAGAAAGAGTTCGGCAGGAATGTCCTTTGTACCTGCCAAGTATTTTGGGGAAGAGGCCCTGTAATAAGTCTCCCTTTAATTAGGTGGAATGACAAGTCAAGAACCTCAAATAAAAATGGCTTGCAGTCCAGTCTGGTGAGCTTGTTCACTGAAGCTTAGCTTAGCTGCAAACACACCTTCCCTAAAAAGCCTTGTAAATGGTGTCATTTGCACAATATGAGCTACGTATGCAACAATTTAACTTGATGCCTCATGCTGGTTTTGAAATAACTTAAGTAAATAAATATTTCCATTCTACTTTCGCAGGGTTTTAAAACACACACACACACACACACACCTACAAAAAAAAAAGCACTTTCATTCTGAATAGTCAGAATCGCGGATTGATTTTCCAGTTGAAATAATTTCCATGTCAGGTTCACATTGATGAAAAACTTCCTTGGCTATGGCCATTTCTTTTCTTGGGGAATCTTGGCCTATGGAATAATGAATGTCACTTCAGAATTAAACTGTGTTCTCATCTCCAAGGCCCAAATGTTGAAACTGCAAAAGCCTGCTTCCTGTTGTAGCACTTGGCTAGTGTTCGGCATATTTTACATGTGCTCCTAAGTTTGCAGCAATGTTGCCTGGGTTGCAAGTTTTTAAGCAAGTAATGATAAGAGTTAATTTAGTCATTAGTAGGAATAGTAATAATACTTAGGAGGTTTAAAGTGTTGCATATGTCAGTGATCCTTATGTTAAGCCTGTCAAGTAGGCCTCCATTATTATTATTATTCAGGCTTAGGGAGAAAGGAGCAGAGGGTTGTCTAAGTTCGCCTAATGAGTTCATGGTGCAAGTGTGATTTGAACCTACTGACTCAGAACTCAACAGCCACTGTAATATGCCTATTAATATTGATACAGAGAGGTCTACCCAGGCCTTAACACTAACCCACGAGGGGAGGAAGGGCATAGATCAAAGAGCAGGCACAAACTATGGTGGGAGTTTGAACTACACTCAGTCTTTCAGCTGTGCCACTCATGCTGAACCTGCTCATCTTCACCCTGCACCAGCTTTTAGGGACTAAGGTACAGAATCAAGAGTAAGCGATGCCATCAACAGCACTCCAAACCCAAAGGTTCCTGCTTCAATTACAGCTAAGGAGAAAGCATTTGGAATCAGCATCCAGTAGTGTCACAGTGGCCGGAGTGGGCTACTTCAGAGTAACGACGCTACGCAGCTCTGCATTTTATTCTTTTATTGGTGCTGCGTATTTACAGTGCTCAAGTCATTGCTATTTACACGGAGCGATGTTGTCAGTCGGTTTCAGAACCTCCTAATGGCTTTTGGCGCGTCTTTCTCCAACACAAAAGCTTTGGCAGACCCATCCTCTTGCCCCTCCTCTTCCTGCGTAATTCTGGAGTTGGGGGGATGGGTCTTCCCCCCTTACTTGCCCCTTCCTGTCCCACCTGGGACCCTGGCTCCTCTACCCTGCCTGAGCCTCGGACACGACTTCCTGCTTCCCCACTGGAATCGGAACTCTCCCTGCTTTCCCCTTTGCTCGGGGACGGGCTTGAACTCAGGAGGGGAGGGACTTCGCGATATCCCCTGTCCCTCACATCCACCCCCCTCCCAAGCTCTCCTTCACCCCTCCCCAGGCCCCCCCCATGTGTCGGTGACGACTGGAAGCCTAAAAACTCGGTGCTCTCCGATCCCGTTGGTGTGAACACCTCCCCCCAGTCCTGCGAGCCCCCCCCTTCCGCCTGGGAGGACGGGAATCCCAAAAAGTCCGTGGCGTCTGAGCTGGTGGGGGTAAAAATGTTTTGCCAATCTGCTCCTTCCTCTGACTGGGTGGATCTTGGCGACACCCATACCTCATCCTCTGGTTCCTCAAACTCCGCTTCCCAGCGCCATGGTGAGCTGTTCTCCCGTGCCTCCTCCTCCTCCCCCTCCCTTTCCATGTGCCAGGGCTTGGGTCTGTGGGGAAAGAGGGCGTGAAATTCTTCCACCAAGAATTCCTCCTGTATCTGAGTGGCGGGAACCCATTCATTCTGGGACGGTGGAGCATCCTCCCATGCCATGAGGTACTCCAGGCCCCCCACCCCCCACCTTGAATCCAGGATGGCCGTGGCCTCATTGAGTTGCTCCCTGTTTTCCCTCTCCCCCCCTCCCTCGGGGGTTTGTTCGCTGTCCCTGAGCCTGCTGCTTTCCCTGTACGGCGACAGCAGCGATCTATGAAACACTGGATGCACCCTCATGTCCTCTGGCAGTGCCAGCCTGTATGCCACCGGGTTGACCTGTTGCGTGACCGTGAAGGGGCCCAGCCATTTGGGTGCCAGCTTCTTGCACCTCCCTCTGGTGGGAAGGCCCTCCGAGGACACCCACACCTTGTCCCCCACCCTGATGACCTCCCCTTGTCGCCTGTGGCGATCTGCCCCCTTTTTGTACGCTTCCTTGGCCCTCTCCAAGTGTTCTCTGAGCTGCTGGTGCACCGTCTCCAGTTCCTCTGCCCAATCCTCAGCCTGTGGGCCCTCCTCCTCCTCCTCCCTCTCCCTCTCTGGGAAAGATCTGAGGTCGCGCCCGTAATTGGCCTTAAAGGGCGACACCCCTGTGGAGACGTGCACTGCATTGTTGTAGGCAAATTCTGCTAGTGGCAAGCGATCCACCCAGTCCGTTTGCCGCTGGCTGACGTAGCATCTCAGGTACTGCTGCAGAATGGCGTTGACCCTCTCCGCTTGTCCGTTGGTCTGCGGGTGTCTAGCCGTCGACAAGCTGACCTCCACCTGCAGGAGGTTCATGAGCCGCCGCCAGAACCTGGAAACAAATTGGCGGCCACGATCCGAAATAACCCTTAAAGGTAATCCATGCAGTCTGAAAATGTGATCAACAAACAGTTTGGCTGTCTCTTCTGCCGAGACTGCCCTGGCACACGGTATAAAGTGACACATTTTGGACATGAGGTCCACCACCACCAACACTGCAGTCTTACCCCTGGACGAAGGCAGATCTGTGATGAAGTCCATGGACACCACTTCCCACGGCCTGTGTGGTGTGGCTAAGGGCTCCAGCAACCCTGGTGGCGCTGCTCTGACCACCTTCGCCCGCTGGCAGGTGGTACAGCCCCTTACATAGTCTCGAACATCTTCCCGCACCCCTGGCCACCAAAAGTGTCTCATGACTAGGTGAGCGGTTTTGTCCCTTCCAAAATGCCCCGCTGTAGGGTTGTCGTGCATCTGCTTGAGGACCGTACGTCGAAGCTGGGTGGTGGGTAGGTACAGCGCACCCTTGTAGAAAAGCAGCCCTCTGCGTTCTGCAAAGTCTTTTGCCTGCTCCCTCCCCCCTCTCAGTTCTCTGAAGATGCGGTTGGCAAATTCATCCGCTGCCGTCAGTGCTGTGAGTTCTGCCTCGCTCACCACAGCTGCTCCGCAGGACCATGCCGACGGGGGGAAAATGTGCCTTGGGGCTGGTGGCGCCTCCTCCTCCATGTACTCTGGCTTGCGGGAGAGGGCATCCGCCCTGACATTCTGCTCCCCCGGGATGTAGTGGATGGAGAAGTTGAAGTTCGAGAAGAACTCTGCCCACCGTATCTGCCGCTGGTTGAGCACCCTGGCAGTTCTCCAGAACTCCAGGTTCTTGTGGTCTGTGCACACCTGGATGGGGTGCTTTGCGCCCACCAGGAAGTGTCGCCAGTGCTGGAACGCAGCGTAGATCGCAAGAAGTTCCCTATCAAACACTGTGTAGTTGCGTTCAGGCTGTGTCAGCTTCCTGGAGAAGAAGGCACAGGGTCTCCACTCCCTGTTGGCGTCCAGTTGCAACAAAATTGCGCCCACAGCTTTCTCAGAAGCATCTGTCTCAATGCGTAGGGGCGCGTCCTGCACCACATGGAACAGGTTTTGGTCTGAGGCGAACACTCTCTTGAGGCTTTCGAACGCTGCTTGCGCCTCTGGCGTCCACTTGAACTTCTGCTTGCCTCTCAGGCAGTCCGTGATGGGAGCCGTAACGCGAGAGAAGTTCTTGATGAACTTCCTGTAGAAGTTAGCGAAGCCTAGTAGGCGTTGGGCATCTTTGCGCGTCCTGGGGCTGTGCCAGTCCAGGATGGCCTGCACCTTGTCCTTGTCCATCGCCAGCCCCTTGTCTGACAGCTTGTAGCCCAGGAAGTCCACCTCTTTGGTGTGAAACTTGCACTTCTCCAGCTTCACATACAGGTGGTTCTCCTTCAGGCGTTGCAACACCTCTCTGACATCTTTCACGTGCTGCACTGGGTCATTCGAGTAGATAAGGATGTCATCTAGGAAGACCAAGCATTTCCTGAAGAGGAGGGACCCCAGGACGTGGTGCATGAAGGCCTGGAAGCATGCTGAGCCCCCTTGCAAACCGAAGGGCATCACCAGATATTCAAAAGAGCCCAGAGGCGTGAACATCGTGGTTTTCCATTCATCTCCTTCCCGGATCCTGATCAAGTTGTACGCCCCCCTTAGGTCCAGCTTGGTGAAAATCTTGCCCCTGCGTGCCGCTGTCAGGAGATCATCCACTCTGGGCATGGGGAAAGCCACTGGCTCTGTCACCGAATTCAGCCGTCTAAAGTCCACCACAAGACGGCGCTGTTGCGTGTCTTTCTTGTCCACCCAGAAGACCGGGCTGCCCCCTGCTGCCTTGCTTTCCCTTATGAACCCCCGCTTGAGGTTCTTGTCGATGAAAGCGCGCAGATCCTCCAGCTCCTGGTCTGACATGGCGTACAGCTTGGCTGGGGGTATCGTCGCCCCTGGCACCAGGTTGATCTGGCAGTCAAAAGGCCTGTGCGGGGGTAGGTGGTCGGACTCCGCTTCGCTGAAGACCTCCTGCAGGTCCCAGTACTGCTTGGGTATTGCCTCACCCCCTTTGATATGCATGGTGGCCACCGTGGCTATCGGAGGCCCCTCCCCTGGTTGGTGCTGCATGCAATGTTCCAGACAAAAGTCCGACCCAAACGTGATGCACCTCTGGTGCCAACTGATGGAGGGGTCGTGGCGCGCCAGCCAGCTCATGCCCAAGACGATGGGGGGGTCTGAGATGGTGGTGACGTTGAACGCCAGTGTCTCTGAGTGCCTTCCCACCGTCATTCTCATGGGGGGGGTTTGATGTGTGATGGCCCCTCCCAGCAGCTCCCTGCCGTCAATGGTTGCCACGTGCAGAGGAAAATCCAACTGCAAAAGCTGGATTTGGTGCTCTTCTGCAAAGCTTCTCGAGAAGAAGTTGGCGGACGCCCCACTGTCAATTAAGGCGAGGACCGTCAGGGGATAGCCATTTGGGAGCGTTAGCGTCACTTCTAGAACCACTCCTGCTCTGGGAGGGGTGGGCTGGCTCTGCACCTCTCTGTGCGGGTGGGCGGGCTGGGGCTGTTGTCTGCTGACTGTGCCTGGCTGCTGCCCCTTGTCTCCTGCAGCCAGGCTTTCCCGTTTCCCTGCTGTGGTGCTGCGTCAGTGGGGGAGGGCACCACCGTTCCCGCCTTTCCTTGCCACTCCCTGCGATGTGGGCAGTCTCTGACGAGATGCTGGGGTGAGTTGCAGAGAAAGCAATTCCCGCCCCTTCCCTCCTTGCGTCTTGGCGCCGCTGGGGTTTGAAAAGCCCGCGCGCGCGCGCTATCAATCTGCATGGGCTCCTGGTCCTGGCTGGCTCCAGGCGTGGCTTGAAAGGGTTGTTGAGGGAGTGGCTTCTCCTGCGACCGTGGGAACCAAGCCCGCTTTGCGCGCGTCGCTTGCTTGTCGTTCCACCGGGATTCCTGCCTCACCCCCACCGCCAGAGCTGCTTTGCTCAGCTGATCCATAGTACTGGGCTTTGGACCTCTCGAGAGTTCATCCTTCACCTCCTCGCTCAAACCCAAGTAAAACGCAGCTTGCATGGGAGGCGAATCCAAAACCCACCCCAGTCTGTGCACCAGCATGGTGAATTTCGCCCAATATGCGCGAACTGTCATATTTCCTTGGCGTAAATTATGCAGTTCCTCCTTAGTCTGGTCCAAATGACTATCGGACGAATACATCGTCCTCAAACCTTCTAGAAATTGTTGGACATTTTTCATGCAAGGATTCTTGGTTGCGATTAATGGTCTTAGCCACTCCCTGGCTGCTCCGGTGAGATGTTCCACAATAAACGCTACTCTGTGCTCATCATCGGGGAACTCATTCTGGTGCAGCTCAAGAGCATACACGATCTCAGTCTCAAAGCCCTGAAACTCCTTCGGGTCTCCATTGAACTTGCTTACAAGGGTCCCTGCTCTCCTTCCTGGCAGCACTTGGACTTGGGGAGCCCCTCCCGCCTTGTTTTTCTCTGCATCCAGCTTGTTTTGGAGGTCTACCGCCACCGCCCTTAAATGCTGCTCTTTTTCCTGGAGCTCTCTCACCTGTTCCGCAAGTTGTAGCCGGTCGTCCTGGACCTTCTTAGTCTCCTCTTTAGCTGCCTTCAATTCTCCCTGCGCCTGCAGCGACAGCTGTTGCAGTTCTAGCTGGGCTTGCTCAGCGATCTGCCGCCACTTCTCCGCCTCGGACACGCTCATCCCGGCAACTCCGAAGTAGCCCAAAAATGATTAGGAGGTTGCTGTCACAGTGGCCGGAGTGGGCTACTTCAGAGTAACGACGCTACGCAGCTCTGCATTTTATTCTTTTATTGGTGCTGCGTATTTACAGTGCTCAAGTCATTGCTATTTACACGGAGCGATGTTGTCAGTCGGTTTCAGAACCTCCTAATGGCTTTTGGCGCGTCTTTCTCCAACACAAAAGCTTTGGCAGACCCATCCTCTTGCCCCTCCTCTTCCTGCGTAATTCTGGAGTTGGGGGGATGGGTCTTCCCCCCTTACTTGCCCCTTCCTGTCCCACCTGGGACCCTGGCTCCTCTACCCTGCCTGAGCCTCGGACACGACTTCCTGCTTCCCCACTGGAATCGGAACTCTCCCTGCTTTCCCCTTTGCTCGGGGACGGGCTTGAACTCAGGAGGGGAGGGACTTCGCGATATCCCCTGTCCCTCACAAGTAGGATTTGAAATGTCACCCTTGAGAGCTATAGGGAGGGTGCGTCAAGAAGCTTGTGTGCAAATCAACTTGGGTCGAGGCCTAGTTCTTTAGCAATGTTGCAGAGCTGAGAGTATAATAAGCGCAGGTAGGGTTCTAAGGTGGCATTAGTGGAACTTTCCTGTAGACCTGTTTAGACTCACCTCCCCATTGGGACAGAAGCCAATGTACAACAGGAGGCTTCTCCTTTTCCCAAAACTACAAGTCCGTGATGAGTCCAGTTGGGAAAAGGGTATGCAGGAAAGGTGGCACCGATATAGATGGTTTATGGACTCTTTCTTCCTGATCCCAGGCAGAGCCAGCCTGTCTGTCCTTTCCAGTCATGTGGATTTAGACAGCCCTATACGTCGGCGCTCACTGCTGGGGCTTCTTTCTCTAGGTAAGTATGAGCTGCCTAAGTCAGGACAAAATCGCTCTGCTTCTTTTGCAGTCCACGCCGTTCAAGCTTGCAGCATTTAAGGAGGCTTCTGGGTGGCAGCAACAGGGTAGGGAGTCTCCTGTTTTAGGCAGGTGGCTTTTAATAATAATAATATTTTAAAACAGCACACAAACTTAGCACGCTCTCAAAAAGGAGTAACACAATTTTGGCTTTGGTCAACAATAGTAGGGGGTGGAGAGAGAGAACCCTCATGAAGATGCTGTAAAGTCCATCTTCATGTGAGCACCACCACTGCAGCCTCAAACATCAGTATGTCTCTTAGTCTTATGTGGCTGAAGACAAAAAATAGAATTTGTAAGTGCTTTGACAAAAGGTTTCACCTCTCATGGTGTGCACACATTTCTTTTGTTCTGTTGTTGCCTGTGGTTAAACAGTTCTTCCTCCCCAGATTTTTTTTTAAAAAAACAACAACAACAATGCAAAACTTTGCAAAAGTTATTTACCAGGCCTGGTAAGAAGGACGAGCGCACACATTGCAAGCAATGGTGTCCCTTTTTGCTTTCAGCTCTCAAAAGAACCAACAACGCTGTTGTCTGTCTCCAGCATAAGGGTCCCCTTGTGGTGTTACTTCAAAATACTGCAGAATATAATGGACACCCTTATTACTCTGCCATGGTTGTCATCTTCAGCTAACAAAAGTAGAAATTGGCCTTGTTTGGGACAGAGAACCTGATAAATTCAAACCATCAGGTCAGGTTCTCATTCCTACCTTACTCCACTGCTTGAGTCCACTGTCAGCTTTCCTCCATGCATCATGCTCTACTTGAGTGCAAGGCAGATGCCTGGCAACGTCCTCCTTGTCCAGTTAATTCCTTGTATGGCCCCTGACAAGAGCCCTCCCTTGGCTTAAGATTGCTGGCTTTGGTAACCTGGAAATGTATGGCAATTTACAACAGCTGAGGATGGTAGTAAACTGAAAGCATCCATGTACTATGGTACGAACCAAATATTTGCTTTTTTCAGGCTGTTCCTTTTGTGGTGGCAGGACTGTGTACTGCAGTGCCCCCCATGCAACACTTTAAAAAAACTTAGACCTGCCTTCAGAAGGGAACACAAATTTCCCATTGGCCCTCCAGATCTGAACTACCAATCCAGATGCTGGTTGTGAGTTGTTCAAGAATTCCTTGGAATGATCTGAAGCCAACTTCCATCTTCCTTGTCTGTCTTGAGAAGGTCCAACAGGGATGCACTTTAACCTATGGGTGTGTGCGTGTGTGTGATTAGATAGATAGATAGATAGATAGATAGATAGATAGATAGATAGATAGATATGTGCACCACTTGATTGGGCATCTTTGGCTTTGGCTTCTACTCTGTGTAGTCCTAATGAGAGTGCTCAGTATGTCTCTTGATGAAGACATCATGGGATTTGCTTTAGGAACAGTAGCCGAAAAGGCACTTGATTATAATGAGGATGATAGTACTATTGTTATTACCATAATTTTCAGCCTGCCGGAGGCAACTACTCCAGTCTAAGCATCTTAATATTTAAGATAAATGACTCTGCAGACCTCCTTGGTTGCCTGACAGTTTCATTCTTCATCATACCGGCATTCCCACTTTGCAGAGAAGAACAGGGCAGGTTTCGCAGACAAGAACACACACCTCAGCAGATAATGATCAAGCTTCAAGTCATGCCAGTAGATTAAAATCAAGCATCATTTCTTTTTGTGCCAGCAGAGCTAATGAACAGTTGGTTGTCCCCCATGGGCAATCCTGCTGTCTCAAGCTTCAGTCATGAAGCTTGGTATACTGACAGCATCATTCTCCAGTGCTGAAAATATTTTTCAGGCCTGATGAAGGGTGTATAAACTATTAATCTTAAGTAGCTGTGTTATGATCGCGATGGTAGCATTGGCTTTGCCCTCCCAGGTCCCATTGTGCTCAGAATTGCTCCAGGGAGGCAACGAGGTCTGGAGACGGCCAGAATGTTTGTGTTACAGCCCTAACAATACAGTGTCAACAGGGCATCTGCTTCAACCATTGGTATCTCCAGATATGGCTGTGAGAGAACCCTGCCTGAAACCCTGGAGAGCCATGGCCAATCAGAGCAGATGATACTGAGCTAGATGGACCAATGGCTGAATTCCGCATTGTTTTTGCAAAGCAGTTGGTATAAAAATTTTGCCCAGGGCCTAACCTGAAATGGGCTTAGCCATACTTCACAGTGTTACTAGGACCATGGATTACTTAGGCAAGAGCAGTCCACACACAGCCCCAAACAAAACATATGCAGCCAAAAGTCAGTGCAAAATGCCCACTCTTTGAAACTGAAAACTGGTGTGTGCACTGAGAACAGTTAACTACAGCCCTTTGAGTTTAATCACACACCAAATTAAGTCTTGTAGCCTCTATTTAACTGCAGGCCCAATGAGGAGAAAATACCAAGTCAGGCTTGGCATTGCCTGCCTCAGCATTGCCTTCAGCTTCGTCAAGAGCTGTGATGCAGCACTCTTGGGTGTTATTAGTTCAGGAAGAGTGCTTCACTTACAGAAACCCAGCCAGGTGGGTGGGGTATAAATTATTAATTAATAATAATAATAATACAACAGAATGTCAGGATGAGCTAGGATAATGCAAATGGATGTCAGAGGGTCACTTCACATGTAAATTACACTCAATTAATGGGCTTCTGCTCAGTTGCTACTATGAATATAGAAGGAAAAATTCAAAGAGTGCCACCTAGTGGGCAAACCTCTGTCTCCCAAACACTTGAAAAACAAATCATTAGGTAGGATTGCCATTGCCAAATGTCCCAGTGTTGCCTCAGTGGCCCTGTTCCAGAATGTGGCAGTTCCACAGAATATAACTAAGGATCCATGCTACAGACCTTTTGCAGCTGCGTAAGCTTTTAGAAACCCATCCGCCATGTTTCTGCTGCTGTGTGGTTTTTTGGAATTGTCATTGAATATGCAAGCATTCCTTTTTAATCATCAATTTACTGAGCATTCTTAAAGGTGGTCCTCTCTCTCATTTATTTAGAATGAGTCCAACTGCAGTATGAAATCCAGGAGGTCTGTAATCTGTTTAAAAGCCCAGGCAGTCACAAACATGTTTTATGTTACAGGATCTCGCATCCCTTGATGCTCGGCTCTGGAATGCACACCACAGGAATCCCACACCCGGGCATCACATCTCCTTCTAGGAAACAAGAGTTTGACCATTACGACCGGAGCATGTAAGTGACCAGGTCTTGGGAGAAAGCTTAGGCTGGAACGATATAATTCCGCATCCATTTTGCACCTTTTTGAAGCTGCTTCTCCTTGGCAAAGCAGAGCCAGTATGGTGCCACTTCCAGTGGGGAAAAGGAGGGTGACATTTCACACTTCTCTCGGCCACTCTGCGTCCCCCCCCCCGGCCCCAAGGCCTGTTTCGATGAGGGTGGGGAAACTGATGCCCTTCAAATGTTTCTGGGTTCCTGTGCCATCATCCCTGACCATTGGCAATGTGGGCTGGGGCTGAGGGAAGTTGGAGTCCAACAACACCTGGAGGACCACAGAGGTCCCCAGCCCAGATACAGGCCATTTACAGTTCTGCAAACTGGAACAGTAAATGCAATGGGTTTTGCCTCACATTTAATAAATCACAGGTAATATCTGTCTATGTTGAATCAGATCAGAGACTGTACAGAGTCCAGCATTGTGTCTCCAATGGTAGCAACTAGGCCATTGCTGGAGTCTGTATTTTACTGTCAATATATATATTTAAATCTAAGTTTTGGCTCATGGATTTTAGTCTTTTCCCAGCAGATTTACGGTTACCATTCAGTTCTTTTTTTACTAACGAGTTGTTGTTTTTTCCTGTTTCCGGCAAGGAAATCACAACCAGAACCAAAGAGAGAGAAAGAAGCCAAGAAGCCTACCATCAAGAAGCCTCTGAATGCTTTCATGCTGTATATGAAAGAGATGCGGGGGACAGTCATTGCTGAGTGCACCTTGAAAGAAAGTGCAGCCATTAATCAGATATTAGGAAGGCGGGTAAGAGCACAAAAAGGAGGTGGGGGGTGTTCTGATGACTAGGGAGGCATCATGGATATGTGCTAGCATTTGCATCTTCAGTACTTCCAGAGGCCATGGGCTTTTGGGATCCATGGTTTAAGAACGTGAGGGGGGGCTTGACTAGAAGATCAGGCCTATCTAGTCCACCGTATTGTTCTCACAGCACCCAACCAGATGTCTGTGGGAAGCCCACAAGCAGGATCTGAGCACAGGCTTCATCCGGCCTCCTGAAGAGCAAATACAGACCCAACTCCACTGGGTTGGGAAAGATGGTGGAAGATGGCTGGCCTTTCATGCTTGGTGGTATAGATTCCCAAATGGCCATTTGCCAGCTGAATTAGCTGGAGGTTCCCACAGCACAGTGGATAGGCTGCTATGCTGCTAGGGTTGCCAGACTCAATAGAGGACAGGACTTCTGTGCCTTTAATTGCCCTGCTCTCTTTTGAGTCTGGAAACCTTAAAGAGAAACCAGCAGACCCTTTGCTTGGAAATTAAACAAAGGGTCTGCTGGTTTCTCTTTAAGGTTTCCAGACTCAAAAGAGAGCAGGGCAATTAACGGCACAGAAGTCCTGTTCTCTATTGAGTCTGGCAACCCTATATGCTGCTGTTAGGGTAACCATGCTTAGCAAGGAGGTTAATGGTGTGTGGGTGTGGGTGTGGGTGTGTCCGCTCTAGTGAAGCTGGGACTGATGACTGTGGCCCGTACTGGATATTTCTTTTCTTTAGGATACTCATTAATGGTTTTGAGACCACTCTCTTAGTTGCAGTGGCCTGGCAGACTGTATTACAGACTTGCAGCAGAATCTGAAAGGGTCAGCAGAAACTTAGGGAGCCAATGCCTCCATCCTTTTGCTCCACCTTCTCCCTATTTAGCCTAAATGTCCTCCACTGAGTGCATTTATGTGGGCTTCCAAGATCCACTATGATGAATTTCATAGGTCATCTTAAGGAACCTTACGTTGCTGTAGTAACTGCCAAGGAAAGCCTTCAATGCCTTGCTTTGTGTTTTATTGTCTTTTGCCAACCCACTGCCACCTGTGGCAGACTGTATGTCACTCCTCACGTCACTGAGCATAATAAATTTTATTATTGGGGTTTTCCAAGGCTGCTATGTTGTCAGGAAATTTAGGTTGCAGCAATATGTTTTCAGCTAAGACTCCGCAATAGTTTCTGACATGTAAAGTGTTTTTCACTTTACACGTCTGCAAAACACATGTCTGCAAAACTATGTGAGGTGAGTCCCAATTATTTTCACTGTGTAAGTGGAGAACTTAGAGTGAGGCCTTGGGACCTACCAGACCACTCAGTGAGTCTCTGGTTGAGCAAGGATTTGACTCTGGGTTCCCCAAGTTCATGATCAGTGGATTCACTGGACGACTCCGCCGCCCCCCTTAACCTAGGCATACAACTTTCCCTTGTTTCTGTGAGCACAAACCACTGAGCCACACAACTTTAAATTTAATCCCAAGAACTCTACATTATAACTCTGATCTTAAATTTTGACAGTAAAGACCTGGTTTTTCCTGTACTTTTGTTTGTTCTGTAGAAGCCAAAGGAGGAGAAAACCCACGAAAATAAATGGTTGTTTAGTCCAATGTTGGCTTCTCCAAACTGCTTCCCAAAACAGTTTTGTCTTACTTGAGCAGTCAAAATGCTTCACCGTTCATGTCTAGAAATAAGAGACTGTTGCTTTCTGGTTATATGGCAAAGGCTCCCTGCTCACAGCGGTCTATTTCAATAAAAACAAAGAGCTGTGTGCAACTAGATTACAGTGACTGGAGTAATGATGTATAAGGAGCAAACTAAGTCTTTGCTTAATATGTAGCAGGCAGCTCAGCATCTAGCATATCTTTAGTTAATTACAGGTCCTGGGGGTGGGGCAGGTAATTGACTGCAGTGCATAGGGAGGGGAGCTTTATCTACTCTCCCCAGCTGCAACCCACCTTAAAATCTCCACTACTACCATCACCACCACCACCACTTGGTATGGCTACAAACATTAAAGATATCCCATTGATACCAATGGAAACTTTATTAAATTATTCCCTTGCCTTCCAAAATCCCAGGAACTTTCTGTTTTCTGATTCAGGGTGGTTTTTCCAGTCCTCTCAGAAATGGTTGCGAGCTGCCTCAGCACTGTTTCCATTTGTGGCAGGCCTGGGGAACCTTTGGCCCTCCGGGTGTTGCTAGCCACACCTCCCATCACCCCTAGCCATTGGCCATACTGGCTGAAGCTGCTAGGAGGTGCAGTTCAGCAACACCTGCAGGGTCAAAGGTTCCCTAGGCCTGACGCCTGGTATCCACTCTTAGCATTTGCTCTTTTCTAATCGGAGGGATGGTGTCTCTTGGTGCCTCACAGCTTTCTGTGGTTTCTGTTGCAGTGGCATGCGCTGTCGCGGGAAGAACAAGCCAAGTACTATGAACTGGCCCGCAAGGAAAGGCAGCTCCACATGCAGCTCTACCCCGGCTGGTCTGCAAGAGATAACTACGTAAGTACTCTGGGTCTCTGGTGACCTCGCGAGAATCCTATGCCCATGAAGTTTTGATGTTGCCTTTCGAACGGTGTGCCTTTCCAGACATTCAGCCTGGGCATGGGAGGGGCTGAAGAGGGAAGGGGGCACAAGCATCGCAAAAGTAGGATGGGAAACTGGGAGCATGGGCATCATCCGCCAGCCCCTCCATGCCTGACCTTCACTTGTTTGGGATGGAGGTCTGAAAGGGGCTTTGCAAGTGTGCTTGGGCAAACGCCTTATCAGGATTCTCAGTATCAGAGAAGCTTGTAAACTTATGCATGCACCCAAATGCACTTTTTAAAACAAAAAACCTTCAGACTTTGGCAGTACGCAAGTGAAGGTCAGATTTGGAAAGGGGGAGAAGCCATGTGCCACTCCCACCACACCCACTTTAGCCCACAGGGCTCCAGGTCAAATCCCTGAAGAGGACTTCTTTTGCGGATAATGGTTTACAGCAAGTTGTCTTACAGATATTCAATTTGTCTTACAAATTCAGAGAAGCAATTCCCAAAGGGTTAGATCAGATAAGTCACAGGGACATTAAGCATACATAGATGGATAGATGGTCATGTTGACATTAGACACAAGGCAGACAACCATGCTGAGAAGTTTTCACTTTTAGGCTTCTGAATGTTTGGTGGGGCTTCTGGGGGGCCCAGGAGCAACTTGAGTCCGCATTGATTTTGGGGTCTAGTAGACCCAATTAGAGAGGCGTGACTCACATTGCTTTTTTATTGTCTGTTTTTCAACAATCCCAAAGTTTGAGAGTCGGTGGCACAGATGTTATAAAGGTGTGGTGATCTGTCGCGGAACAACCCCATTGGAGACGATAACAGGAGTTAGTCAGACCCTGTTGCTGGTGGCAAAGGGGCCCCCATGACAGTTCAAGGTTCAGGGCCCCCCAAATGTAGTTCTGTCACTGCTGGAGGGTCCCTGCAGTAAACTCTTCTGAAACTACTGGGTTTAGGGGGTAAATTGAATAAACTATAATACATCACAATATTTCCAGCAGATTGAACCTTGCCATGCTGTAGCTGTTATTCAACAGCTCTTTTTAGCCCAGATGTAGTAGAGTAGAATCCAGATAAAAGTTATGTATACCTGATGTTAATATCTACGTAGAGAGTGGCTGTGGGTGTCTGTGTTTGCTCACTGTTAGTTTGGTTGGCTAAAGTGATTATATATGTAAATTGTCCTGTGATATTTGGATGAAGGGTGGTATATAAATTTAATAAATAAAACAAAATAAAAATATATATTGGAAGGGGAGAAATAAGAATGCCTGGGGGCAGGTGGGAGTTGGGAGTCCAACCGTATCCAGAGGGCCTCAGCTTCCCCAACCCTGCATTAGTGTTTCTGCCTCTGTCTTTCCTGCACCAGCGTGGTGTAGTGGTTAAGAGCGGTGGACTCGTAATCTGGTGAACCGGATTCGATTCCTTGCTCCTCCACATGCAGCTGCTGGGTGACCTTGGGCTAGTCACACTTCTCTGAAGTCTCTCAGCCTCACTCACCTCACAGTGTGTGTGTTGTGGGGGAGGAAGGAAAATGAGATTTTTAGCTGCTTTGAGACTCCTTAAGGGGAGTGAAAGGCGGGATATCAAGTCCAATCTCCTCCTCCTCCTCCTCCTCCTCCTCCTCCTCCTCCTCCTCCTCTTCTTCTTTGCTTCCCCTCTTTCTATGGATCTCAGAGGCCCTTGTGCTCTGTATGCCTCCCTCCTTGCTTGCTAAACACAACATCCAAAAACGTATTTCTTCTAAACTTTTAACCTCTGATATCTTTCTCCCCCTCCCCTTTTTGTCCTTCTTTAAATTGTAGCAGGCAAGATAGTAGTGTAAAAATATGGTTTATATTATTATCATCATATTAAATAGTGTTGGTTTCAGGGTATGAGGGCCCTTAGCCATGCAGCCATCAGTAAGCCTTCTTAACCTTGAAGAGGCAGCACATGAAAACTGAGAATTCTCTTAATGCTGCATCAGATCTTTTTGGATACTCTTTGCAAATTGGGAAGGGTAGTACTGTCTGGGCAGTGGTCTCCTCCACGTTGGGCTTGAGCCCCTGGCAAATGTCCAACATCTGGAGCCGGCTGAAGGAATAAAAATGCAACAACTGCTAATAAGGTGCAACTCTACTCTATTCAGTTTCTTGTTTGATTGAAACTTAGCATATTAAGGGTCTGTTTCATAACTAGTAATTTATCTGTTTACCCTGTGGAGACTTTTTAGTCTGAGTTTGCGCTCCCTGTTTAGAAGTTCGTGATAATACCCACTTTCCTACTGTCTGTCTCCAGGTGCTCGCAGTGCGAAATAGGCAGGGAAGCTGTGAGGTAATAAGCAGTGGTTTCTTTTTAATTTATATGAGCTTGCACTAGATTTATGGTCATCAGAAAAAAGGCCCTCAAGAGAAATTAAAATGCACAGAGAGAAGAGACTCGCAGCTAATAATAATAACCGCACCCATATTTGTCTTAGAGCTCTTAATTATATTAATGTAAATTAACACGTATTCTCTCTTGGGTGATATGTCATACTTAACTTTTGTTTGACATGATCATACACTTACCTGGTGAGAGATTAATATTGCTCGATCCATCTTGATCACGGCTCACCCCAACATCATGTGCCATGTTTGCTTTTGGCTCATGCTGACTCTGCATTTTACAATTGCCAGGTTCACATTACTAGGTCCTGCTTGGTTCCATTGCCTCTTCTGATCTCAACCATGGAAGGTGACAAAACCCCAGCATTTAAAGAAGGCAAATACTGCCCAAATGTCAGCTGATAGCTGAACTGAAGCAAAGACTTCAAATTTGATAGTTCCCTTCCCTTTCTGAAATGTGTGCCAAAGATCTTGGGGGTTTAGGAGGCTGTCTGAGCGAACCCAGCATCATCCAAGCTTCTTTGAACTCTACAGTTCATTGATTTGCCTTCATTCTATCATATATTTATCAAATTTATATCCCACCTCTCCAAGGAATTCAAAGTGGCTCTCCGTTTCCATATTACTCCCATAACAGCCCTTTGAGTTAGTTTGGGCTGGGAGTTGGCGACTGGCCCAAGTTCACACCGAGTGAGCTTAGTGGCAGAAGATGGAGATTTGAACCCTGGCCTCTCGGGTCATAAGACTCAGCACTCTAACCACTACACCACTCTGCTTGTACCTGTTTCTAATGGTCCTGCCAGGCCAACACTCCTCTGCTTTAAATTTGAGAGACAATTGGGAAAGGAAGTTGCAGTTTGCAACTGTACTTCCTGTCTGTCCACCCTCCCCCCCCCAATAAAAACAAATGTGAGAGCTTATATTTCATTAAAAGAGGTTCATCCAAGTTGTTTTCGTTGATGCATGCCTGGTTGGTGGCGTTGGAATTTTAAATTTTTTAAGAGAGGGCTTCCCACACCCTCCTAATGACTTGTTAATGCACATGAACATGCAGTTATGGGGCATGCACCCATCAATGAGCCCTGTGTACATTTAGGGAAGTTTTTAAGGTTTGATGTTTTACCACTTTTTATTAATAATAATAATAATAATATTCTGTTGGGAGCTGCCCAGAGTGGCTGGGGAGGCCTAGCCAGATGGGCGGAGTATAAATAATTATTATTATTATTATTATTATTATTATTATTATTATTATTAGCCAACTCTGTGAGCTTCTTTTCCACCCGAGTGCAGCTGCAGTGTTTAAAAGCCTGTACTGTAGTCGCCTGGGCAGGGCTGTCTGCATGCATCTTCCCTGCAGACTCAGCACCCCACAAACGCAGTTTGTGCTCCATTGTCAGGTTGCTCCACATCCCAACTTCCTGCACAAGTGCAGCATGTCACCAAATTTACATAGGCAGCTGCCTTATACCGAGTTGGACCACTGGTCCATCTTGCTCAGTATTGCCTACACCGACTGGCAGCAGCTCACCAGGGTTTCAGGCGAGGGGGGGTCTCTCCAAGGTCTACCTGGAGGTGCTGGGAATCGAACCAGAGACCTTCTGCATGCAAGCAGATGGTCTTACCACGGAGCTATGGCCCTTTGGCTCCTGTGCATCATTCTCTTCCTATCAGGTGCATCCCAACATGGGTGGTACAGTTTCATAGCATGCGAGCCTAGAGCAAGGTTGGGAAGATCTCTAGTGCTTGGGGGTTACTATGCAAGAAACGTAGTTAGCCTTAAAGAACAGGGCACTTTCTGAACCTAGGGATTTGTTTTCAGTGCCAGAACTGAACTAAGTTCACACTCCCTTTTGCACAGAAGTCCACCCACATGGTTAGCTTTCCTTACTTCAGCAGCCAGATTTAGGTGGCAAAAGTCAGGTTGCTGTTAAATAATTGAGAGTCAGAAATCCTTGCTTCAGTGATTGCAGATCATCCAGAGATCTGCTCGGGGTCCCCCAGAATTTCTGAACTCAAATATTTCCCTCCATGCAGATATGCAACTAGCTCAGCCTGGAATCATCCAGCTAAATGTAAAATGAGGATTTTGCATATCATTTCCTCAAGTGTTTTAGCCAGATGATTTTCTTCTAGGATGATTCCTTTCAACTTTTTCACCATTTCCTATTTAGACTCATTTATAAATAGCCCACTCTGGGAACTGGCAGAGCCCTCTCTCGCTTCAGAGTAAGAGTTGGACAACAACCTGGCCCCATTCTCTGTTGTTTTTAATTTTTGCCACTGGAGGGAGCCTGTTTGCAGGTAATAGATGGCCCTCTGCTCAGCTTCATCTGTTTGCTTTTCATTTTGAGACACTGTTTACATATCTACCATGTATCATCTAGTTAGGCCAACATATTACCCTTTAGGTGTTCACCTTAAAATGCCTGTGAAGTAGTGGTGTATTGATTGGGATTGAAAGAGATCCTCTAAACTGGTGTTATATTTCAGGTATATTCTTCAATGTGTTCATTACAGTGGATTTATTGTGCTTTCCTTGTTGTTCTGCAATTCTGTCTCATTATTGCTGTCTGGAAGGGAATGTATACAGTGCAGCAAAAGTGGGATAAAAAAAAGAAACCCAGAATATTCATGCTATGGAAAGTTATTTGATTTCAGCAGGAAGTTACAGGATATGCACTGATTGGATATGAAGCAGTATATTATTTATTATTATTATTATTATTATTATTATTATTATTATTATTATTATTATTTTATACCCCGCCCATCGGACTGGGTTGCCCCAGCTCCTCTGCGTGGCTTCCAACATAATATTAGTCCCCCAGAACTTTTGCAGATGTTTGCGAATGGCCACCCCAACATGAATGTGCAATTAAAAGGATATCTGACGGGGCCCATAGTTCAAGTGGCCACATGCAAGAACTTTTGCATGGGAGAACTTTCAGGTCCAACTCTAGGTATGTTCAGTTGAAGCTTCTCAGCTAGCAGAATTGGAAAAAACTTCAGAGTGAGATGTGGGAGATCTCCTGTATCAGGGTGGGCAATGCTAGGCTAGATAGACCAGTGGTCTATCTAGCATAAGGCAGCATGATAGGTCTAAATATGTCCTCTACAGGCAAGCTGTAGCTACTGAAGTGCCCTCTTTTACACAGCTAAGGTGCAGGAGTCCTGTTGTCTTTTGCATTTGGCTCCCAGAAAGAAAGGTGGTTGGTGGGCTGTGCAGAAAAATTATGTGCAGGTCATCTCAGCTAGCTAGTTTCAGTTTATGTGTTTCCAAACAGCACAGGCCTACCACAAAGGGGACAAAATTTAAACCACTGAGCCTAGGGCTTGCTGATCAGAAGGTCGGCAGTTCGAATCCCCGAGACGGGGTGAGCTCCCGTTGCTCGGTCCCAGCTCCTGCCAACCTAGCAGTTTGAAAGCACATCAAAGTGCAAGTAGATAAATAGGTACCGCTCCAGTGGGAAGGTAAACGGCGTTTCCGTGCGCTGCTCTGGTTCACCAGAAGTGGCTTAGTCATGCTGGCCACATGACCCGGAAGCTGTACGCTGGCTCCCTCGGCCAGTAAAGTGAGATGAGCACCGCAACCCCAGAGTCGTCCGCAACTGGACCTAATGGTCAGGGGTCCCTTTACTTTTATGCATGCATAGGATTGCCACCTTGTACTCAGGTTTCTTAAGTTGGTTTGCTGAGATTTGCCACTTTATCTTCTGTGGCTTTGGGGAGCTGCTTTGTTGCAGCGGCAAAACATCAGTGAATGCCCGTTTTGCGATGGCACCCATGGCAATTTCTCAAACATATATTGGAGAATTCACAGCCATAACAAGGTTGGGGGACCCCCGAGTTAAATTATTTAACCCGGAAGCACCGAGTGTTCTGCCTCGGAGCAACAAGACCAGTGATGTGGGCTGGCTGAATATAAGGAAGTCAGTTCGTGAAAGTGACTGCCTGACTTCCGGGCACTGCATGTTTCCCTCCCCTGCCAAATGGACAGCCCATGGGAAGGCTTAGGAGTAGACTAGGCCCAGGCCCAAATGTGCCTATTGTGATATGCTGGAAGCCAGGAAGCAGCTGCTTTGGGAATCTCTCTGCCACCCTGCCCACACTGACTGTTAAGCTCTATCCCTGAAGGGAGGAGGAGAAGAAGGAAGAATTTAGGTCAGCTTGTCGTCATATGACTTGTCAGGCAGGAAATGAATTCACTCCCACACTTAGGAGCTTTTCTACCTTCATGCAGAGTACAAGGAGTTGCATTTAAATGTTTGCAGGTCTAAAACAGCAGCCATGACTCCCAAGCCAGCTTTGTTCACGAAGCTTGTGATGGCAACTCATGAGAAAGCAAAGGATGACACATATTCAGTGAATGAACCAATGTAAGGACTGAGTGGTGTTTCTTTAATAATTGCTGAGGAAAACATCAGATACGTGCAAAGCAGCCAACCATTTGCCCCAAAGTTGATGGACATTGCCTTTCAAGTAGTGTGCGTGTCCCGCATCATGTGATTGATTGATTGACTGATTGACTGATTGACTGATTCATTTGATTTATATACTACCGCCTTTCATCATAAGATCTCAGGGCAGTTCACAGAATAAAATACAGGATAAAAAGCAAGTAAATAAGTAAAGCAAAACAGCAAAATATTAACCCCCACTTCCCACAGACACATTTTAAAGGCTGTAGAATATTAATCGGCCAAAGGCAAACACTTATCTGTTCTTCCCATGTATTTTATTAAAGTTGGCACCCCTGGACATAGGGGTGAAATAACGGGTTGCATCCAACTCTGTCCATGTGCAAGTTGAACAGATTTCTGCATGTGTGATGAAACTTCACCTTCATTTCCTTCCCCCTGCAGCCCTCTACACACACTCAAATTGCTTCTGTAACCCATGGGGAGGTTCCAGCCAGATTTTGAGGGTTCATAGGGGGCTGCAGGGGGGAAGAGAGGAAGAGAAAGTTCAATGGCATTAGCAGACGTCTGCTCATGCAACGTTGGATTCTGCTCACTGAAAACGCCAGCCTCAATGTCTTTAACAGTCTTCTGCAAAAAAAGGCTTCCTTAATTAATGCATGGTCTCTTGCTCTTGTGTTGCTATGGCTACTTTTCTAATACCCTTTTCCTAATAGCTCTCCACTGACACATCTTATCTGAAGACATTTCTGTTAGACTGCTGCTGTGTGTTTTGGGTTTTGTTTGTTTGTTTTTTAAGTAAAGAAATATTAAAGTCCCAAAATGTAGAGGTTTATTAAGTACAAATATAAGGGCATCATTTCCCAGAACTTTCTATATGTTATTAAAAAGTGAAGTTGACTAAAAGGGTTGGTCAGCAGAAGACTTTCCAAGTCTTCTGGAGATAAAACAACCTGATGGAAAGCGTGCTAAGCACAGCAGAGGGTGGGGGAAGCAACATGGATTCACAATCCACAGGGAAATCTTGCACATGAACTGCAGCTGTGCATGCCCACACTCGATCCAATTTAAATATAAAGAGCAGGTTTCCCCTAGGAAAGGAGTGGGGCAAGGGGGAAACCGCTCTAACCTGTGCTTTCTAGGCATGGGACAAGTGGAAGTGTGGGTGAGCCCTCAATGTGTTGGTGCCTCCTTCACCTCCTTCTAGAATAGGGGCAGGGAGTGACATTGAGGAGGCTGCAGGGGAAATCAGCAAAAATCTACTTTTCCATTAGCAAAAGCTTCTGCTGGATCAAAAGCCCTTCCCAGAAGTGCACCGTTGTGGCCCACTTGAGGTTTGGTGTGAGTTTTGGCCCCTCCTAAGTACCTGCAGGATTTTCAAGAGGCGCTTCATGGTGTGTGAAAGCAGGGATGACCTGCTAACTACAACTACTCTGTCTGCAAACCCACAGTACTGTTACTATTTTTTACAACAGATGTGACCCAAAACAGTAAATACCCAATGGTTAAAAGGGGGGGGGAGTATGTTTGCTTCCTCCCTCCAAGGCCTTCAAAATTCATCTGCCATTTTGTGACTCGAGGTGCTTAGAGTTTCCAAGGTTCCTTTTCAGCTGCACAAATGGCTTGTTTTAATTAGCCGGGTTGGGGTGCCGTTCTCTGTATAGGTGCTCTGCTAGGTTGTTTTTCTATCTGCTTCCTGATGTGCTTTGTGTACGTATTTGGTGCATTGTTTCAGTGCTCCTCGCAGCTGCTCTTTTAACGCTTTCCCCCTTGCTCTTCAGTCTTCTTCAGGCTCTTCGTCCCGTGATCACACAAAGTTTAACTCAGGGCCCCTGGAATTCAGCAGCACCTCGGGGCCGGTTTCTGCAGCAAGGGTAAGCGAATTCTGCAGCGAATGTCCTTCTGCATTACGGCAGTGAGAGTCTGTAACCATCTGCCACTCATGCATCCACCTAACCCAGCGTTGGCTGCAGAATTCCAGGAGCCCTGAGCTTTTCCATGGCCATAGAATTGCTCATTGGCTGTGGAATTTGTTGAGTTGAAGAGGAACAATCAGTGGGCTATGTGTGCTTGTGGCGAGCTTGTGCATCAGTGAAACGGGTGGACGCTTCATGACAGCACTTTCCTTTTTTTAGGCAAATAGGTCATTAATGTCTGATCAGCCTCAAAAACCATTGCCCTTGGGAGCATGGTTTTGGGAAACCACACAGAACTAAGAAATTGAGGGTTTGCAGGTTGGACAGTGCGGCTTTCCTTTAAAAGCAGTAAAAATGATGCATCCATGACCTGGAACATATTGGCCTTGCACATGGTCAAAGGTGGCCACCAAAATTCATTTTGAACACAATCAGCCTTCTGGGCTGCAAATGCTGCGGACATTATTTTATTTAAATTTGAATCGGATGCAGCAAAGTAGACAAAGGATGGATTGTTTGCATCCCACAAGGAAACAATGCAGACTCTACTGATTTGATGTGACATTGCACGAATATATATTTTTAATAACAATGGGGCTTGCTCTTTCTGGATCCAACCAACAAAGGTCCATCTGGTCCAGCATCTTGCAGTGGCCAGGCAGAGCCTTCCAGGAAACCCACCAAACAAGGCATGAAGGTGGTGCCCATCCCCTTGCTTGTCCCCAGCATCTGGTAATGATCATGGGTTGTGAAGGTTTGTGTCTTCCACATACATATTGCCTCATAAGATGGCTACTACCGTCCATGCCAGGATTTTGCCTTACCTGTGGCTTTTGCTAGTCAGCTTGTGTGCTAAGGTGACAGCCCATGCATTCCAACCCCCTTTCTTAACTGAATTCTATTCCCACGCGGTGTGTACATGATGAATAAGCCACCTTGGCTTTTTGCCTCAGCCAAACTGAAAGGGAGGAAGCCTTAAGGGGCTCTCCAGAAGTCTATCCATAGGTCTTCTGCCTTCCCCCATCCTAGTAACTTATTCAGTCTGTCAGAGTCATGCACATTTTGTAGCCCACCCTGACCCCAGGGAGAGCAATAGCAAACATGAGGGTCATAGAGCAATTGTTGTTAATCCAAAAGGCTAATGGGAGAGGCTGGTACTAGTTCCCCTCTCGCCTACTGGTAGTTGATGCTTTCTGGTGGAAGCAGCTGGTAAAGCAGCTAGAAATCTCGCTTTTGGTTCTTGGTGACTGGTGGCAGGAGAACCTGAGCTTTTCTTAGGGGAAGGGTCGTGGCTCAGTGGCAGAGCACCTTCTTTGAATGCAGGCGGTCCCAGATTCAATCCCCAGCAACTCTAGGTAGGGCTGGGAGAGACCACCTGTCTCAAATCCTGCAGAACTGCTGTCTGACTCAGTACTGTATAAAGCAGCTTCCTATGTTCCCACAGGAGAAACAGCTCAATGTGCCGTCTACCTTGACAGCAGCCACAACAGTCAAGGCCTCCTTAATCCTGTTATTAGGTGCAGGACATCAAGCTCTGACTTGGATTTTTATCTTCTGCTTCTCCTGTGCAAAGAATGAGGGGTGCAATTTGCAACAGAGAAGCTCTGGGAGGAGGAAGGTGTTTAACTTTCCACTAGTCTGTTTTCCTCTGCAACTCAGCAAGCTGCTTTTGCCCTGTCCAGTGTTTCTGCTGCAGACGTGTGCCCCGGGCCTGGAAATGGGAGAAAGCAGCAGCAGCTAAGGGGCAGCTGAAGAAGATAGCTGGCAAGGGAAGGGTGAAGTGCCCTTCTCCTGCACAAAGCTCCTCTATTGCAAATGGTGCCCTCTAGCCCAATTTGCACAGGAGAAGCAGCAGTTGGGCTTTCAGGTTAGAGCATAATGTGCCGTGCTATCTTTAGAACTCGTGGCCAGTGGGGGAGCACATCAAAAATCAAATGCAAGTAGAAAGCTCGTACATCAGAGAGAACACTTGGCTAGAATCTTGTTCCTTGTCATGCTAGCTTTCCATGTGCCACAACATTTGATGTAGGGAAGCATTCAAATATGCAAAACCCCACGGCCATTCCAATGGGAAATGTCCATAAGGATACCACCACTAGCTGTCTTAGAATGTTGGAATGATTTTTCAGCATTGGAGAGGCGGTCCAAAAACTGTATGTGGCGACTCAAGACAGTTTCACAAAACCAAACACATGAATTTAAAACATGTTTCCATCTTACAGCCAACGCTGGCCCAGAACTTGTAAGATAGTAACTGCCACCAGCATCATGTTTTAATTGTAGTGTTGGGCAGCTGCGTAATAATGTAGGCCTCCCAATGCAGGCAAAATCAATACTATGTGGGGAGGAGTAAGGAAAGACAATCTGGTTTGATTTTGCCTGCTTTCATCAGCGAAGCGGTTTTTGTGCCTCGCTAATGACAAACATGTTTAAACACTGTTTGAACTTAAAATGGAAAAGGCTTTGGTGTGCTCCATGTTTGCAATCTCGTCTCTGGAAGTGAAAACAAAAAAGCTGCAGTCCTCAACATGTTTACAACAGCGAGTGTGTCCTCTTGAGGGACTTCCTTCTGAGTAAAACAGGACTGGGACTGGGCTGCCCAAGCTTGCAAATACGGTACTATGCACTTTTCAAGCTAACTATTGAGTGCAGTTTCTGTGCCCAAGAAAAATCTGAGGCTAGCATGAAGACATCACAAATGCTGGTGCAGGAAAGATGTGAATAACGAAAAACAGACCTTAGGTTTATCTGACTTTTATTTGTAATTGTTGCTTTGACATTATTCTTCATTCAAGGAACGTTGCTTTGGTGACCAAAGCTAATTTTTAACTATGATGTTCCATGTGCTGCTCCTGAAATACGGTCAAATTTCTTCCCACCCACCCAACCCCCGCTTAAAAGAAATTTTTAAGAGAGACCTTCATTGAGAAAGTAACTGTTTGCAGGCTGCAAAGCGTGCTGAAAATGAGATCACTGTCCACCTTTTTCCACCCATGCACAGCAACCTTTTGCTGGAAATACATTCCTTCACGTATGCACAGAATGCAACTGGTCTTTGTTCAGATGGCTGGTGTGTATGCATAAAGAAAGTTGGGTTCACTCCTTAACCCAGGTCATTGCACCGTGGTGGCAGCACACTTTTTTCTGTCCGTTTGGGACACAGGAAAGACACTAGCACAATCCTCATCTATGAGCTCAATATATCTTAGCTGTGGGGAAGAGCAGCAGCCTTTCCGGTATTTAAAAATGTAAGCCAGAGACAATCTATGTGCAGGTAGGCATAAAAAGGAGGCTGGATTCATACCAATTTGTTCCAACTATTGTCAGGGACCATAATACCTGAGAGAAGTATTTTATTAGAGACAACGAGCAACAGAGTGCAGTTTGGGATATTTGGTTTTGTGTACTGTAAACAGAACTGTGGCCCTTGGATAAAGCATGGCATAAAAATTTAATGAATAAATAAATAAATATTCATTAAATAAATATTAACTACCAGTATGGTGGGGCAGTGCTATTTATGGGGAGGGTCCCTGGCCTCCCCATGCTTTCTATTTTGACCTCGTTTTATATTTGCAATCTGCCTTTAGCATATGTTAATTTCAGCTACAGCATAAAGGACATGAATTGTTTTATGTAAAAAGTAGCCATGATAAATAGCTAACCAGTCTCCCGGGGGGGGGGGGGGAGTTCCCAAGTAACATCCAATACTAACTGATGTTGGGAAGGGGGGGGGGTGTACACACACACATACAGAGAGAAAGATTTCTTGCTTTTAACTGTAATCGTAGCTTTTCCTTCTTTTACATTTATAGATCCCAGGGGCTCCTCTCCCAAATCAGCTAAACTGTTGCTTGCAAGATGTAGGTCTGGAAATGGCAGACTGTCAAAAGCCCTACGAGGCTGGTGCCACTCTCAGCCGGCTGGGCAGAATGCTGCAGTATGAGTTAATGAGGGATTACTTCTGAATTAAGAGTTTAAAGCAATAGGTGGATCCATCTCATTTGTGGCTTTCTTTCAGTGTCAAGAAGCATTTGTGTAAAAATGATGTACCTTTTAAACATGTCCCTTACTGCCTGTAGAGCACATTTTGACCACTAGGGGGAGGGTGCTACCTGCGATTGCCAATTGCATGCCATACAAGGGGTCTAGATTAGCAAGAATCCATAGTGATCAGAAATGAAGCAGGCCGTTTAGAGGGGATGAAAGTAGGAGCCTTGGCCACAATCCCCTTATTCCCTCTGGAAATATATACCTGTATTTGTTCACTTATGATTTGTGTTCTCCCTCCCTCCCTTTTCTCTCTCTTTGATTCTAGGGGAAAAAGAAAAGACGAACAAGAGAAAAACAGCAAGACTCCAACTCAGGTAAATCCACTGGTGCAAACTCCAGTACATTATCTGGTAACCAACGCTTTGTTTATATTGGTAGGGGATTAGTTGAGGCAGCTGAACAATAGCTATAATTTTCCTTTGGATTTGCATCTGTGGCTTAATGGGACTGGGGTAATCCATATCTATGCTAATACTACCTCCTTTTCATCTGTAGACTGGGTTGCTATCTGTGCTTATAAACTTTAATCTGTGTTTCATTTTCATATGAGACCTAACCGCTATTTCTTCTAGCTTGGCTGCTATCTGCAATTGTCTCTCCTGTCTGTTCTTCTGTGACGTTAGCATCAGAGAAAAGGAATACTATTCAGCTCATTCCTGGTTGCATTTTGACACATCAAATTTAGTCCCTTCCTCTTGCCATTAACTTTTGTGGTTGTTAATTTCCCAATCACCTAGTTCTCTGCAAAGATGCAGAAAGCAAAAGGTCTTTAAAATGCAGCACAGTAGCAAATTCTTAACCTGTTATCCAAGAAGGATAACATAACCATATTTTTGCCATAAACTAGATGTCTAGGGCAGGCAGAATCCTAACCCAGAATCCTATACATCTGAACTGTATCTTTGGGTGCTATCAAGGTAAAACATCTCATCAGCACAAGCATTTCCACTAGTGAAATACAAGCCCCGCCCCCATGTACACTCTCCCCAAATCTGCACAGGATTGAGGGGAACTCCTAGAACAAAGTTAGGGGGCACACAGAGTAGGAGAAAGACCAACTGCACAAGCAGTGCTTTGGATAGGAGAAGAGGTGATAAGGGAACAGCTAGCTGCAGATAGAACAGGTTCCTGTGGACTAGAGGTGGGCAAATATTGGCCCCCATCTTCAAACAGTGGGGAAAAAGAAGGCCCAGTTAACCAGTCAACTCGACGATACCAGGAATGTCCTAGAACAGATAATTTAACAGTCAGTCTGTGAGCACTTGGGAGGGACCCAGGTGGCGCTGTGGGTTAAACCACTGAGCCTAGGGCTTGCTGATCAGGAGGTCAGCAGTTTGAATCCCTGTGACGGGGTGAGCTCCCGTTGCTCGGTCCCAGTTCCTGCCAACCTAACAGTTCGAAAGCACGTCAAAATGCAAGTAGATAAATAGGAACCGCTACAGCGGGAAGGTAAACTGTGTTTCCGTGTGCTGCTCTGGTTCGCCAGAAGTGGCTTTGTCATGCTGGCCACATGACCTGGAAGCTATACACCGGATCCCTCGGCCAATAACGCAAGATGAGCGCCGCAACCCCAGAGTCGGTCACGACTGGACCTAATGGTCAGGGGTCCCTTTATCTTTTACTGTGAGCACTTAGAAAAGGATGCTGGGATTACTGAGACCCAGCATGGATTTCTCAAAAGCAAGTCATGCAATACTAATTTTTCATTTATTTATTTTTTGTGGAGTTACAAGCTTGGTGGGTCAGGGGAATGCTGTGGACACAGCGTATCTTGATTTCAGCAAGGCTTTTGACCAAGTCCCCCATGATATTCTTGTAGAGAAGCCGGTAAAATGTGGGTTGGGTGAGGTAGCCGTTAGGTGGATTTGTAGCTGGTTGATTGACCGAACCCCAAGAGTTCTCACTCATGGTTCCTCGTCATTCTGGGAAAAGGTGACAAGTGGGGTGCTGCACTGCAGGATTCTGTTCTGGGCTTGTTGATGTTCAACATCTTTATAAATGACTTGGATGAAGGAATAGAGGGG
This sequence comes from Zootoca vivipara, assembly GCF_963506605.1. Lineage (NCBI taxonomy): Eukaryota > Metazoa > Chordata > Lepidosauria > Squamata > Lacertidae > Zootoca > Zootoca vivipara. The sequence goes on along the minus strand of NC_083277.1, from coordinate 68,518,321 downwards.
ATGCTCGTCAAATTTGCAAATGACACCAAACTGGGAGGGGTAGCTAATGCTACTGTTCTCCCAGTCACTGCATTCTTGGCCCTCGTGTGTGAGATTAGTTTTGGTATTTGCCTAAACATGCTTTATTTCCTGAAGAGATGCTGCTTCCAGCAGAAACTGGGTTGATGTGGCCTGTTTAGTTTTGTCTCCAGCTGCTAAATTGATGCTGCATCTTTTCTTCTTCCTCTTCCTCCTGCTCTTGCTGCTGTTTGTGCCTCTGCCTTGCCCATTCTCCACCACGCATGCTCCTTCCTCAGATCCTGCTTCTCCTAAGAAATGCAGAGCTCGCTTTGGTCTCAACCAACAAACGGACTGGTGTGGACCGTGCAGGTGTGTATTGGACATCTTTGCTTTCTAAGCTTGTTGCTTATAATGCGGTTTGTTCTTTGCTGTGCAATTTTTATTTTTCATGTCCCTTTTCTGCAGCTGCCCTTGCCCCTCCCTGCCCCTAACAATACTAATGGTGCTCCTTATGACCTGGCTAGGTTTTCCATAGATTTCACCTGTTTATGAGTGCTGCTTCCAAAAGCTTTCTGAGATGGGAAAGTACAATGACCGGGGGGGGGGATATTAACCATGCAATCCTATGTATGTCTACTCTGAATCAACTTTCTTCCAGTGCAGACAGATGTCTCAGGGTGTTTTTACATAACAGAAAGGGTGGAAGTTGGCATTCATTTCTCCCTTGTAGCATGGACTCCACCTGCCTTCCCTCACACTTGGAAGATCTTCCTTTATGGGGTATCACACTGGCAAGGTCTGGATGACCACATAGCCAGGAATCTGGAACTGGCCATTTCCTGCACTGACTGAGGTTTAGATTAGATCACCTGTTGAAATGATTTCCAATGTTGTGGTTTTCAGCCCTTCAAAATAAGTTTTTCTAGATTTATGAATCACGAGGTCCAAAAACCTGCTCTCGGCAACCTTCTCATGTGCCTTCGTGCCATCACCATCATCCGTTTTCTCATCATTAAGGGTGGAGTCCTGTTCTCTTATCAGGAGACTTCAGTGAAGAGAAAACTGGTTGTCTGAAGAGGGCCAGTATAAAAGGGGCATTGCAGCCACTGTGTAACCAGTTCTTTAAGACTGCCTAGTTCATTCCTGTTCACACCTCCCCACAGAACACAGCATTTGTTACAGGAAAAACTGGTAGTCTCCAGCCACTGTCTGATAAAAGCTGGTGATCCAGTTATTCTCATTAGCCATTAAGTGGCTTGTCATCTTTTACTAGCAGGCTCTATATTGAATAGCCTAAAATTATGCAAAGAAAGTTAAAAGGTCAACTCACAAGACTAGACTGCTGATTCCCACCCAGCAGCATAACTAATGCCAGTCTTAATAGCTTTCCTTTCAAAATGCATGAAAATGATTTGCATTAATTAATGAACACTCCCTTTGCTTTTGTGCAGCACTGATTAGTCCAGAAGCAAATGAGCTGGGGCCTTCCTTATACCACCAGCAGAGTATTAGGGTCAAGGGGACATATTCCTTATATATGCTGCCTGCACCCTCATTCAAACCAATGGGCCTAGTTTGAGGGCTTCTATGCAACAGGGAGCTGTTGGCTGGTCTCATAAGATTTGGTTGCTGGCTTTAGTACCTAGGCTAACCGATCTGTACGCATGCATGCACAGAGAGACGTTTTTTCACACTATCACGCTGGTGCTCCACCCTAGAGATATGCAGAACTGCAACAATTGGTAAGAGTGATTTGTGACTTCATCATCTATGCAATTCAAGTGGGGCATGTTTATTTACCCTACTCCATCTCTTGACAGAATATTTGCAGGTAGACAAAAATAATTTACATTTTTAATAGCATTTATTCCTTCCCATTTAGATTTCCTTGACCTCCATACATTTTAATTAATTTTCCCTCTCCCCAATTCTGTCATGGTCTTTGAGGGCCACACACCATGTGACCTTTAGGACGGTCATACTGGAATGACCATTTGACCCATCTTTCTCAATGCAGCACAATATTTCGTGCAAGCAAGCTAAGAAGCTGGTGTGCTCAATAGCATTCCAACTTCTTCAGTCATGGAAAATTCACTGCATTCACATGGCATTTTGCAAGTGATGGCATATACAGTTGATCACACCAAACTTTTCACATCTGCAATTTTTCCATTTCTTTGCTGCTACTTATAAGCAGAACCCCTAGAACCTGCTGATCTCCCTTTACAAGTATTCTGATGCCACAGAAAGCTAATCTGCTTCCACTTTTGTCCACTCTGAAACAGGCTGCAGCTCCATGGTTACACTGCCACCCAGTGGTAAACACTGCAAATTGTCAGTGTACTTTAGGAAAATATTTCCCACCACTCACCCAGCTTTTGCTTTTGTGCTGCAGAGAAATGACTGTAATGACTGCTATCCCTCTATCATTTTAAGAATATGACCCTGTAAATTCACCCTTTATTTACAGATAACTCTCTTCACTGTTCTTAGGAGGAAAAAGAAGTGCATTCGGTACCTACAAGGAGAAGGACGCTGTGCCAGCCCAGTTTCTTCCGATGGAAGTGCTATAGATTCCCCTCCCTCCCCCTTGGATGTGCTGCAGTGCATATCCACTGCTTTTACTTCAGACAAGCTTGCTGCCCCTGCCGATTTCAGACACCAAAACCAAGCCAGTCCTTTCCCTGCATCTACGTATATCAAAACTGCTACAAGCACATCAGGACTCACTTCTAAATGCACAGCAGTGTCTCACACATCTGTAGCACCCAGCGAATCCTCAGGGTACAGTGTCGTATCAATAGGAACGTAGTAGTCATGCAGCAGTGACCAGCAAGGCCGGCAAACTCATCAGGCTTTCACTACCTGTGGAAGCTGCCAGCGACAAGCCCGTGCCATCAAATGGCAGTCTCAAAGTCAGGAGAAAACTGTCAATAATTGGAAACCATCGGAGCACTGAAAGTGCTTTTTATAATGTAAGTAACGACACACAGTGTCACTCTTCAGAAGTAGGAACAAGGACATAAAACTTAGTACTGGTCAGTAACTTGAGAATTTGTCTACCAAACCAACTAAAACTGAAATAGGACACCCATATTTTTAAAAGTAGCTAAGAGGTGCTAAATGTTAGGCATTCTTTTCTTTCTTACCGTTCAAAGATTTGCATTTCAATCATAGTCCTCTTATAGATATGACACAGGTATGCCAAAGCAGCTGAAAGAACAGTATGGTTTTGTTTTACACAAGCCTAGTTTGCTTGATGGGGGCAATGAAAAGGAGCTGGCCTGTATGGCATGAGAATATACAGAATAAATTATTATGCCTCCTCTTTTGAGGGGAAATGTTGATTCCAGGTGAAAGTATTCTTAATACATTTTGGAGGAGATACCCACTGCTTGAAAACAGAAATACTTATCAAATGATAAAGGAAGCATGCACTGGCTCCTTTAAAGTTTTAACTGTCAAGTTACAATTCTTATTACCCCATTTCCATTCACTATATATACACTCTGGAAAACAGGGATCTTTCTGCAGGGATTTTAGTTTTGTTTCTGTACAAACTTTGTGTGCATTTATTATGGCCATGCTTTGCTTTTATCAGAAGCATCTTTAACTTTCTAAACAATAATGTTGTATTTTTGAACATCTCCCTAACAGCATATTGTAGCTTTTGTAAATTACAGCAATGGATTGCAGCTGCAAAAAAGGCATTCTACTGCATTCCAAACAAAAAACAAAAATATTTTCTGCTATGACACTGAGCTCTGCAATGTGCATTAATTACATAAAATTTATAAATGCTTATTTTGCATGATTTATTCTGTATCTGCTAGTCATTGGGAGAGGCCAAGGAGTGATAAAAGGCACTGAAAAGCATCACTATAAATTTTACTAAGCACATTTTGGGTCTTCCAAAAGCTTACCCAGACTAAGCCACCACACATTGTTAAGCATTTGCTGACAGCCATTAAGGACTAGAAAAGTATGCAGGGATCCTGATGTTGCTGAATTTTCTCACTCTGTACTAAACACTGTTACACAGATCATGGAATTTATTACAAATTTAGCAATGTAAGCCCTGCTTGTTAGAAATAGTATGCGATACAATTTCTGTTGGAGAGCCGTAAAACCTAAGCCTAGTCCCATTCCATTAGTTGCTCAAACATCTCACCCTATTGTGCAATCTTTATTTTTAAAATGATATTTGGGGGCTATGTGCTCCCTGCGACCATTGCATCCCAGTGCAGGCAAAGATGGCTGCTTATTAGTCCTAATACCAGTCAAGCAACATCCTGTGTGTTACTTTGCTTGGAGGACCCAAACACACACAGAATGCCATGTATATTAAAATACTGCAGAAAGGCACAGTCCTATGTCCTTCACAGTTATACTTCAGCAAGTTCTAATATAAACCCACTTGCATACAAGGGACATACAAGCACCTACTCCAGTGTGTGGACACTAAGTTGAACCACACAAAAGATGCTCCATTCAACTCAAAAGCATCAAATGAAGCTGAAAAGGTATGTAACCTCAGGCTGGAGAGACAAATATAATGCAGGCAAATCTTAAATTCAAGTTCACTATTCCTCCTGTAACACTTCTTCTCTAGCCTGACCAAATTGACACCATTACTGAAAACATGGGCAGAAAATTGCCAAAACAATTTAAAACTGAATCCAAACATAAAAGATTTCTTGCCAAAATAAACAACTTCCATATACTGAACATATTAGCCAGATTCAACTAACTAGTCCCACCAGCAGAAGTCTACACTAAGACTTCCACTAGTGTAATGGCGATATATGGGAGTAGTACTAGGATTACAGCCTTAAAAACCTAGCGGTCACGAGTCATATTCACATTAACCTCACTAAAACACTGTTGTTCCCATTTTTTAAAGCAAACCTGTCTTTCCTGTTTGAAAAAAAGTACACACCAACACAACCAGGAAGTCTCTTCTTTTCACCTGCTCACCTGCAGCATTTTGAACACAAAGCACACATAAAACACAGTATTGCAATTATTGCAGCGGTATAATCAGATTGCACCGTTTTAATATCCAATCTATTTTTGTATTTAAAGCAAATACGTAAAGGCCTAAACTATTTTTCTACATATTGGAATAAGCTCTACAGTATATAAAGCTTGTTTGCACTAGTATCCCCCCTCCCTTTTTAACAGTTTTTTTTGGGGGGGGCAGTATTCTAAAACCTATTCCTAGACAATCTTTAAAAATGTTGCTTAATTGTAGTGGAACTTTGCAAGCACAAGTACACTGGCACAAAGAGGCACACATATAAAAAGCCCTTGTGTGTTATGTGGTAACCTGGACATGTTCCATTTATATCACTGAAATATTCGTGATTTCCTCCCCTCTCTGTACCCTGAATTAATTTCACTCTCAATTTTTCTGAGATCAATACAGTATAGCATGTATATGAGAGTATATTTTCTGGTTAAATATTTATATACCACACACTATCATGATTTATTTAAAAAAATAATGTTAAGGTTTTCCTATTATTTTTTAATATACAAAATATGCACACACCACTGCCCTTAATGTACTATCAAAGCCTTTCCTCTTGTACATACATGCATGCAAATATACACAAAACATAGGCTAAAGCAGGCATCCCCAAACTTCAGCCCTCCAGATGTTTTGGCCTACAACTCCCATGATCCCTAGCTAACAGGACCAGTGATCAGGGAAGATGGGAATTGTAGTCCAAAGCATCTGGAGGGCCAAAGTTTGGGGATGCCTGGGCTAAAGTCATCATCAGTTAAAAGCAGGTAGCGTATGTTCCTTCCAAACTACTAAAGGAGAAACTGTGAAATCTAAGGCCCAAATCTAGGTAGCAGCTGCATTACACTCAGTGTATTACTTGAAGAAAAAAAGTTACTTGAAAGTATGATTTTGCAGCAAAAGCACAAAATCTCAAGCAGTTTGCAGTATGGAGGAGTCAATCACCCAGGTATTTCACCTTTTCCTCTTATCCCTGAGAAAAAGTATGTCATCCTTATCTAGTAAAAAGATCTGTGAACCTCATGAGGTGTCTGTTATGCGCTTTTTAATCAGTGAAAGAGCTGGACAACCTTTTCCTCCAATATCTGTTTTTATTAAGACAGTGGCTGCAGCAGATAACCATGCTGGGATCATTTTCAATGGTCCCTCCAATTCAAAGCAGTGTTTGCTTCTCCAACTTTGGGGAAAATATATCCAACATTTTGCTTTGGAAACAAATTTAAGATAGGAGATATTCTACCAATGCAAAAAGGATTTACCAGTTTGCAACTGCAGTCAGTGCAATTTTCTTGTAAGACAACACCCATTTCTTTTGTACACGTAATACTCTACGCTTGTCCTGAATTTTTCCCACAACATGGCAGGGAAGTGGTAAAGAAGATATATGTGAAAGGCCAGCTAGCAATTTGATATTAGAAATATATTCAACAATACATACCTCAGATTTAGACTTAAATTTGGTGTGGATTAAGGAGTGCACCCCTGCTGAAACACATTGACAATTCCATTTTTCATTCAGCTGCAAACAGCATACATATTTCAAGCCCTCAGCATATGCTAGTCCTTTTTTCATAAAACAAATACAAATAAATACATTTAATGTAAGTTATTGTGTCCCAGTTTGGGGAGTGGTTCAACAATGGCATTTTCTATGTTTTTAACGGTTCTCATTTTTATATGTAAGCTGCCTTGAGCCCTGTCGGGAAAAGGTCTAAAGAAATATATCAGAAGAAGGAAGGGTAGATTTGATTTCATATTTCTTGCATTGCTTTCATTCGAGCAACCTGAAAACTGAACGAAAGGTAGCAGTGGGAAAGATAGGGAGTCCTATCTCACAAGTCAATTTAATGACTGTGCAAAAGAACTAGTGCCACATTTCTCTCTCCTTCCAGAAAAAAACTGTCCCATCTACTCTGAAATTCTGTGTAGTCCCCTTGCCTATGCAACAACAGCCCAAGCAGATTTGCATCTCAGTATATGTACAGATTCAGGGCCATTAGGTGTACATAGCTACTTAAATAAAAATGGAGCTGAATGTGTTGATAAGCATGCAGATTAACATTTATGAAACTAGGAACAACTGCATTTTTTTAGCAACTGTTTACAATGATGGATTACCAAAAGGCGCAAACTATCCATATCCCATACAGCAAGTAACAGATTCCCAAAAGTCACTTAAATGCCAAAAAGTATATCTTTAGAAATGCTATATGAAGTATTGTGTGTCAATACAATTTATATGTGTTTTTTTAATTAAAGCTTTACCCTTCATGTTTTACTCTCGAGTCTATAATTCATATATGACAATTTCAGTTCTTTAATCACATATCTGATTTCCTGAAGCCTGTTTCAATGTACAAGTCATGGAAATACCACTTCAACAAATCATTTAAAACCACTGTATGTATGTAGCAGGAGAAAAATTCTGCCAACAGCTCTCTCAGCTATCATCTGTTGTAATTTTTTTTTTTACTTTGAGCTTGTATTTTTTGGCTTATGTTCAAGATTTGTTTATGGCTTTATAAATAAAGTAATCTACCAGATTGCCCATTCAAAAACAGGCAACTGGAGACTATAATTCTACAAAATGGACTGTTATGTGCTCCCTTGCTTGGTATACCTTCTCTATCTTTTCCAGATGTATCACTGCTCTCTAAATATGGGATGCAGACTGAGTAAAGAAAGCCAGACAATGTGGGGTCTCGTGAAGGGGGCAAACCCACAATTGCTTAGGAATGGTGATGTAGACCTTTTTCAGCAGTAGGAATTAAGGATTGCATCCAACTAAGTGAGTGAGTGGAACCTCTTCTCCCTGCCTCCACACATGCCCTTCAAACTGTCTCTGGGGGAGCGCAGAGACATTCTTTTGCACAAGTGGAAATTATTCTACCCATGCAATGAAGTTAGCTGAATTAAACTCCTGGAACTTAATTTAAAACACAGTATGCTAAGGCATTATCTTTATGAGCAATATGTGTTAACAGCCACAATCCAACGTCCACAAAATAATGTTAAGCACACCTCTTATGACCAAAGTTGCAACTATTTTAATGTGACTATTTCACAGTACTCACCTTCTCAGGTTAAGCTAGAAAACAAACACCACACACTTCTCGCTCTCAAAGTGCAGGCTACCCAGCATATTCAGAACTGTGCCCTTCTAGCGTTGCAGAATGTTTTCAGCAGGCAGTATACCAAATAGATCTCCTTCAGCCAACAGTAAGTAGACTTTTTTCTACTTGAAATACCACAAGAGTACAATGGATATTATTTCGCCTGCTGGAGCAAATTTATTGTTTGCTCTATAACCATCAGAAAGTACTTCACATGGCCAGGCTTTTAGATGCTCTCTAACCCACACTGGCATCAAAATTCTTCACAACCAAAGAGAAGAAGGCAACACTAACTGGACTAGAAACACTGAAAATGTCTCACTTAATCCCACTCTCTGCACAACTTTAGAGGTTAAAGGGAGATGCTGCCAACATGTCAAAGGCAGATTTTCTATTATCTTACCTTCTTGACTTTCTGGATAGTCAATTCTTTACCCCTCCCCTTCCAATGTTTACAGATAACAATGCAGAGAAATGGCTCACTTCTTTAATGAGACAACAGTGAAGGGATAGAAGGTACTCACTTCATTGCGTATTATAAGGATGATTTCAAAAAGACACAACCTGGATAGGGGATTAGTTGTGGCCTCTGCTCTCAAATTCTGAAGGGAGAGTATAAGTGTTGGAACTTTCGACATTATCCCCTGCTAGAAGACAACAAGTGTGTTTGAAACCCTCACTGGGAATTCTGATGAGAGTTGCCCAGTTCTTGTGCTTCTGGGTTCAAGATCTCCCTTCCACCAAAACTATCTGGATGACAAGAGCAGTGACCTTGTTAGAAACTCTAGGCAAATGAGAAGTGTCAAGTATTTCCCTGGCATCAGTCCCTGTCTGACATATTTTCCCCTTGCCATGCTCACAAGACCCAGGGTTAACCTTAACCTGGAACTGCTAGTTATTTCCAAAACCCATGCATATTGAGCATCATCATCATGAGTCATGGGAACATTTGAGTTCGTTCGTTCCTTCCCATAGACTTCCACAAAAGACAACCATCCCCACCCTGAGGTAGATCCCAGTAATTAGAACTGGTAGAATACAGTATTGGACTTTTTCATGCAATCCAGTGCTGGACTCAGTGGTTGAGCAAGTGCAATTGGAGACTTGATCCTGGAAAATGAGAAGTAAGCATAGGCAGTTTGATTACTTTAAAAGACACAGGGTTATAGGCATAGACTAGAAACAGAGATGTTTTGATAAACCGCTGGGGTTGGGTTTAAGCAAGAAGACTACTTGAAGAATATTTCAGCATTCATGTACTGGTAACTGAAGCCCATCTTTTGCACCTGTTTTTCTCCTGGCTGTTTCTTCTACAGATGGCATTATCAAGTATACAATCATTTCATGTTAACAGCTTGTGAAGTTGTGGAGCAATATGCACATTGGTTGCTATGCATGTTTCAATTTTAACTGCCTCATTTAACCCGAGGTATCTTATTCTGTGTAGAACTCAAAGGTCACCACTGATCTTTGAAGTGAAGTATATTTATTAGGGTTTTGTTCTATGCTAGTGTGTATACAGAAAATGGAATGCAATACAAGCCATGGGGATGCCTCAATGCTTAGTACATATGAACATCCTAATTCCTACAGGGGAACTGTAGAAACTGAAAAAAGAAACAGTCTTTCTTGCAAGTGGTTTTTTCCTAAACAACCATCAAATGGCACAACATCAGTATCATACTGTGTATGCACAGTGACAAGTCACTGCAATCTGATTTCATGTACAACACTGCAGACTAAGACTTTCACAGAATAAGATATTTTAAAAAACTACAGGAAAATACTGCAGCTTGTCTAACATAGCAAGCACCAACATGTACTATCCAAGGAATTTTAGCTTTGGTAATCTCTTTTGATCACACAGTGGGATTTAATCTGCTAGTTCGGGGGACTAAGCAACTGACTGCGATTTCCAGAAAGAAGCATGATCTCTGTTATCTGGCCAAAAATTGGTTTAACTGTCTACCTCTAACTGCCTGAGTCAATTCTACATTACGCCACTAACAAAACCAACATGGTTTGTGGCAGTTGTCACCTGTCCTCAACAAAAAAAGGTGTAGAATTGAAGAAACAATTATAGCAACTGGTTTTTCAAGACTTCCCATTGTTCTAAGAAGCCATTAGGATGTGAATGAAAACAGGCTTCATTAATTCTGTTTCAGAAAACTTTTGCAATTGATTTTATTTACAGTGCCAGAGGTTGCTGAATTTCTGACATCCTATATATTTAAAATCATACAGTGACACATTTAAAAGCATGGAAAGGCTAGCTTGCGGTTCGAATTCCCATACGGAGTCCACACTTAGTATAGTTTTATTGGTATCAGAGGAAAAGTAAGGGGACATTGGATTACACTGGTAGAAACTCAGCCAAAAGGATTTAAATCTATATTCAAATATTACACATGCAAAGAGAACACCACCCTACAAGAACAACTTCATTTGCTGCTGCATTTGTCTAATATTAACAGTTATAAACAGAGCAGTGCAACTGGTATTTGGAACGATCCTTACAGTGTCAGTTGTCAGGCACAAGACTTCACTTTTCTTCACACCACTGGTTTTCTTTGCGTACCTAAAAATCAAGACAGCCTTTAATACATTCATAGTACTTAAGGATTCTGAAAGTGTGCAAAGCAAAGGAAATGGTACTCAATTAAATTAAATTAAATTGAAATGGTACTCATGCCTGAAACCAAGGAAATTTATTTCTTATTGAGGCTATTTCCATACAGGCTTATCAAGCATGTGGGCAGGAGGAGCACCATACAAAAGTGTGAAGGAAAATTTAGTCACATGCATGGCATGGCATGGCATGGCATGTCTCTCATATGGCACATCTTAGCTTCACATAACAAGCTTTGAGCAAGTACTTTATCTTTGTGAGGATCATTATGACAAAGATCCAGAATCCTAAGTGAGACTATAATAATTGGGATAGAATGTCACACAAAGACCAGCACCAGTGATTGGTTGCTCAAAAGATGAGATCATGTACCTTCAAAGGACTAAGAAAAAATGAGTAGTACAGATCCTGTTTTATGCAGAGCAGCTAAATTCAAGGTAGAAACTATGGCATACCTGGGCTTCTTCTTCTTCAGTGAAGTCATTCTTGATATTGAAGGTCTTGCGGATTTCTTCTGGTGTTTTCCCCTTAATCATATTTGCAACTGTCTTGCACGTCACATCAAGTAAGCCTTTGATGTCTAAGTAGTTTGCAGCCTTTAGGGAAAAAAGACCAATTTAAAGTCTTGTGCTCAATGCAATACCACCAAAATATACTATACTGTCAGAGGTTTTATTTATATAAAGCAGGGGTGGCCAACTCCCAAGAGACTGCGATCTACTCACAGAGTTAAAAACTGGCAGTGATCTACCCCCTTTTTGGGGGTTCAGGTCAAAGATGTTGAGCTTTTTTTAGGAAGGAGGAAGGTCCATTTTGGGGAGGTTCAGGTCAAAGTTGTTTTTTCAAGAGAAGGTAAAATGTTGAGCTTTTTTTTTAGGGGAGCCACAGTTGTTCAGCTTCTTTGAGCGGAGCCAATGATCTACCAGAGATCTACCACAGACATCCAGTGATCTACCGGTAGATCACGATCTACCTGTTGGACATGCCTGATAGATATAAAGTAACAGCCAATTATCAAGACATATCCTATTCCATTGTGATTTACTTATTTGCATGATATTATAGTTTTTTGGTTTTGATTTTAATCGAGATAACTTTATTGATACTTTTTTGTTTAGCATTTACAAGGACCATTAATTAGGCCAGGCTGGGGGACCCCTGCTGCTGAACTGTTATTAATTCAATCTCTATCTTGGCCTTCCACTCAATGAGCCTAGGGTGGCAAATAATAAAACAGCAAAATGATACAATTTTAAGAAATTAAAAGTATATCAAACATCTTAAGAACAGTTACATATCACAGCTATTAATTTCAAGGTTATCACAAATTGTCTTTCAGCTATCAAATGCCCAGGTGAACATAAATGTTTTTAAATTCCTCTTGAATATTAATAATGAGGAAGAAACAACTCACCAAGGAGGGCATTGGAGAACAGTTACCAAGAAGGCCGCCGCAAGTCAGTGCTCATCTAGCAGCATCAACACGTCGATCATAAGGCTCAAGATGGTTGATACTGGGGATGTGTATTTTTAGCTACTTGAGTCTCAATCAGATTAGGGCCTTCTAAATTACCGTCACCATGAATTGGGCTTGGAAGCTCACTGGCAGTCAGTGCATCATTTTCCCATCAAGATGTCCCAATCATAACTTCAAACACTCTAGTCTAGACTACTGACCACATTGGCCTGGAAATGTGGGAGGCATAGTCCAACAACATCTGAAGGGTCTCAAGTTCCCCGCCTCTGAATTAAGCAATCTCAGAACACTTGGTCATTCAGTTATGGAGCATGCATCTATAATACACTAATATGCCATAGTAGTCAGCTAGTTTTGCTTTGAAAGGGCCCTAGGGGCAAGAAAACCAAGAGTCGTACTCATACAAGTATTGTTTTCATAGATGCCACTTCATTTCATTTATGGCTTCAGCAGCAAAACTTGGCAGTGTCCTTTAGCTGCAGGCTTCTAGTTTACATGTATGCTTGAAGTAATGTTCACTTACTGAAGTGCGACTTTATTATGCATGCAGGGCCAACAGAAAGGTTTCCCCTGAAGATCAAACTCAGGCAGGCTCATATAGGGAGATATGGTACTTCAGGATAGCCTGGACACAAGCTTTATTGGGCTTTACAGGTCATAATGAGCACTTTGAAATGTGCCCAGAAACAAACCAGTAGCCAGTGGAGCTGTTGACATAAGGAATTTCTGTTCTTCCTGTAACCAGCTCTGGTCAGCATTCTGAACTGCAGAAGTTTCCAAAAATTCTGCAACAGCACACCCACAGAAAGCTTGATATAAATGGGATGTAACTAAGCTATGGATCACAGTGGCCAGATCAGATATTTACAGAATGCAAGCAACAAGCCAACAATCAAAATATTGGTCAGGAGTTACCCAGCACCACCATCTGGGCTTGGCCTCCAAGATAGACCACAGCCACCCTAAAACAGTTCCTCCAAGTCTCACACTAGTAGGATGCCATGGCCAATGGTATCAAAAGCCACCGAGAGGTCCAGCACACTCTCCCTGTCCAGCTTCCAGCATAGGTCATCCACCAAGGGACCCAAAGCCATTTCTTTCCCATAACCAGGCCTGAATCCAGATTAATAATAATATTATAATAATTTATTATTTATACCCCGCCCATCTGGCTGGGTTTCCCCAGCCACTCTGGGCGGCTTCCAACAGAAAAATGAAATAAAATAATCTATTAAACATTAAAAGCCTCCCTAAACAGGGCTGCCTTCAGATGTCTTCTAAAAATCTGGTACTGGACCTGTGTCTGGGCAGAACAATGGGGGTGGAGACGCTCCTTCAAGTATACTGGACCGAGGCCATTTACGGCTTTAAAGGTCAGCACCAACACTTTGAACTGTGCTCGGAAATGTACTGGGAGCCAATGTAGATCTTTCAAGACCGGTGTTATGTGGTCTCAGCGGCCGCTCCCAGTCACCAGACTAGCTGCCGCATTCTGGATTAGTTGTAGTTTCTGGGTCACCTTCAAAGGTAGCCCCACGTAGAGCGCATTGCAGTAGTCCAAGCGGGAGATAACTAGAGCATGCACCACTCTGGTGAGACAGTCTGCAGGCAGGTAGGGTCTCAGCCTGCGTTCCAGATGGAGCTGAGACAGCTGCCCTGGGCACAGAATTGACCTGTGCCTCCATGGACAGCTGTGAGTCCAGAATGACTCCCAGGCTGCGCACATGGTCCTTCAGGGGCACAGTTAGTCCTCCCCACCCGCTCGCCTCCTGTCGCCCACAAACAGTACTTCTGTCTTGTCAGGATTCAACCTCAATCTGTTAGCCACCATCCATCCTCCAACCGCCTCCAGGCACTCATACAGGACCTTCACCGCCTTCACTGGTTCTGATTTGAAAGAGAGGTAGAGCTGGGTATCATCCGCATACTGATGAACACCCAGCCCAAACCCCCTGATGATCTCCCCCAGCGGCTGCATGTAGATGTTAAAAAGCATGGGGGAGAGGACAGAGCCCTGAGGCACCCCACAAGTGAGAGCCCAGGGGTCCGAACACTCATCCCCCACCACCACTTTCTGAACACGGCCCAGGAGGAAGGAGCGGGACCACTGTATGACAGTGTCCCCAGCTCCCAACCCCTCTAGGCGGTCCAGAAGGATGTTATGGTCGATGGTGTCAAAAGCCGCTGAGAGAACCAGCAGAACTAGGAAACAACTCTCACCTTTGTCCCTAGCCCGCCGGAGATCATTAACCAGTGCGACCAAGGCAGTTTCAGTCCCATGATGAGGCCTGAATCCCGACTGGATTGAAATGGATCTAGACTATCCATCTCATCCAAGAACTCTTGAGGCTGAGAAACCACCAAATGCTCCAGCATCCTTGTCCAAGAATGGAATATTGGAGACCGGCTAATAATTATCCAGAATAGTGGGACTCCAGGAGGGCTTTTTCAGCAAAGATCTTACCACTAGGCAGGTTGAAACCTCACCTTGGTGAAGAGTTGTTCACCTTTCCCTTACCCACTCAGCAATTCCTCCCACCTGGCTACTCTTATAAGCCAGGAAGGACAAGCACCCAGGAAACACATGGTGGCTCTCACTTCTCCAAAACAAAACATATTAGAAATTTCTATAATACCTTGCAATATTCCACTGATCTACAAAGTTCATTACAACACCTGGCACCACCTGAATATACAAAACCAACCTACCAGGATAAGTTCAAAGAGAGTTCCTTGGTCTACTTTAAGAAATTCTTGGTCCCACACAGGGATGTCATCTGTTCGTTTCTCTTTGTTTTCATCATCCTCAGGGGGAGGTGGGTCATCTTTATGGTGGGTGCACCACTGGATTACCTTAAGGAATTAGAGTAAAGTAGCTTATGAAAGATCTTCATATTTGTTTATTTAGTCTAAAATAAACATTTGTTCTTAAAACTGCAAGCAAATTTGTTTTATCAGTGTTCAGAGATCTTTTTGCACAGCCACTACTTAATACAATAACACAGAACTGTCAGAGGTAGTTTGCCTCTGAATAAAATTTGCATGGAATCACAAATGAGCACTGTTGTGCTCGGGTCCTGTCTGTAGACCTCCCATGGGCACCTGGCTGGCTACTGTTGAGAACCAGATGTTGAGCTCTAATATTCAAAACTGCACAAGAAACTCTACCCAGAAGAAGCAGAGGCTTCCTGCTTTAGGCTTTGCCCTCCAAAATGTGGTATGTGGTAGAATCGAGTAAAAGACAAGTAACAGAGGGGGTGGGGTCAGCAAGAATGGCCCTGTTCTTCCTCCCTCCATGCAACTGGAATTGTATGAGGTTGCTCACACAGAACTTATAAATAATGCAAATATAGACTCTATTGTATATAGGGAAGATGGCAACAAGTAAGGCTGCTTAGAATGGCACAGAAATGTAAGATGAACAGTTAAGCCACATATAGCAACTAAAAGGTTTGTGTGTATGTTCCATAAAACTACTGCAATAAAAATGGATGCACTATCTGAATGTAGTATTGTATTATCCCAAATAAAAATATAACCTAATTTTCCCAGCACTGGATATACTTCTCACAATAGAAGAACCATTTTCAGAAAAGATGACTATACTGCATACAACAAGGTTGAGTCTGAAGCTCATGTTACCAAAACAAAAATCATGTTCAACATTACCTTTTTTAATATAGCTGCATTAACGTTTGGAAGAGGGACAGGATCATCATCCCCTTCATCATCCATTCCCAAATCTGAAAATAGAAAAGGGGAAAAACAAGTAATTTACATAGCCAGAACCCCTACATTTGTTAAAAGGCACCTTCTACTGCAATATTTGTTGTTGTTGTCGTTTAGTCGTTTAGTCGTGTCCGACTCTTCATGACCCCATGGACCATAGCACGTCCATGGGGTCATACTACTGCAATATAGGTACATTCAGATCCTGTTCTTGACTAAAATATACTCTTTTCCAACATGAAACTTATGCAAAATGCACAGGCTACACACTGCAAATTATTAATAAATTGATTCTATTTGTAGTCAAGACTGATTTTGTTAGAAGTAATGCTAGCCATATTGCCTAACTCCTGCTCAAGCGAGGACATATTCCTGAGCTGAAATATTAAAACAGATGGTCAGGCCATCTAATCTTTTCTTGAATATTTCCAATAAATTAATATTCACACTCTCTCCAGGCAACTGATAGAAGTGCTGTCTTACTTGACTAGTAATTTGAGAGGCCTGCAGCTGATATTTTGACTGGTAAATTCCCCATAGTCTGATCATATGCATATATGAATCAAGCATTCTTGTTCAATGTGCACAGAACTGGAGTCTTAAGTTGTTTGCCTTTGCCACTATCTTGTGTTTTGTCTGGTAGGGAAAGGAAGAAACTGGTCTTCTACTCCACTTCCTGACTCATTGAATTCACAGTCCTCAGCCAATAAGCCATTTTGTTTATTGCTGCTGCAGCAGCCACCTTGACAGAAATTGCTACCTTAGCAAGTAACAGTGTCCTTAGCAGTTGACGCTAAAAGACCAACTGGTGAACATGAACTTCTGCTTCTTCGACTCCCAGGCAGAAAGAGAGTCAATGTGTGTGTATAATACCAATGAATGCATCAACCTTTACCCACCACACAGAAGTAAATCCACATGGAAGAACTCCATGGAACTTACTTGCAAGAATGTACATAATCAGACTGTAAAAAAAAAAGTATGTTCCTCTGTCCTGATCTGCCTCTCCTTCCCCAGCTACTAGCACACATGGACTGTGTGAAGATTCACCATCACCACAAGGATAACATATTGCATAAACTGTGAGGAGCCCCAAGGATTTGCTCTAGTTTCTGATTTACAACCTAAGTCCCTGATCCTAAGCACTCCAACCACAAAAACTGATTTTCCCTAGGCAAATCAGCACACGTGCAAATAGCCCTTTAAGCCCCTCCTCAATGTTCACTCCCCTTTCATAGCATAAAATGAGCTGTGCACAAAAGAACCTCAGCCTTCTGTTGCTCTTTCCATTTGTGCTTAGTAGCTAATACAGAAGTACTTATTAAAGCTCTTATCTACACCAATGAACCCTATACTGCACTTCATTCAGAGTATGACCTCCCCCCCCCCCTGTTAACAGTTTCAACTTCAGGAAATATGGCATGCCCTTCGGTAAAATCAGAGCTGCTGTTTAGCTTGTGAAGTACTTTTATCAATGCATAATTGCCATATTAGAACTTAACAGAGAACAGACTGCTATGAAGTAAATAAAATCATTTTTAAAAGCTTGCCAAGCTGCTTGTAATTATCTAAACCAGGCAACCCAAACTTCGGCCCTCCAGATGTTTTGGACTACAATTCCCATCTTCCCCGACCACTGGTCTTGTTAGCGATCATGGGAGTTGTAGGCCAAAACATCTGGAGGGCTGCAGTTTGGGGATGCCTGATCTAAACACATCTCAGAACTCACATCAACATGGATACACATGCAGCATCTTTAAGTTTTATTAAGTTAAACCATAGTCCTGGTTACAGGTAGGTAGCCGTGTTGGTCTGGGCCGAAGTAAAATAAAAAAATTCCTTCAGTAGCACCTTAAAGACCGACTAAGTTTTTATTTTGGTACAGTATAAGCTTTCGTGTGCATGCACACTTCTTCAGATACGCTGAAATAGGAGTCCCCAGGCGCTTATGTAGAGAAGGGGTGGGGAGGGGGTGGGGAGGGGAGGGGGTATCACTCAGAAGGGTGGTGGAAGTGGGTGATTGACTGACTGATAGCTGTTGATGACCGAAAATGACTGCAAATGGTTTTGCATGAAAAAGCAAGGGTTGAGACAATGAGATGGCTGAAGATCGCTTTATCATGTATAATGAGATAACTTTGCTGCCACATACACCCGGACAACACCATTACTGGCCCCAACAACATCCAACATACCATCTCAGGACTATTTAATTGCTCATCTTCTAACATTGTGTATGCCATCAAATGCCAACAGTGCCCTTCAGCTCTCTATATTGGACAAACAGGCCAAACCCTACGCCAAAGGATAAATGGACATAAATCTGACATCAGGAACCAGAAGACAGAAAAACCAGTAGGAGAACACTTCAATCTCCCAGGACATTCTATACAAGATCTCAAAGTAGCTGTCTTACTACAAAAGAATTTCAGAAATAGACTGGAAAGAGAAGTTGCTGAATTACAACTTATCACCAAGCTCAAAACCATGGAGGGACCTGGTTTGAACAGAGACACTGGATTCTTATCTCATTATACTGTACATGATAAAGTGATCTTCAGCCATCTCATTGTCTCAACCCTTGCTTTTTCATGCAAAACCATTTGCAGTCGTTTTCGGTCATCAACAGCTATCAGTCAGTCAATCACCCACTTCCACCACCCTTCTGAGTGATAACCCCTCCCCTCCCCACCCCTTCTCTACATAAGCGCCTGGGGACTCCTATTTCAGCGTATCTGAAGAAGTGTGCATGCACACGAAAGCTTATACCAAAATAAAAACTTAGTTGGTCTTTAAGGTGCTACTGAAGGAATTTTTTTATTAAGTTAAACCAAACATTTTTAAGCACAATGTCCCAAACATGATTAATGCAATCTAAAATCTAGCAGGTCATAAGCATTTGGTTAGATTAAGAGCTTAAGAAGTAATAGATCAATGTGAACCACTGATTATTAAAAGACAGACATTAAGCTGTGCCATTACTTGATGGATTTATTTGTTTTACAGCAACTGTGTACTGCCCTAAAATAGCAGCAAAAAGAACAAGGCATTAATAGGGGTTCGGGGGCTTTCAAGAATACTGGCATTTCCTATGTTTTTAGTTTTTAGTTACCCTATTACCAAGATTATCTGGGCAACACCAGCTCTTTCCCCCTTAAGAGTCACACAAAAAAAAACACCAGCTAAGTGGAATGCATCTCTTGAAGACTATGTTGAAATAGCAAGACGCTCATAAGGTCTTACCAGCATCTTCTGATATGTACCTTTGTATGGGCTAACATACCTAGCAGCAATGGGGAAATATAAAAATACAAATTCTATATGAAAAATACCACAAACTCAGAAATAGAAACAGAGCTACAAGAAAATATTGGGAAACAGTCCATAAGACTGTTGAATCCCTGTTTCTAAGGATTATAAACAGCTAGCTTTACATAAAGGCCATATGGTTAAGTTTCATGGCTCCCTTTTAATTTGCTGGCAGTCAGAATTAAGCTTTCATCCTGCAAAATTTAATTGCTTCCAGCTCACAATTCCAGCTATCCACTCAAATATATACTATCACTTTACAAAGGCTCAACCACAACTGGAACAGGCATGGTGAACATCCACTATGTCCTAAACAAAAGCTTTGTTATTAAGTGTTGAAAAATCTGCCATGCTGAGCTTTGAAATACCTCCAGGATACACTCCTGAGTACATATACAGTTCCAGTCCCAGCTAAAAACATGATCCTCCTCAAGCTCTATCAGATATGTGGCATCCAGTTTTAATGTCTCGTATTCCTATGACTGTTTTTCCATTCCTTTGAAGATCCGCTCCCTAGTTCAATCAATCTAATTTGACATAGAAGATTGCCTCTGAATGATTAGTAAGGTTTAATTTCATATTCTACTGCACATGGGAAGCCCTTTAAGAATTTAGCTGAAACATACATCACCCATCTTCATAACAGCTTTTGAACCAATGCATAAACAGAAGTCTGCATTCAAAAACTGATTAGAAGTTGAAGAATCCAACCAAATGGCCACATTTGCTTCCACTACCCTGAAGGTGGGAAGTAAGTGACTAGCCATGCCATGGTAGCCATGACTAATGTGGTAGTCCCTGCAAACAGCTGTTTTACTTCAAAATCGTACAAGAAACTGCTCAGACTTTAAAGCCATTACACTAGCGGCCCTCATCACATCCTGTAGTCCTGTTAATTATGTTATGTGAATTAGTACTTCTGCCAGTCCTGAAGCTACTGCCAATCAATTTTGGGATGACCCTCCCCAAACGATCCACAACTGAGAAGACAATTGCCCCCTTTCTCTCAAATTATTCTTAATTTTACAAACTTCTATCGCACCCACTCGAAGCCAAAGACAAAATGAATATGTTTATAGAGTTTTTCAGTGTAATTTTAAAACTACCAAGAATTCAGGGGTGTGGGTGGCACTGTGGTCTAAACCACTGAGCCTCTTGGGCAAGAGTTAGGCACCTTGCAGCTGCCAAGGAAGTTTCTCACCTCCCTTTCCTGCTCTGGAACAAGGGTGCATGGCAAAGGCTTCCCGATTAGTCTCTGTATGACCAAAGCAGTTTGGTTACCTCAGCTACACAGCTTGCAGGCCCAGCCCTTCCCCCAGCCATGGAGCTAGGTGGCATGTAATTGCTCAGAGGATCCCCAACCATCTCTGCAGCTCCAAGGTTTGGGAGGAAGGCTGAGGCACCAGGAAATAAATAGTAGTTAAGAATATACCCCGTTTCTAAAGTTCAGTTTTCTGCTCCCTTATGACTGCTGGTGAAGGAAACCTTTAGCAATATCAAATGAAAAGAAGTAATTGGAAAAACTGGAACAGTTAACTACAAATTTACTAGGGAGCTAAATGCTTACACCAAAAACAAAAAGGAGGCTTTGGAACCTATTTTATCATGGACTAGAGTCCACATCATCCAATCAGTGATGGTTGGCAGGTATGTGTGTAGGTTCTGGGTTATGAACACACACAAAATGGTTCACTGGACAAAAAAAATATGCCACGAATATAAAGTAGTTCCAGTCTGACATTTCTACAGTGGTTAAATATGTCCTGTAAAGGTAGTGAAGTCATGGCCTATAAGCCACATCTGGCTTATAAAAACAGTAATTTTATTATTTATATGCTACCCATCTGACTGGGTTGCCCCAGCCATTCTGGGCAGTTCCCCACCAAATATTAAAAACACAATCAAACATTAAAAACCTCCCTTCTGGCCTACCAGCTCTCCCCCCAGTGCCTCTTCCTCTTGCATTAACTTATTTGCAAGCAGCCCCTTCTTCCTCTGGAGCAGCACCACTGCTAGAAAGTCTTAGCATGCAGGGTACAAGCCTTCCTACACACTAAGACCATCTAGCAATGCTGAGAGAGATGAGCCAATTTTTGGAGGCTATCATCCCCAGCATTGGGTTAGGTGGAGAAGTTCCTCTCTTCCTAGTCCAGCACTGCAATGGGGAGGAGAGGAAATGCAGTCTCTTGCTCTTCAGTGACCCACCATGGAAATCAAGAGGACTTTCCTATCATCTGTATAGTAGCAGGGAAATGAGGAAACTGTCTATGCTCATCAGAAAGACAAAGGGAGTGAGAGTGAAGGGTGTGAGAGAGAAGGGAGCTGTGCACCTGCATATGTGGCAAGTGATTGTGCTCTGTGTGGGGGCAGTTATATGCAGTGAAAGTGTGTGCATAGGGAGGTGCTGTATCTATTCACATTGGTCACACCCACCTCCAGCATGAGACCCCCTGAGGGACTTTCTATGTAGCACTTGTGGGAAAGGGGGGAAAAGAGTTAGTTGCACTCATGTGCACAATGCACTGTGGCTGAAATATTGTATGGCCTAAATAGATTTACCTTTATGTATCTCAAGATTTCCAGGAAAGATTCCCATAGTTACTTCATGTTAAGCTAAGAATTAATCTATTCCTGGTATGCAGCAACAGTCTTCAGACCCACTCATTCCAAGTTATATATCTTCATGCTTCCCTTACCTTCCAACATTGTCTTGATGGTTACAGACTGCTTTGCAATTTCAACGTCGACCTCAAATATTTCTCCATCAGAACTTTGCAGTTTAATTGAAGGCATCTATGGTGAGAAAATATAGTTAATGTTAGCTACATTTTAAATAATAAAAAGCTACAAAATTATTTTTATGTTGCAAAGGGCAGATCTTTGAATGAAGTGGTATACAAATTTTAAAATAAAATAATTTGTTTATAGCAGTTTTGTTAAACAGTGCATCTTCTACTGAAAAATAAGATTACACAGAAAGGGAAATAAATTTTGTCTCTGTATTGCAGAAGGGAGCTGACCAGAAATAATGGATTGCTAAGATCACCACACACATTAACGGGTAGAAAGAAATTTGAACTGGTTGCAGCTCACCTTTTGTCCTTGCAGTAGCTCAACATTTGGTTTTTTAAAAAATGTCTTCTCAGTTGCCAGAATATGCAATACTAAGTAAGTGATTTACTCAAATACTCAAAGTATTGTTTAATCGAGATCTCAATTTACATTTGGACAGAAAGTGCAGTATGAAATTGCTTTTACTGAACCTGACCTATTTGTGCACCACTTTTATTTTTTAAAATACTGTACATGCTCAGTCAGAAATTTGGAGAACTGCTTGCATACCTCACCAAAACTTGAATCTCAGCCAGTGTCCTGACTTCTGTTATCTCTAGACTATGTTCTAGGCAAGTTTCCAACATATGATGCTGCACTTTCAAAAAACTCCTTAATGCATTTTTGCTTTTAGCACCCAGTAGAAAGAGAAAGGTTTCATTTTTATAACAAAGTGAAAACAACTGCAAAGGTGCTAGATAGCAAGTAACAGCGTTCAAAAAATTCAGCATGTTTTAACCCTTCTGACTTTCAAACTGACTTCTGAAAAAAATCCAATTGCAAGAATCACAGGCTATTATTTTTACTATGTAACATCAGAAATATCATTGACAGAAGTTTGTTGACAAATTACTGGAAATAAGCTCTATCCCCAAAGCACTGCAGAAAAGTACAGTAAGTTGTGCGCTTACCAGCTAGGTAAGCACATTTTTAAAGAACCTCACCACCCTTTAGTAACCAATTCTTATAAAATCTCTCACAGAAAGCTGACTCATAGATATTAAATCCAGTTTTAGAATTGGACTCTAGGGAAAGAACTGCAGACAAGATTTCCTTCTCATACAACTGCGTTGGTGCACAATGTGTTTTTTCCTTGAGGGAGGCTAATAGTCCACAGATCCAAGATCTGCTCCATACAGCAATAACCTCCCATTCTATAGGTTTACTGTACCTTCTCAGTACTGCTGATTTTGGCAGCAATCAACTTAGCCACTGTATAACATTGAGTACATGCCAAGTGCATCACAAACTGAAATCTTTTCCAGCTGCTTATCTTCCATAGTTTATTACCAGAATATTAAGATACCTTCATCAGATTTTGAGTTCCAAAATATGAACATTAGGGTCTTGTGCTTCTTTTAAAAGTAAATGTGTCACATACAAACACACTATGCAAATTAATGACAGCAAAACAAGACGTATGTCTAAAGAAAATATATATTTAAAAGATAACCCTTCAGAAAACATTTTAAGACCATGCATATATACACAGTGAACCATATTACAGGAAGTTGCATCATCAATTTGGTTTGACTACTACTACCAAGTCTATTTTCTAATGTGCCCTTTTAGCTGCTCTAGTTTGTCAGAAACATTTTTATAAAGAATGACAGTATTTTGTATGGCTCTTGACTGGCAACTGACTACTGTATACTGCACAGTAAAAAAAATGTACGGAGAGCAGAGAATTGTTGGGGCAAACAAGCATTTTGTCATTAAGTGTTTGGTTTTATGCCAGAAGACATTATATATAATTATTTTTGAATAGTTGTTTTCCTTTATTTCTACCAAAATGCAAGATTACCAAAGACACTGCATATTATTCTCTCCACTCTCAACTTTGTTATTCTTCCCAGTTCTCCATTTCAGCTATTTAACTATAATTCTAGTTACAATAGAGAAACCATGCAAAAACTGGTTTGTGTGGCTTTGTGTATACAACGGGCTGGAAAACAACTAATTTATATGGATATTTTAGTATGCGTCTGCTACAAAGTACGGTCAGAAGAAGTGGAGAGCAATGCCTCAGAGCTCAGACTATCACACTAAGTGCTCTCTCTGGCCTTTTCCACAGGCTAACTTTGTCAAACAAAAATTCTACAAGCTTCTCTTTACAGACTAGCAGTTTGGCCCTGCATTTAACAGAATATTCAATGCAATGGGGGGGGGGTGGAGAGCTTTATATCTAAACGGTTCTAAACAGTGATTAATCCTAGCTAGCAGATCAGTCTACCGAAACACAATTTATGTTACTGATCATTTTTAAACTCCCAATCTCAAGGCTTTTTATTTTAAAACAGAGTATGAGAGAATATTGTTTATAACGCCGTTTCGCGTTGGTAAGGTAACCAAGCAAAACGGTGAAGCGAGTTCTACATATACAACAACAGGCACAATAAAAAAAATCCCATTTCCACCCTTCTCTCGAATACTCACATACAGCGGAGGGGAATCTGCCCCTTACAAGTCTACATTGGGGGGAGGGGGGGAGAGATTATTTCATACCCCAACATGAACTATTCCGGAAATACAACACACTTATTAACTTATTTTGTTAATGCTTTATTGTTCAAGAACATTAAAATGGGGGGAGGAGAGAAGAGGCGAAAAAAAGAGGTAAAAAGAGCCTGTTTTATTGGCTTCCGAGATGTGGGACGCATAAATAAGTGTCGTGGGAGGTGCTTGTCCCCAGGCAATTTACGGATTACCTTTTCTTCCTCCACAGCACTCTCCAATCCCGCTGCTGGAGGAGCAGGTGGCGGAGACACCCCTTAGCGAGGAGGAGAAGGAAGAGATCGCTCCCTTAGCAACCACCTGCAAATAAAGTCCCTCAGCCCTTCCCTCCGCTGCGGCCTTCCAATCCTGCCTAACTTCTCTCCCTCTCTTTTTTTTCCTTCCGCAGCTTCCTGCCTCAACTCCCCAGCGCTCCCAAACTAAGGAGCGAGGCCTAGACGCAGGCCAGGCCTAACCCTTACTCACCGTGAGGCAGCAACAGCAGCGGCTCTCGGCCCCTCCCTCTGCAACGCCACCCGATTGAAACCAGCGAGACTACTAAAGGCGGCTCGCGGCCGTCGCGTCTTATAAGGATAAGGCGGGGCGGGGCCGACTCGACGCGAGGGCCCCTCGAAGCTGCCTCCGCCCCCACCCTCGCAGAGTACGGGCTGTGTATTGCAGCGCCTGAACTAAAGGAGACCGGCAAACAGAAAGGGAGATCTCTCTCTCTCTCTCTCTCTCTATATATATATATATATATTACGTCGCCCTTCCCCCTCAAGGCCTGCCTGTCTCCTCTTCCAACTGGGAGAGCGAGAGAGGCAGAGAGAGAAGAGCACAAACTACCACTCCTATGTAAGAGGGGAAGGAGATGGTTACACGTTTACTGCCTCTGGGGGTCCTTCAGGCAAAAGCTAAGGCTGCCTTCGTAGGGAACAATCTCATGGCAACGGCCGCCTCACAATGGCGGCGGCGGCGCGCGTAGTCAGCGGAAGGACGGCTAGGACGTACATCGAGCTATTGCTGCGTCTTGCGCGCGCTTCCCGCTTTCCCGTCGGCTGGTGCATTTTGAGGTGCATGAGCTCCGCCAACTCCCCTCCTCGAGCGTTTTCCATTTCATCATTCTTATTCCCCTGCATTGCGTTCTCCGAACCGTCGGACATCTTGCCCTGGATGCTCCGGCAGCAAAACTCCTCGACCCAACCTTGGGTGTTTGTTTTTAAGTTCAGACGCTATGCCGTAGCCACACGCTCGCGTACATTGTCCCGAGAACTCGTAAGAAAGAAGTAGAAAAACGCCTCGAGCATACAAAGTGCTCGTTCAGCAAGTATGAGTCGAACCTGCGGCCCGGCCGGCCAGCTGTCTTTTGAACTCAAACCCTCGTCAGTCCTAGCCGGCATGGCCAATAGTTAGGGTCGGGTTGATGGGGAGTTTTAACCCAGCAACAATGTCTCCAAAAGATATACTTCTGAGTAGACAGGGTTGTACTGAAAATCTGCAATCCCAATAAAGAACACTCAACAGGGCTTCTAAGTAAAGAAGTCTATTACCCGGCTCGCAGCGCTGTGTTTTACTTAAAAGCCAAGTCTCCCTAAATTTAGGTGCATAGTATACAACGAAGGCACATTTGTGCGTAAGAGTGATCCCATTTCCTTTTGGGCCAGCAGTGTGGACAGTAATAAAAGTTACAAAACTACTCCACTGG
This sequence comes from Zootoca vivipara, assembly GCF_963506605.1. Classification (NCBI taxonomy): domain Eukaryota; kingdom Metazoa; phylum Chordata; class Lepidosauria; order Squamata; family Lacertidae; genus Zootoca; species Zootoca vivipara. The sequence continues at coordinate 68,492,005 of NC_083277.1, read as the reverse complement.
TTGGGATAAAATGCATTTACCATCAGTCCTGGATCTCAAAATGTAATAGCTCTAGAATCCCAAAACAGCAGCAGCAGCACGAGGCCAAGCTCTGTGTTAACCATATACTTTTAAAATGTGTGAATAAGTTAACTGCTCACTTTTGTTTGAAAGAAAAAGCATAACAGCTATCATGGCTTGTCATTATGGTCTGGATCAGGCTATGTTCTGCCTCCACAGTTAAAGTCTGTATGCTTCTGGATACCAGCTGCTGGAAACCACTGTAAGGTTTCTTGCTCAGGTCCGGTTTGCTGGCATTCTATAGGTATCGCCACCACTGTGCAGACAGGATGCTGGACTATATCAGACACTGGCCTGATCCAGCAGGCTGTACTAATGTTCTTAACATTCCCCAGTTTGGACTCCTGCCAGTTTATTGCCAAAATTCCTTCTACTGCTATTTGGTCCCTAAATGCTGTTTACAATATAGTACAGCATCTATGGAGCAAATAGTTGCCAGGGAAGGGCCAGTTTCCAGCAGGAAACATACAGCTGTGCAATCCAAAGTAAAATCACATAAGAGAGAACAAGCTCTATTAATTTGACTTCCAGGAAAAAACATGCCACTCCCTTCTGTCAATATTACGTCCTGAACAAGCAGTATTGCCTCCTGAAGCTTGTCTTCGGAGTATTTTAAAATAGGGTTTTCTACAAGGACATTTTAACTCTGCTAAGGGTGAATTAAAAACACAGATCTATGTATGGACATTTAAAATTAATAAGCCTCTGCCCCAACCTTACCCCAAGTCTCATTTTCAAGGCATACAAGTGGAAAATGCAACAAAACACTTCAATGTGGTATGCTCCTGTTCAGGCTTCTAGCCAGCCAGCTATGGCCTCTTCCAAGGGATTCCATTCTATTCCCCACTACCATCAGTCAGCATTCCATGGCCACAGGGCAAATGGTCTTCAGTGTGCTGTTCCAGGATTTGGGGGGTGGGGTTTGCACTTCTGAAAACCTTGGTGTTCCCTCAAGGCTGCCAATTCCTCTCTTGCATTATATCATTTTGTCTATATAAGGATCCACAAGATAATGAATTTGCTGTTCGTATACAGGATACTCATGGAGTTTATACACACATAACCGAGTACTGTATCACATAGACAGTTTTGCTTGTTTCTAACTTGTTTTTGTGACCAGCAGTACATTCCATACACACAGTCCTCCTTAAAACATGTCTATTGTATGTACACACACAAAAAGATGATTGTAATAAACTATACCTGAAAACTTGTCAAGTCCCTTTTGTGTTCAAACCATATAGCAGCTTTAGCTGAAGCAAGCAATTAACAATAGTAAGGGCTGTTTTTCAAGGAAATTCCACTGCTTGGAATTAAGAAAATGGAGCAATCTGCTTTTGGTTAACTCAGCTCAGTGCTTTACAGCAAAATTATCAAATTGGTTACCTTTTTATATATACAAGATATTTTCTTGTGTGCTGAAGTTACAATTCATACTCTTTTATAGCAATCCAAGTATGCTGAGATTTATTATTATAAACCAAGTATGTTGCTATTAAATACCAAGCCAAATGTTTTTATAATAAACCTGCAGGACTGATATTTTGCAACTGTTTTTGTGGACTTCTGTTCCTTAACCATGCAGTTACAGTAGTTTTGTTTTTTGCTGTTGCTTGATATAATCGTGAGAATCTGAGCTGCATTTCTAATACTGGGGTATTGCATTTGTTAGTATATTATCTATTTTTGTGATTTAAAAAATGTGTGTGTGTTTTTACCGGTATATTGTAACCTGCACTGTGATCCTCAGAATAAGGTATAGAAACTTAATAAATAACAACAACCACAACCACCTGGAAACTCAAGACGTGATAAATACAGCACAGGAACAAAGTAACAAATAGACTCTTGTTTGTGATTCACATGAGGCCCTGACCCCATAATCGCCACACACAGGACCTTCAGCTGACAGCTTGCCCAACCATTTTGTTCAGGTCACAGGATTGCAAAATCACTGTGGGCAGTTTCAGTGGGATAAGCCAGTTAGATGTGTTTCAAATGCAATACAATGGTATATTGGTTATCAAACTTAATCCGTTCTGGGAGTCCGTTAGAAAATCCTGCAGTCAAGTGGAAACCACGTCAGATGTCCTGGTTCCAAAAAAACGGAACACTTACTTCTGGGTTTGTGGCATTCAGGATCCAATTTGTTCGGGAGCCAAGCCATTCAAGAACCAAGGTACCACTATACTGGAGTTGCTGCTCTCCCCATGTTATACTAGGATAGCCTCAGGAAGTTCCACCATTACTCACAACTAATGTGCAATAGTAACATTTTAGCAAGAATTAAACTTCCATCTTAGTAAAGAATGGAAACATTTTCCCCTTTGAAACCCAAGTGCTTGGACTATGGTAAGATCAGCAGCAAGTAAATTTAATCCACTGACATTGTGCAGTATTCAGTCCTTAGTATTATGAACTTGTTCCTCACCTCCACCCTCAAAGAAAGGAGAATTGCTACAGTGCATGAAGTGCAGCTACATAGACACAAAAGTGACTGAGGGCTATACTGAATGACACCCTGGCCTTCATTCTACAAGTTTCAATTTCTCTTTTTCCTCTTACTGGCTGAACAGTAGGCATAGTCAAGGCTACTGCTATTCTTTTGCTTACAAAGTAGATTTCAACAAGATCAGTACTGAGAATATATTATGGTCATTTAAGACTGTAGTGCGATATCCAATACTAGTCATAGAGCAGACTCATTGAAATCAATGAACTTAAGTCTACTTATTTCAATGGTTACACTCCAAATATGACTTTGTTGGACATCATCTACAGCCTGTTCAAAACAAGGCTTAAATGCAAGTTAGTAATCCTAGACGTTTCTTCCAACTGAAAGGGCTAGAATGAAATATTAGACAGTCTCTCTGTTAAAATGACAATTTTATAAACGTAATTTAATAAATAAAGTGGGGAAAATGCTAATAGGTGAATAACAACTCAAAGCCATATTGCTATCAAAATGTAGGACCTCTTTTCACATGCATTTGCTCTCCGAGAAAATTATCTGAACATCGACTCCCAGTACATTGCCACTGACTTCATTCAGCATAATCTGGATTCTGCATAGGTTCAAAGAGACATAAAAGCTACTTTTTATTAAACACAACATGGTATGAACCTGCAATATATTTAAAAGTCAACTATCTTCCATTATTAGTTCACAAGTTTATTATGAAAAAAATGCTGCAACACTCTTCTGCAGCAACATCTTACAGAAAAAAAACCTGTTCTGTTCAAAATAACTCACTATGATGGACAAATACACGGGACATTATATAGAGGGAAGTGTGAGGGAAGAATGTGGGGGAACCAAGTGCAGACAAAACAACCATACAATTAAATTAAACAGTTTTCCCTGGAAAAAAATCAGAACACAAATAAGAAAATCGGTCTTGGTACTTATTTAAAATGTTCATTAAGCTTCAATGATAGTTTGCTATCCTTATCTACAGTCATGCTGGAAAGCTATAGCTAAATGGAAAGTTAATTGTTTTCACAAGGTGTTAAATGTCTACATCTTAATATTTGCAGTCTCCCAGAGAAAGCAAAAGTAACTACAAGTAGAGCTATGCCAGAAACTGGTTTCTTGACCAACAGTGTTGCTTCAGCATGCAATGAACTGGTTCATTCTAAAGTGGTCACAGTCGCTGACAGACAAGAGGCTTTGTATTTCAATATGGCACATCTTTTGGTCCATGTGAAAACAGGTTTCAATGTTAAATGTTTTCTGACATTTTGGAGTTACTGTTGCTCTTCCCATATCCTTTAGGTCAACACATGGTTCATGGCAATGCTGTACAAGTGTAAAATCTTGTTACAGGAAGTAGTCTGGGGTGCGACGAGTAACATGTGGTTCACCTCTGCGTGGTGCTGGATCAAACTGCAAACTGAAAAAAACCCAACACTTTTAATCAGTATTTATGTGGTTTGTGATATCCAACTAAAACACAGCAGACCCACTGAAATCAGTAGACTTACATCCACAGAATTCTGTTTGACTACTCAGGGATAACATTAGATATCAGCCATAGCTTTTAAATTCTCTACATTGTTCCGATTCACCCTGCGATCAAGATTGTGGCTGTTTTTTCTTTACACTCCTAGATGTAGAAGACATCAGCCATCTCTAGAATGCATGTAATATCCATCAGTATTAACTTACAGTTATATTCTACCAAGCTCTTCCTTTAGATCAATACAAATGAATGGAGGATCAGTGTAAAACTGAAATAGCACTTGAATATTTAACTGTGCTCCTTTGGGAGGAACAGCAAGATATAAATTTAATAGACAAACTTCAGAAGGACTGCAATTTCCAGAGCTAAACCTTGATAGAGACTGCAGAAAGATGAAACTATAGAGGAAGAGCCTGCCATTCAGCTAGGAGTTCAATTAAAAATGTATGCAGGCCACCCTACTGTCTTATGGGCAAAGGAAGGTGACAAGTGATAAGAATATAGATCCTTTGCTCAAAAGAAAGTCTTGCTACATCTTAAGGATAAGTTAGAGAATGCATACTGTTGCAAAGAACAGAAGCAAACATCTCTTCAAATACCATTTTAAATAGAGGAATTCAGCTTTACTTCCCCCAAAACTGACAACCAAGAGAGGCTATTACTAAACTCCCAAAGCAACTTTCCGAATCATTGGGACTTTACAGTGAAGAGCAAGTGGTAATAATTCAATAATAATAATAATAATAGAAGCAGCATCAGATGCCCAGTATTACAATTTGCTACCCATAAGGTTAGTTTTATACTCTATCAGAAGGGAAATTTTTAATATTTGATGTTTTATTCTGTTTTTAATCTGCTGGGAGTCACCCAGAGTGGCTGGAGAAACCCAGCTGGATGGGTGGGGTATAAATAATAATAATTATTATAAATTATTACTACAAATTAGCAGTTTCCGTTATATAGTAAAGCAAATTATAACCAAAAAAGCCCACACACAGTATTCCACAACCACCCATAAGGCAATTTATGTACAGCATTCTAACTAGAATTATAAATGACATGTTTTGTTAGTTCTCATAGGAAAAATCTTTAAGCACTTACAATGAATATTTTAAAGTATCATCAAGTTCCATGATTGCAGCTTGGTTACCACACCGGTAGCAATAATTTGGAGCACTGAAAATGGTTACTACATTCCGATCATGACACCAATTGTAACCCTGAGGAAGAAAAAAAAAAGCACACAGATGCACATCATTGTAACATATCTCTCTATGGGGAGGGTAGTAACCTATAGTGGACAGAGCACCAGAGTAAGATAAACAATTTATTACTCTAAATTACCAGGATCTCAGGCAGTGCATTCCCAATCATTCTATCAAATATCTTTTTAACTAGAGTTAACAGGAATTAAACCTGGAAGCTTCTACATACAATAAATCAGCAATACCAATCAACAATGACTTCTTCCTAATAAAATTGATCAATGTAAGCCTTAGCTGTCCATTTGTAGAAATAGAAAGCCCTTAGGGTTGAATATGAATAAAAGATGTCAGTCAGTAGATGGCAGAACTTCTTACCCCACACCACCCCCTGAAAAATATTTAGTATATAAAATCCTAGTGTCAGAGTTTAAATAATTGTACTGCGGTCATTTGTCATGGAATGACACAGTAAAATACAGGTCTAGGTGACAGGAGTCACTTACAGTGGAATATCAGAAACACAAGCCATTCTCATATCAATAATTATGCCTTCAAGTCTATCTTGCAAGCTCAATTTTTAACAAAATGAAAAGATATACAAGTTTCTTTGCCACCACAGGCTTAACATGCCTTTATTTGTATGCCAAAGCTATCTGGTTATGCAGCGAGATTTTCACCTCAAGAAAGGAAACAACATAAAAAGTCTGGGGCTTACCTCCATTACCAACTGATGAGCTCTTGAGACCAGTGTAAGGCCATTAGCATGGTTGAAGGTTTCTGAAATATCTTGTCCAAAAGTATAACCAGCACCTCGGGGAGAAATGCCCCAACCGCCACGATCATCTGGGTCTGACCACAGCAAATCACACATTGGACCCTAGGAAACATTTCAGCATCATTACATAGCCAAAGAAAAACTGAAGAGGGCTAATAAAGTACCAAATTTTTAAGAAAAAATGTTTGAACAGTAGCTGAATGACTACATTAACATGGCACTTTGTACCAATTTATTTGTTCCCCAAACTACCTGCACTGAGCTCTGTGGGAGAAAGAATCAGTGCTAGGCAAAAACAAGATTATACTCTGCAGCATCTGAACATCTGAATTGGTGATGCAGATGTTATTTGGTGCAAAACATGGTCCTCCCAGCTTTTAAGAGTTATGTGGGCCCCTAGTTTGCCTACTCTTAAGTTGAAGAATGAGCTACTTGGAGATGTGTCATTTGTAATTAGCAAACAAATTTCCATCTTTTAACTAAGATTTATGTGCTGTTTGTAGTTTTATTGTTTGGATAAGGGAACAGGACAAGCAGTGCAAACCTTTTGGAGTTAGAGGTCATGTGGAAAAAATAAGGTTTACTTTAACCACAGACTTCCTTATAACGCAAAAGAGGAATTGGGCATTAGTATGATTTCGCACACTAACACAGCACAGAAATTTTAACACAAATTACATAGTTACCTCATGTGGAACTTCTTGCAGACGATCAAGTGCTCTGATGTGATCAAGTGTATCTATAGATGGGGAAAGACCTCCATGTAGACAGAAAATCTGAAAGATAAATTCATTTGTTGGGACATGAATTAGATCCAAATACTATAGCTACAAGTGTTTTTCAAAGTTACAGTTTCGTCTCTAAGACGAAAATCTGGTAAAAAGGTAACAGATCTTCCACCCTGCCTTCCTTCTCTGCTAATATAAGGAACACATCAGTATTTTCAACATACCTGTCCGTCCACCAAGGCAGTTAGAGGAAGATAGTCAAAAAGGTCTGTGAAGTATTTCCAGACATTTGCATTTCCATATTTCCTTAAACATTCATCATAGAACCCATATACTTGTGTGATCTGTCTGCTTTCATGGTTCCCTCGAAGAATAGTGATGCGTTCACGATAACGGACCTACAAAACAAGATAGCTACTGTGACTAAACCAAATATGTACTTCTCCAGCATTTCTATGAGCAAAAGTAAGCCTTAACTTATGGAGATATATTATTATCATCATCATCATCATCATCATCATTATTAATATCATTCTTATATTTGTACCCTGCCCATCCAAATAGGTTGCCCCAGCCACTCAAAAACATCTTAATACAGACATCACATTTTAATAAAAGGTATTTAATTTTGTGGTATATTTTCTGTGGTATAGTATATTTTTGCAGGATAAATCCCAAAGTTAAACTTGGAGATAAGATTCTGCACGTCTGGAATGAATTTCTCTATCCACGTCTGATGGAAATACAGACCCAAGGACAAAATTCGTAAGTGTGTATCTGAAGAAGTGTGCATGCACACGAAAGCTCATACCAAAATATAAACTTAGTTGGTCTTTAAGGTGCCGCTGGAAGGAAATTTTTTTATTTTGCTTCGACTCAGACCAACACGGCTACCTACCTGTAACTAGACCCAAGGACAGTGGAAGTTCGAACAGATCTCTAAAGCAACCCATTTAATATGTACAGTGGTACCTCGACTTACGAACGACTCAACAACCAAATTTTTTGACTTACGAATGGGGCTAATGGCCGCGCGCTTACGAATGTCTCGACATCCAAAAGGAAACCGCGGCGGTTTTAGATAGGGATTTTTCGACTTACGAATTTTTAGATAGGGTTGCTTCGACTTACGAATTTTTAGATAGGGTTGCTTCGACTTACGAATTTTTCCGTTTCCAATGCATTCCTATGGGAAATCGCGTTTCCAATGGCATTTTTCGACTTACCAAGGTGCCTTTGGAACAGATTAAATTCGTAAGTCGAGGCACCACTGTAGTCTCTTTGGGCAATACAATTGTGTTGCCTCCAACATCATTTTTGCATTAGTGTAGAACCTCCAACCCCAATGACTCAGTCATTATAATGTTCATTAGTCCTATAAGTCTTACAGTAATTCAGATTATACAGGCATTATATATTTCAATACCAACATTCATTTTAAAATATTACCTTGAGAGCTACCAGAAGTGTTACAGTTTCAACAGAGTAATATCCCCTGTCAACGTAATCCCCCATAAATAAGTAATTTGTGTCTGGTGATTTTCCTCCAATTCTGAAAAGTTCCATGAGATCATGAAATTGTCCATGGACATCTCCACAAACTGTGACTGGACACCGTACTTCTTGCACATTTGATTCTTTTGTCAAGATTTCTTTAGCCTGCAGCAGGAAAAAAAAACCAGCTTTACATGAATTTGAAGAGATAATACTTGTTCATTTATTTTAAAGCATTTCACCTGCTCACCTTTCTTTAGTTACAAATATAAGTGCCAGGTAATACGTTTTGAGGCACACATTCCTGGAAGCAATTTCTCCTGAATTAAGTCACCCAACTTCAGGAATGAAATTCTTAGATCTGGGTCCACAGGTGTCAGGCACACATGGCTCAGACTGGCAGTTTAATAGAAAGTGGAGCAGTGGAGTAGAAGGGGGGGGGACATAACAGAGAGATTGCAAGAAAGGAGAAAATGGAGCAGACAGGGGGGGGAAGAGAAAATGAGTGCCGGACAGAATACACAGACAAGTAGGATCTAGCAACAGATCCTCTTGAAATTGCCTTTTTTATCAAATGTTCACCACCAAACCACAAATCCTGTTTCCATTGGCTAAACCATTTTTTTAATGGAGCTGGTGCTTTCCAGACATTCCATGGCACAATACAGACCCTTGTGAATTCTTCATTTTAAAGAAGGACCCCCCCAAAAAAACTACAACGCCTCTGTGTACAGTGAAGTATTATATGATTTGTAAGTGGTTTTGCTGTCATACTACGTACATATCAAAGATGGATCCACAAGGATCCATGCCTAGGACATGTGTGTGTGGTGTGTATGTGGGTGGGTGGTGTTTGCAAGCACCAGATCAGTGATATTTGATGTGTATTCTAAAACAGTATGTGTTAATTTTATGGGTAGCAGTCCCCGTCTTAGATATTCATCAGTGTGCTAAAATGCAATGCAATGCGTTTCTCTTAACCAAATCCAGAAAGAAAACTCTTCTGCATGCAAAGAAGAGTTCCACTTGCAGCTGGATCATTTGTATAGTTGTTTCTATCTCGTGCTTAGATCACCACAATGGAAACCCTGCTCAACCACACTACTGCAGCACAATGAATATAAGCAATACAGTGGTACCTCGGGTTATGAACTTAATTCATTCCGGAAGTCCGTTCTTAACCCGAAACCATTCTTTACTAGAGGCGTACTTTTGCTAATGGGGCCTCCCACTGCTGCCATGCCGCGCGATTTCCGTTCTCAACCTGAGGTACTACTTCCAGGTTAGCGGAGCTTGTAACCCGAAGTGTTTGTAACCCGAGGTACCACTGTACTTTAAAATCATGAAGTCATAGCTGACATAGATTTTTTTTTCTTTTGAGAAGATACAAGAGTTCAAGAAGGGAACTCCAGTAACAATGGTTCATCCAATTCTTAAAAAACCATATGCACCCAGTGTACCTAGGAATAAACTTGCAACCAGATCTCATGTTCCATGTATAAGGGAATTGTTTTTAGGACAGCAATCTCCAATGAAATAAATGAGGAAACAATTCCAGATGGGGGAGCTCCAAGCATGCACTGTACCCAGAATAGATTGCTGGGTTAGGGCGAAGCAGCAATCTTCTGGGAACCCGGGAACCCTAACTTTCTGGGCCTCAAGTAACAGAAAAGCCTCAATTCGACCACAAAAGGTTACATAAGGTTACAACATCCTCAATGATCCTCATAATTAGTCATACTTTGATAGAAACCAGGACCCTAACAGACTGCCCAATAGTACAATGTGGTTAAACACCTTACCACAATCCTATACTGTACTGAAAATACTTGTTGACAAACTACTTGTTCTTTCATGCACCAGCAGATAAACACCAGTGTTCTATCTAATTACTTAATTCATATTACCTAGTTTTCTTAAGATTATCCAGTTTTCTAATTTCTTTTTCTGATGAGCTCAATCCCATGTGTATAATTACTCAAGACAATGCTGTGCTAGATGAACCAACAGTCTGATTCAGTATAAAAGGAAGCTCCCTATGTTCCTAGTGCTATATTCCCACTTCGAAAAAAGAAGTGGCACTGAAAGTATTGCCTTCTTGTAGCATTTTTACCATGTGAAAATGGGCATGCAGTAAATGTCCAATGATTTATCTGCCCAGAAGCTATCCAGAAAATTGTAATGTAAGAGTTGTTCAGGCTGACAGAAATGCTTTCTAGCACCTTGTTAAAAGAAACTCCATCAATGAAATAGACATTCAGAGCTCGTTTTGCTTGGCTTCTCTCTCTAAACATTGTATTGCTTTGGATCAAAAGGCAGCATGAGCAGCAGTACTCAAAGGTACTAGATGACACACTAAGCTCCAAGCCACACTGAGGCTCATCCACCAGAGAATCGCTATTTATTTTCTTCCAGTTGTACAAGTGCCACCACCAAATCTCCCTATACCACCATAACCATCATGGCACAAATCAGGCTCAATTTTTTTGAAGGGAATAGTCTACGACTTCTGTGCCACTACTGGTGACGGGGTCACAAAAAGATGAAACCGCAATTATTTTTACAATCTTCTGCTACACCTGGGCCAAAAGAACAATGCTGGGACAAAGGAAGAAGTGTTCAAGCAAAGGATTCATTTGCCGTAATGGACTGGAATTCCTCCAGTCCTGATTTTTCAAATTCCAGGTTTCATGCAGTAAAAATGGCTCTACCTCATTAGACGAATCCACTCAGTGATGAGTTTTCTAGAATATTCTGAATTGAATTTTTTCCAGAAAATCTTGTTCTGCCCTGAATCAACTGAGATCCAATTTAACATGCTACAAGGGGATTTACATTTAATATACAATAGATTAATTTTAAATGCTGCATGAAGGTCTCAAATCTTTTCCAACAGCTAAGAGAGGCAGAGGTGAATGTACAGTATATTGCTTTATGTGATCCCACTGAGATCCGAAGATGAAATTTTGCAGGTAGCTCTTAGAAATATTAACCAATACATATTTTTTTTTGAAATTTCAAATCATTTTTTCATTTTTTAAAATTTTCAATTTTGTAATTTAAATTGTAAAGTAAGTCCATCGTGATATATTGTATTAAAACCCATGAAGTTCTGAAAAGATTGGTGTTTTCTGTTTTGATGGATCTCAATTCTGGACTGAGCGTTTAAGGTTTATGTGTAGTCTGGCAAGGCCAAAATTGTCAATTTTTTTGAAATTTCAAACCCTTATAACTCACAAACGGGATGAGATAAATAATTAAAATTTTAGATTTAAACTTAGTTTTGATCATTCAACAAGTTTACAAAATATTAAGAAAATTGGATGACATGAGGTAAAAAAGTTGGATCACTTGATATGGAATGACCCAGAAGATATGGTACTGAGCCACCTGCATCAATCTATTTCTAAATAATCCTTTACATGCAATAGCCCAGGACACACTCTTTTCCAAAGCTGCCATGGCCATTACAAGATCTGAAATCATGAATAATTTTCTTCCATTTAAAAGAAAAGCCTAGCTACAGTCCAAAGGCCTTGAGCCAATTCACTTAGTGACTCAACTGTAGACTCCTGCATGACCTTAACTTGGGTGGATATTCTGAAGTGCTTATTGATCAGGATCTCTATATTCACTGAATTAAATACTGCACCTGTGATGCAAACCAGTCCTGCAGCCACCAAATCTGTCTCTCTACTCCCTGAGGACACTTCACTTACACCCTTCTGTCCATTTTCTCATACACACCTCTCATGAACCATTTACGGTTTATGGGTTCAAGAAAGGTGAACAATGAGGAAAACCCTGTCAATACATTAATATTTTCTGAGATTGTGCTGGGGGTTGAACAACAATCTGTATGGCCCTGTTCTCCAATCATATCGCCTACCAAGTGTGTGTGTCTTTTAGCATTAGTGGAAATATTAATATTGGTCACCTTGAAAAGAAGAGTGAAAAAGAACTTAACTTCTTGAAGGCAGACACTCCTTCAAAGTCAGACATACTTTCCTGCTAAACAGAAGTTTAGCACATTCGTTCTCAGAGGGACAATGCTTGATAATTCAGAGTGCTTTTAGGAACTTTAGCTTGCATTTTGGTGTTTCCCAACATGAAACATTACTTGGGGATCTGTCCTGGTTGAGTATAGAAATCAGTATTTCACACTGGTTGCCCAGCAAAAGCTATCTCTATGCTATCATACAACTATGGAACTCCCAAGATTGATGAATTATCCTTTTGTAATGTTTATTAAAAGCCTTGGAGCTCCACAATCAGATCAGAAATGTTGTTTCGGCCACTTCCTGTAGTCTCATCTCTAATGTTAACTTGTCTAAAAACCAAAGGAGAGGGAAGAGGGAAGAGAGGCCCTACATACATTTTCTAAACCACATCCATCAGCTTTGTATTCTTGTTATAAAAAAGCATGCCTAGACATTCTGTTGCTGCGTCCATAACCTAGGTTTAAGGTGCCATTCAGCTCTTAGCTTTTATATCTCAGTTTCTAGTACTGGGTACACCCTAGAAGACTCAGGCCTGCTTAGCTTCAGCAATATGGTGGCCTCATGAATCTTCAGACCATACTTTTTAAGCTGTAATTGATCTACTCTTTGACAGCTGCTTACCATCATATAATTTATACAAGATTCCATCACATCTCCAATGCTTTTCAACATTTACATGAAATGCTGAGAGAAATCATCCAAGGGTTCACCAGTATGTCAATGACATCCAACTCTACTTCTCATTTTTATCATTGTTAGGTGAAGTGTTGAACCAGTAAGATGGTGATAGCTAGATGAGTGCACATTAATAGAAACTTAATCCTAACAAAATAGAGGTGCTGTGGGTACATAGCTTGTCTGCTCAGCAGAGTCTAATCAGTTCTAGACATCATTACACTCTCATTATGGATCAGGCTTTCTGTCTGGAGTACTCTTAGGTCCAGCTTTGTCATTGGAGGCCCAAGTAGCTTCTGTGATACACAGCATTTTTCAGCAAGCCAAGGCTGATGTGCCTGCTGTGACCAATCCTAGATTGGCCTAGACCAGAGGTTTTCAACTTTTTTGGGTCCACAGCTCCCTTGACCAACTACATTCTTTCCTCGTACCCGAGGAGCTCAGTAGCCCAGAGCCGGCAGCCCCTCACCCCTTTCCAAACACCCTCCCTTGTAGAGTGTTCTCTCAGCCTCCCCTCCCCTCCCCTCTTCTTGGGAGTCCTCTGGCCAGCCGCTGCTGCCACTCCTGGTCTTGTGTACTGCCCACCCTGCCTCAAAGAGATGTGCCTCCTCACACTGCCCCACAGGGACCTTGGAAGCACCCCTTGGCCAGCCCCAGGGGCACCATTCACCTAGGGAGCTTGTAGCCAGGGCTGCTGCAACAAGTAGCCACCACAAGCCTTTGAGAAGCAGAGATGCAAGAGGGCATCAGAGGAGGAAGGGAAGGAAAGAGGGACAGAGGCCCTGACCATCATTCAAGGCACCCCAGGATGCCACAGCACACTGGTTGAAAACCACTGCCCTAGACAGTTATCCATGCTTGGGTGGAAGGGCTCAGATTGTTAAAGTGCTATGCATGGGGCTACCTTCGAACGCTAACAAAAACTATTTTAGCCACTGGGTTGTTAACTACGGTAGGATGGACTTGGGGTAATATAACTGAGTCAACATGGATTTCAGCGTATAAGTACAGTTCTTAGGATGCAGCCTATTGCACTTCTCACAATGAGGTCACAAGGAAAAGGTTTTGATTGTTGCTTAAAACTGGTTAGATAAAGAAGTTTTTACCACTGGCTATTCACTACCCTATCTTCTGCCAGGCTGGATGAGAGCTTGTGCCTGCAAAAGCAAATCAGATTGTGTTCCTAAAAAAATATGCAGGCTAATAAGATCCAACTTTACCTCCCCAATACTTTCTCTTTCAGATAAAGTCAATCTTTCAATTTTAATGGCAGCCTCCAACCCAACATCACAGAAAACATAGCCAAGTTCTCTGCTGTAACCATCAAAACCAGCCCAAAATTATTAGAGGCATTCAAAAGGTCCGCATTTTTAACTATTTCCAATTGTTAATAAATTTTGTTATATTCTCTTAAAAAATAGTTTGTGTGCATGCATGCTGTTTTTTGTTTTTTGCTCTGCCACTGTTGCATTGATACCCTATGCTGTATTTTATGTTTATAGTCTGTGCAGACCAAATGAAGTGGAACTTGTTAGCTTAAAACAATGATCAAAAAGCTTCATTAATTCTTATGAGAATACTGTAATATAAACTCCTTTCCAGCAGGTTCCTATTAGCATTCAATTTAATTCTGAGTTTCAGGTTCAGTTCTTGATTGCTTTTGTATTACTGAAGTACTTGAACTAAAAAGGCTATTAGGACCAACTACAGCTTTGGAAATAGGTGAAAAGCAAGAAGCTTGGGGAAGGTGGGTTGGTTTCTTTTGCTATCAACCCATCAAAAAGGAAGGAGCAGCATGTAGAAGAAGTATTTTTGTACATTTCCAGTATCTGTGTCACTGGGTGATATTTCCTGCTGTCATTTCTGTAAGAGTCCAACAGGCAAAACCAGATTACAAGGAAAATTTAATCTAACCTCAAAACACCCCAGTTACTTATCTAAACTCACCTCTTAAGCACTTTGCCTTAGATTTCTGACTGTTCTTTACACTAAAGGTGATTCCTCCTACACCCATCTGTTATTCTTTGCCTTGACTGCAATATATGCTGATTATACTGAAAGTGATCCCTTTTCTTCTCTCTGCAGAATAAAAAATGTTTCAAGCACACTCTTACCTATCAATAAGAAATGTATTTCTAAATGATCATAATAAAGCACTTCTCTCTAAATGTTTGTTTTCCACCAAACAAACCTGTTTATTGAGACACCTACCTTCCAGACCAACTGAATTTTTGACAATTTATAAGTGCCAAAATATGTTCCTTAGAAGCTGTGTGGCCAT
The DNA here is from genome assembly GCF_963506605.1 of Zootoca vivipara. Taxonomy (NCBI): domain Eukaryota; kingdom Metazoa; phylum Chordata; class Lepidosauria; order Squamata; family Lacertidae; genus Zootoca; species Zootoca vivipara. Next base: position 68,476,824 of record NC_083277.1, on the reverse strand, counting down.
ACACATTTCACTTAAACAGAGAAATCATTCCCCGCTATTAACAAACTCAGGTGGCTTACACAAACAGGATAACAGAAATGGGACCACAAGAGGGAGGTATCAGAAAAGTCAGGCACAGAGGTTTTCAGAAATACCCCCCAAAATTAAGGGGGCAACCTAAAAAAAAAGCCCCATGAGCACTGGGCATGCTCTACCTGCCATCACATAATATTAAATGCTAATTGGAAAAGGAAAAGATGCGTAAGACAGAATGCAATGCTCTGCTTGGAGGGAGGAAATTGGTGGCTGGAGGACACACTCAAATTTTATTAGTGCTCTCACATGGGTTCACGAATGCATATTCTTTATTTGTTTGGGATAAATTAAAGTGACTTATTTTTAAGGGGGGACTAGGGTAAACCAGAGGGAAAAGATTTTATTTCTGTACTTTTCACAAGCTGACAGCTAGTTTTGCCCCAGAAGCCTTGTCAACCATGAAATATGGTTAACAAAAAACTCAAGTATGTTTCTAGTGCCACATTTAACAAACTTCCCTTGATACTAACTTTAAACACTCCAGATAACAAGGGATAATAAAAAGAAAAGCTAAAAATGCCAAGACAACTCTTTCAACAATTACTTATATTTTTCACATTGGCACCAGTCCTTTGAAGGATCTATGAGACTTCCATGCATATCAATTTTCTTGTATTTCAGCATAGTAAAGACATGCTTATACACTACTGTATAGTTGAAAGAACGTCTTTATCTCAAACTCTAGTCACATCCACCTCAGCAGCAGAAAAATGCTGCAAAAAGTGAAGGGATATACAATCTACAAATTAAATGCATGTTGCGAGCACAAGTTACCACTTCTAGTACAGCTTGCTCTCCTCAGACTGCCCCAGGTTCTATACATACAGTAGGAAACTGGGTAGCTCCAGGAATGTAGAGGAAGAGTTTGCTTGCCATTTTAGAAACCAAACCAGTTAAGATCACAAAGAAATAAGTGACTCCACAAACTAGCATTTCACAATACGCACACCAGAAGCTATGGACATCTGATTCTTCTGGGCACTTGGCACAGGACAAATGGACACACACTGTAAACAGCAACTGACAGCACAAGGTTGAATTCAACAGGCAGAAGCTGGGGAGAGGAAGAGTAGCACAGGACTTTTGTCTTTGTACATTAGTATGAGGCCAAACTGTATGATACATTCCGCTTCCCATATCATTACAGTCTGAACAGCAGTGAATTCCCACAATTCTGTTTTCTGTATAGATAGCACTGGAATACTTTAAACTTGATTCCGACTTCATATGGAACTGTAATATGCTACCACAGCAGCTAAGTTGTACAGAATCAAGAACACCCCAATAGTTAACTCGGCCAACACCGCACATGCTCAACATGTTGCTAATTAGCAATACTTTTACAAGCAATTTTATACCTCAACCCCAAGCAGAGGCATTTAAAAGTGCCTTACACAGATTCCAATGAAACCTGCAACTAAGTGTGCTCAGGCTACCTGCCACGCAAGAAAATACAGTAAGCAGAAATAAATTCTAAGAATTCTAATGAAAACTTGTCAGTCCTATGTACTAATAACTACCCTGACTATGTAAACTTCCAATAATAAAATTTACCTGAAATATTCAGGAAATTCAAACCTTCATAACTTAACATGCAAGATTAATGTGATGTCATTTAGTATTTGGCATACTTGCATTGAAACAAGTTTGTCAATCCCTTCCCCACAAAAAATTCTTTATATTAATAGAGTTAAGATAAATATAGCATTGTGGGTTTTTTTAAAAAAAAAAGTACTTAGATGAAATAATTTGACAATAATTATTCAAAAACTGCATGCAACAATACAAAACAACCCTACACGTAGATTGGATACTTTGCCACTTTTATCCCCCTTATTCTCCCCCTCTCTCTTTATTAACTATTCCCAACTGCTACCCATTCATGCTTAACTACCCAGATAGTGTTCAAGTGACCATATCTCCCCTTCCCTAACGCAAAGCAACAGAACAAGGCTTGGTGGTAAGAGAGAACCAAACAAAAAAAGTATGCCTGTGCAAACTACATTGACGTCTTGTCAAGATTTTCTTTTCGCCAGGATCTTACTGCCGCCCCCCACAGAAAGAGAAAGCTTTGCCCGCTAAGCACAAGGGGTTTTTTAATCAGCACAGTACTGTAATGCACTGTATTTTCAGCGAAAGGCGCCATTTTAAGAGTCAGCGGAAAAAAGGAGGAGGAGGAGGAACTAGATAGAGAAGCGGTCGATGCGACAGGGGGCGCAGGGCTGCCGGGGGGGGGGGACCGATGCTCTCGGCCAAGACCGGCTCCTCCATGGGGTAAAATACCCCCTCTTCCAGGTCGGGAGGGGGGTGGGAGGCTGGAGAGGGGAGGTAGCGCTGGCGGCGGCCTTTCCCTCCAAAGACTGCACCTGCCCGAGGGACACACCCCGCTCGCTACCCGCCCTCCCTGCCCCCTTCAGCGGAGTCCCCACGACTAGCAGCAGCTCTAGGCTACTCTTCCACCGTGGGGCTCCCCCCTCCCCACAATCCTCATCCCCATCCGTCTTCGGCCCCTCCACCGCGACGGTGCCTCTTGCGCCAATTGCGGAACCCCTGCGCTGGGATGGGGGGGGCTCCTGCCCCTCCCTCGCTTCTCCCCCCCAGAGGTCGCCTAAGCAGACCTTCCTCCCTCGCCTCTCCACTCTCCCTCCGCGGTAGGACCCGCCTCCCCCGCTCTCCTCCCTCCCGCCACCTGAGCACCCTTCCCGGGTGAAGGTCCCCCGGCACCCCAAGGGCCTCCCTCCCTTTCCAGGCAGCGGCCTCGGTTTCCCGCCTCCGCTCGTCCCTTCTGCCGCCGCCCCCGGCAGGGTCCCCTTCGCCCTCCCCCCGTCCCCCTCGGAGGCGCCCCTGGCTACTCACCTTCTCGCAGAGGCTCTTCACCTGGCCCTCGGAGAGCTGCTTGCACTCGTTCAGCTGCTCCACCCACTGGTCGAGCTCCTTGGTGAAGACTTTCTCCTCCATCCTCGCTGCTCGCCCAGCCGCCGCCGCCGCCGCTCTTTGCCCCGCTTCCTCTTCCTCCCTTCCTCCCTTCTTCTGCCTCTCGCCGGCACCCGCCGCCCCAGCCCAGCCCCCGCCGCCGTCCTCCTCCCCCTCCGCACGGAGACTGCACTGCCTCTCGCTGGGAAAGAAACGAAAGGCGGAGGGGCAGGGAAGGAGAGAGAGAGGCAGGAAGGGCCGGATCCGTCCCTCAGACGCGGCGAGAGGAGCAATAGCAGCAGCAATGTGGCGGAGGCGGCGGAGGCTACTCGGAAGCTCGCTGATTCTCTCCCCTCCGTGTAATGGCTGCCGCGCCTTGACGTCACCCAGCCACGGTTCCCACCCTCCCCCTGCTCCTCGGAATAGGCAAAGAGCCTCGCGCCTGCCCGAAGAGGAGCTGCGCATGCGTCAGGGGGCCTCTCTACGGGTGGCTAGAATAGCGAGTGAGGGTGGGGCCGCCTTGAGAAACCTGCGCGCGCCGCTGGGAGCAGGCGCAGAAGCGCCAGGCGCCGGTGTTTTGGGGTTCTTTTAATCTTCGCCGATTGCACGTTCCTCGGGGCGGGGGAAGTTTATTTGACAAGAAGGGTGATTTGGGGAGGAGAGGAATAGCTAAAAATTTAAATCCATAGGGTCACCATAGAAACGCAGGGTTTGTTTGTTTTTTATTTTTGCTGAGCGCTGGCTGAGACTCCTTCGGGATATCAAATCCAAACTCTTCTTCTTATTCTCCATGGGGGATTGCTAAGAAGACAACTTCTTAGCAAGTTTGGCGCACCCCCTATGTACTACTCCTGCCTAGTGACGTCCTCTTCTCATATTGTGGGCAGGGCGGCCAGGGATTGGTGGTGGTGTCTAGGAGCAGACACGCATCGTCCTCACGAAGGGCAGTCAGGGACTCAGTTCTGTTCTTTGCATTCATAGAATTGCAGAGTTGAAAGAGACTCCGAGGGTCCTCTGGTCCAGCCCCCTGCAATGCAGGCATCTCAACTAAAGCATCCATGACAGATGACCATCCAAGCTCTGGTTACAAACCTCCAACAAAGGAGAGTCCACCACCATCCGAGGGAGTCCGTTGCGCTGTCAAACAGCTCTTGCTGTTGGAAAGTTCTTGGGTAGAAGACGACTCTTATCCTGTTGGTTTTCCAGCTTTTTTTAACACAATAGTTTTGTTCTTCAAAAGTCAAGCAAGATTCCATTGGAAACATCAGACTGTAAAATCTGTTTGTCTGAACAATGTTGATGTAAATGATGTGTCTAAGGCCCTAGATATGAGAATCCGCAAAAGTACTGGCTGCTCTATGAATATCAGGTGGTGTTTGTAAAATATATATATACTGATCAGGCCAAAAGAGAACTTTTCTTTATATAATTGCAGTTGTTGAGAAGCATTATTACCTATCAATACTAGTCCCTTCCCTACGTGCTTGAAATACCTGTTTTACCTGCTGTAACATTCTTGCAGAATTTGCTATAGCAAAAATGCTTCCTACAGGAATCCAACTTGTTGCATAATCACCAATGGCTATTGCTCACCACACCATTGGTTTTACTTTATGGCACAATATTTGAGGGGTGTTCACATATTACATTCAACAAGTGTACAATCCATGCACGTGTGTACATAAAAGGTAGTATATTATGTGTATTGTTACCGTGAAAAGTCTCTAGACAATTAAAATGGCTATATTACTCCTAAACTAATGGGATTCTGATATATTCTCCCCCATAATCTTTTTAACATGTAGGTGAAGTGTTTAGAAAATTCTTGTTCACAGCTTTGTGCAGATCACACTCAAACCCAAAATTCCAGTTGTCATAGAATTTTAGTGTTGGGAGGGACCTAGAGGGTCATCTAGTCCAACCCCCTGCAATGCAGGAATTCTCTATAAATAATAAAGTATTATTTGTTGTGCCAATAGAGCATCTAATGGAATCCTCCTTTACGAAGCAATCTAGTAAAATATTGCCTTTATGGAAGCCGATGGATGCTTGCCATTGACTTCAATTGATCAGTCTTTTCCCACATCTTTATCTTACAAGTGGCAGGTGGTAGTAAATTTAATTACAGTTAATTCAAATTAATTCAGATTCATACAGTGAAGAATGAACTTACACAACATGAATCACTGCTGAAGAGGAGGATCAAAGCAGAATGGATGAGCTATTGACACAGAGTCTAGTAAATTCTCGAACAGATTCTTCTGTAGGAGAAAGTCTTGTTTGATGTGATAGTTTAGCTGTGGAAGTTATTTTCTCTCTATATACTAATCAGACATGATAGATAGCTGTGAAATGGCATGAGATTGCCAAAGCAACAATTTAAAACCTATTAAACTCTGCACCACACCTTTCCAAATCAATATAATTAAATCTGTGTGGGAAAGACATGCAATTAACTTGCCCTTTTGGATCCTTATATCCAGGAATTTCAGGCGCCGATCTTAAAACACGCAGTGTGAGGGGACCAGAGGCCAAACACAGCCCTTGAGATTGTTCTACACAGACCATGCCCCTCTCCTCAAGCCTCTTTTAACTAGCCCTGCTCCAGGTCCTCAAGTGCTTTTGCTAGTTTGAATGTGCCCTTGAACTGTGATATTGTGATAATGTATCTTGCTTGCTTGGATGGAGGTGTAGAAACATCTGGTTTTTGCCTGGTTGGAATGTAAACAACGGTAAAAAGGTCAGAGTCATATGTGTGTTGCCCTGCCCACTTTTGCTTTTGACCCACCATCAAAGGCAAAAGAATGCAGCTCTTGAGCTGAAAAAAGGTTCCCTTCTGCACACTATGCATACATTCCTGGGATTAAGGTCTGCCAAACTCTATGGGGCTTACTTACTGTTTTATGGGCAGAAGTGCTTTTAAGTTCCTTGGTTTTCACTTCCCCAATTCTTTTAGGCCAGGCTATGCAGCTGGACTCAAGCCCTCCTGCATGTCCCTGTATCCCTCTGTCATATGTGAACAGGAGTTTCGCCTCTAAAGCACATATTTACATCCTTAATTGACCGTTGTTGCACAGAGCTGTTCACATTTGGGGGCAGCCTCCAGTTTAGGAAAGTGGATGGTGTGGCAGGGTAACATTGAAAGTGGGAAAAGCATAACCTGTGAATGGTGGAGATGCACATTGACTGTAGTTACCGGTAGAGAAGATTCCCAAGCACTTGGAAATGCATGATCTTTGCTTTAGAGTTAAGAAGCGTATGCTTCCTTCCAGGGCAGATGGCAAAGCTCCCACGCAGGCCTGAGTCCTCCTGGCACCTCTCTCTTGTAAAAGGAAACACTGCCGCCACCTCGACAATGTATTGAGAACACCAACGAAACATTAGCAAGAAAACTTCAAAAATATAACCAATTATTATGGAACTGCTGTACGTCACTTCATTGTAGGAGGGCCTCTGTTGGTTGGGTTGGGAAAGAGCATCCAGATTGGCTGTGAAAGCTTTTTCCCATTTTTATTCTGCCTCTGAGCACCAGGGTCTCCTCCAACTAGCCCGTTTGTCCTGATTTTCTTGCAGAAAGCTTACATGGTCAGTCTTTATTGAGCATTCATTCTGATTTGTACACAGGCAGGTTGTATATTATTCTTATTATATCATCATCATCATCAGATGCGAGGGTAGGCTACCGGTATATGCCTGAGTCCCTCCTAATTCCTGGATCCAAGAAGGATCCAATTGCTGGAGTAGCCAGACAAGTTTCTTGGTGATGGCCCCTAAGTATGGGTAACAAAAGAAGTAGTTCTGGGCCAGACAACAAGTGGGTGAGGCCCCCTCTCTCAACTGCCAGCTAGAAAGAAAAAAGCCAAGGGTGAGTTGTGTGAGGTAGAAGCTGGATGCAGGCTGCAAGACATAGCTGCCAAGTTATCCCTTTTTTAAAGGGATTTTCCATTATGCTGAATAGGCTTCCTCGCGAGAAAAGGGAAAACTTGGCAGCTATGCTGCAAGATGGGCGGCTGAGAGCCACAGGCAGTGGCGGAGCTTCATGCTCCGGCACTAGGGGGCAGAAAGCAGGCAGGGGTAGGGCTAGTGCGCCACGGTGCATATCCTGGGGGCGTGATGCGCCGTCCGCAGGCGTGTGGTGCGCATCCGCAGGGGCATGGCACCCAGCGTGGGCAGGGGCAGCCGGAATGGCACCCCACCAGGATCGCGCTGCCAGGGGCGGTGCCCCCCCCCGCACTCCTCTTCCTCCACCAGTGGCCACAGCCATGCCTCATTTCTGCTGAGTCTAAAGTTGTGGCTGTGGGAGAAGCAAGGGACCCTCTTGGAGTGTAATACTGGGAATGTCTCCATTGTAGGCTCAGGTTGTATATATGTGTAAATAAACCATATATCATAAAGGCATTTCAGTATTCACTGTCCCTCATTCCTAGGAAACCAAACCATGAAAATCGAGCCTGGAACCCCTGCAATCTTGCAACACTCACAGATTGGGGTGGCATGCAACATTATATTGACATGGCAATGATCATTCATCCAAATTTGCTTGTGCAGTGTTTATAAACCTTCTCATTAATAATTTGTTTATCCCACACCTTTTGGTGCATTTCTCTGTCATTTTCTTAACTGGAAAAAGTCTGGATTTGCTATTAAGAAATGATTTGTTAAGCTAGGGGGATGTGGATGGAGTATTTAATCCACTGTGATTGTGCAAACTTAAATTTACATTCTGTACTTGAATCTCTCCTGCAAAATATGGTTAGTCTAGAGGTGATCCAGATAAAAATGTATAGGGCCACTAACCCCCTAACAAATAGCCATCAGCATTTGTAGCTTAATGGGCTGGGCTGGGTGGACGCCCACTAAACTTACACTGCTACTCAGACCCTGAATATACTTCCCCTCTCAGAAATTGGTTGTCCTGACTATGTGTCCTTGGACTTCTAAGATCAAGCAGGTCTTCAAGCAGGTGTTATGTGCTTGCCAATTACCAGTGCTTAATTTCCAGGGGAGTGGGGAAACAACTCAAGTCTGGGAAATGACACTACCTGATTTAGAAGCCTTTCCTTTCATCCCTGATCAGTAGTGTGAAGGAAATGCACTGTAAACTTGCTGTGGAGTGTAGTTTTTTTTCTTTTTTTTCTTCATTTAAAAACCTTTCTCAATTCATATATCCAGAGGTATGGTATTCCAGGAGAGGACTTTTTCAGCAGAGGCTCACCTGATGCCAACATTGCAATATTTTCAGTTCCAAGCAAAAGTACTTTTGTTTACTCAAGTATTTGAACCAGTTGGAAGTTAATTTTACAGATTATATTTATTGATCTGTTATTGTATTGTTCTTCTGTTTATTGGTTTTATGCTGCCCTGAAATACAAAAAGGATGAGGGTAATTATAAACATGTTTTTAAATATAGACATACATTCCCAGGTTAATTGCTGCTATTGTGAAGAGATGCCAGGGTGGCGAGCCTTGGGAAAACAAAAGTTTACAGTGCTTAAATTAATATGCTACGAAGTACTGATCATCTGTATCAAAAGTCTGTTGGCTCCAACCATTCCGAGAGTGATATGCCACATAACGAATGAATATTTTCTTATTCCCTGCTCACTTACAGAAGCTCTGTAAATATGGCATAGATCATAGGGATAAAGAGGCAGTTGCCATGGAGATAATGTGATGCTACAGCTTTGCATTACAATTGCATGCATTTGGCAATTGGCTTGAAGAGATTTAAAATCCATCCCCTTAAAACAAAAACAAAGAATCTGTCTCTTCTCTTCATGCCCATACAGAAGGGATTGGCACATTCTGGCTTAGAGATATGAGTACCTGGGAAGGAAGTTGAAACCCCAGGAAAAACAACTCTCATGGGTTCTTACCCATATGAATGAACCCAAGGCGATAAGATAAAGCCATCTGATAGAGTGAGAGAAACTTTCTTGTACCTTTCATAGACAGATTTTTTCCCCCTGGGCTTGGCTATGAGGTTCAAAATGGAACCTAAGTGACTTGGCCCACAGTAAGTGATAGACCAGGCATCCCCAAACTGCGGCCCTCCAGATGTTCTGGCCTACAACTCCCATGATCCCTAGCTAAGAGGACCAGTGGTCGAGGATGATGGGAAATGTAGTCTAAAACATCTGGAGGGCCGAAGTTTGGGGATGCCTGTGATAGACTAATACAGAGGCAGCCAACATAGTGATCTCTAGATGGCTGTTGGACTACAGCTGCCATCATCCCTGACCACTGGCAATACTGAGCTGGGACAAGGATATTGGCAAGGCAGCTACAGCAATGCCTCACCTCTCCCAAAGGCAAAGGGTATGGGAGAATGTGATGCTAACAGCTATTACCAAGATGAAGGTCTACCAGGCTTTTATTCTTGAGCACACTGCTTTATGGAATTCCTGGATGCCAAGATTCAGGTTTGGGGCAAGTACTCCTTGGGGAGAGAACCTCAACAGAGACTTAAAATGTTTTTTTAAATGCAGCAAAGTAAAGTGTGGAAATATAGGCCGTTAGACCTTTAGAATTTGCTCTTCTAACTTCCTTCCAAAGTTTCCCTCCTCCCAGCATAGAAAAAAGACCAAGGTCAAGTTCATGTGCTTTTTCATACAGCATTCAGAAAAAGTTGCACTGGCAGGAAAAAATGGCTTGGTTTCAGTGATGAAAGTTCCTAAATTATTGGTATAGAAACACAATAATGGCTTGTAAGATCCATGTGGTCTGAGCCCAGCTCAAAACCTCTTCACGTGTTGAGCTTCTCTGGTAGGGAATGGGATATTGAGGGGGGGGGAGGCTTGATTATGCCACCACACCCAAGGTGAGCTAAACCTAGCAGGACAGCTTACGCTATGGTCCTAACCCCTTAATGCTTTAATTAGACTTTACCAAGTTGGTTATCCCACAAAGTACTCCATGTGAAATCTTAGGTTAGGCCAGGGGTCAGCAAACTTTTTCAGCAGGGGGCTGGTCCACTGTCCCTCAGACCTTGTGGGGGGCCGGACTATATTTGGTGGGGCATAGGTGAATTCCTATGCTCCACAAATAACCCAGAGATGCATTTTAAATAAAAGGACACATTCTACTCATGTAAAAAAACACTGATTCCCAGACCGTCTGCAGGCCAGATTTAGAAGGCGATTGGGCCGGATCCGGCCCCCGGGCCTTAGTTTGCGTACCCATGGATTAGGCTCTTTGGGACAGAAAGCTGTCCCGTTGACACTGAGATTCACACTAAGGAATCTGTGTCTGCTTCTGACCTTTCAGGATTTTAATAAATGTAACACTGTTTGAACTCTGTGCGCTTATACAGTAAAGTAACACCACATTCTTCATCTGCATAATTATAATGAAGACACACTTTTCAAAGCCATTGTTGAATCATATTTCAATTTGGATAAACATTTTCCCTTTATTCCTCTTTGTCCTTTGGACAAGTGATGCCAAACCTCATTGCCTGGTGCCTTTGGTGTGTTATAAATAGGTGGTGATGCAATTAGGATAATTATTGTGGTACTGAAAATAGTTTGCATCTTTACATAACAAAATGTTCTAACTCAGAGCCTCTATTAAGAGGGAGGAATAGAATGGTGTGGCAACCTGAAATTATATATGTATCACTGTTACCATAGATTAGATCATGAATCTACCTTCTCTGTTTAGTAGGAGCAATTTGCAGACAAGTTTCATGAAACTTGGTCCCTGAGTCCAGAGCTGAACAGATCCAGGGCCCTAGAATGACCTGGGGAATATTGTGTGTACCTATGTAATCAAATAAAAGCAGTCATGCCTGTCCACTTAAAAGACATCTCAGCATTCCTGAATGATAATATTTAGTATTTACAGCTTTTAAGTGTTCAAGGTGCTCAGGAAATATTACAGCAACTTGTACAACAATCCTGCAAGGTAGGTCAGTATTATTACTCCCCTGTTGCAGGATGGGAGTTGCTTCTAAGAGACTGCAACTTCCTGAGGACTCTCAGCCACTACAATGAAATGTAGTGGCTAACAGAACAAGCTATGAACCAGGAACATATTAATTCAAGTGTGAAACAAGTCAAATAACAAATAACTGCAGGCCCAGAAACATGGCAGATTTCAGCTAAACTTGGTTGGTTGTTAGAATCTTGCACCACAATGGCAGATATTTCTGGACCTGTTTTTCTATCTAGTTCAATTATTGCAATCTTATATATCTCAGTTGCAAGGTAAGCAAGGCAATACTGTATTGAGAATACAGGCTGCACTCCACTAGATTGTATCGAAAAGCAGCAACAGGTCTTTCCTGCTGTAGGTTGTGCATAGGGAGTTGTGCCTACTGCACTGGAATACATATGTGTGCAGATCTCTGGATGTTGTACAGTCCTGGAGTTTTTGCCAAGTGTTCAGTTATTACTGAGCATGTTCTAGTGGTGAGGGATTCTGCATAAGACCTAAAGGGATCAAGGAAAGCAAGAACCAAGATTTAGCAGCCAAAGACATTCTGTCAGCTCTCAGGAGCAAAAACAATCAAGTTCTACATCAGATACCTCTGAAAATGGAGCCAATATGAAGAAGGAAATTCAGAAGCAGCCTAAAGAGCAATTGCTTACTTGGTTGATAGTTATATCTGCTACTATTGGACATAATTTGACCCAAAAAAGTGGGAATAACTGAAACTTGTGTCTTTTGCCAGGTGTGCACTACATGACTTTCCAAACCAACTGCCCAGTACAGTACTATGATCTGGCATTTGCTTGATAGCTCTTTGACCCGGGCAGGTTGCAAATACAGGTGTTTTGCTGAGTAAGCAACAATGTATCACAGGAAGGCTGCTTACAGCTTGATAGATCACAGGTTGTGCCGATCTGCAGTAACCCCAGTTGATGAGGGTCATATATATCAGTCACTATATTTTATTGAACCCAAGAAATGGCAGAGCTAGCAAAGGAGAAAGCAAACTGGATCCATTGTTTACACCAGGCATAGGCAAACTCAGCCCACCAGCTGTTTGGGGACTACAACTCCCATCATCCCTAGCTAAGAGGACCAGTGGTCAGGGATGATGGGAGTTGTAGTCCCAAAACATCAGGAGGGCCGAGTTTGCCTATACCTGGTTTACACGGTGTCATTCAATTCAGCAGTGATTACATTCCATTTTGTTAGGCCTGCCCACAAAATATACAGTATTGCAAAAACATGGAATAAACTGATGTGCAGCACTCCTGACAGCATCATCATCACTATCATTTTGTGTGTGTGTGTGTGTGTGTGTGTGTGTTTTAGTAGCAGGCATAGGTAAAGGGTAAAGGGGCCCCTGACCATCAGGTCCAGTTGTGTCCGACTCTGGGGTTGTGGCACTCATCTTGCTCTATAGGCCGAGGGAGCCGGCATTTGTCCGCAGACAGCTTCCGGGTCATTTGGCCAGCATGACAAAGCTGCTTCTGGTGAACCAGAGCAGCACACGGAAATGCCGTTTACCTTCCCACCGGAGTAGTCCCTATTTATCTACTTGCACTTTGATGTGCTTTCGAACTGCTAGGTGGGCAGGAGCTGGGACCGAGCAACGGGAGCTCACCCCATTGCAGGGATTCAAACCGCCGACCTTCTGATCAGCAATCCCTAGACTCTGTGGTTTAACCCACAGCGCCACCTGGCATATGAACTCCTAAATTAGATCAGGATAGTAGCCTTAAAAGAGGGTTATATAACTCTTTCTACCCACATATCTCAGATGGAAATCACTCCCCTGATATTGCTTTTTGGTGGGGAGACAATACGTATACACTTATCTCTCCCCCCCTCCAGCCACCACATGCACACTCTTATTCAGGCTAGCAGCAGGGGTCAATTTCAATATTAAAAATGACATGAGATAAAGGGTTAAGCAACCTTCCCTTTGGCACTGCTGTCCCAAACCAATGTGTGGCCTCCCACAGATGTTCTCAAGGTCCTCAAGAATAAAGCAAAACACAGAATTCTCATATGATGTCTGTTTGCATCTGGATAATTCTGAAAGTTGAAGCATGCCTCCCCCTCACATACACCAACCCCTTGTAGGACAAATTTTATGAAGTGTGGCATGAGAAATTGACAGCCAGATCAGGCAGGGAGAAGAGAAAAGCAAATGCTCTGCCAATGTTAAAAAAGAGGCTTGAGGCAGGGATTTCAAATGGCCTGGGACTCTGAAGAATGACAGCTCCTGTAAAACAAAATAAGGAACAAGGAGATGGAATGAGGGAAGGTTAAATACACAGAAGTGGCATTGAGCAAAGGGAAATGTGCAAGTGTTTCAAAAGAAAAGGCGTGTAAGTTTCTGTAACCCAGAGGCTGGATTGACTTACCCCGAAACAGGTTTTGTTGGGTATCAAGTGCTTCGTTTGTGTTAACTTGACAGTTCACTCAAGGACTTGATGTTCTTCGGAATGTTGTATTTCAGGGGTGGGGAACCTGTAGCCCTTCATACATTGCTGTTAGACTACAATTTAAACCAGTTTAATTTATTTTACAGATGTATAAACCGCTTCACAGCCTGAGGCCATCAAAGCCCTCAACAAGATAAAAATGAGAAAACACAAACTTTATTTTATTTATTTATTGAATTTATATACTACCCTATACCCAGAGGTTGATTGATTGATTGATTGATTGATTGATTGAATTTATATACCATCCTATACCTGGAGGTCTTAAAAACAACAAGCTTAAAAGCAAGGCCATTTGTGGTGTTACCTTCAAACCCACTTGGATCCTGAAGAAAGAGAAAACTGTGCTTAAGGCTCGACTCTTAAGGAAGTACAGCTATGCACTGTGCTCCGTTCCATATGTGGAAGTAACTAGGAAAAAAGGAGCAGTTTGGGCAAGGAGAACAAGTAGGTGAGAGTAAGCTTCCCCTTGTATAATTTTTTCTTTTTAATTAAACAAATAGCCAATATTGGTCAGGAAGCCATGTTTCAGATCAGCACCACAGCCTGGGGGGGGGGAGGGCTTTAACGTCTTGTTCCTGCCACGGTCCTGATCCAAACCAGTGCCCCAGCCAGCTATTCACAACAGGTGGAAAGCTGCCATTGATGCCTATCCCTCACCCACAATTCCACCACCACCATCACAGTACAGTATCTTCGTTCAAAACAATAACAATGAGATAAAAGCAAATGTCACATCTAATTTATTGGTGTCGCGACACCATTAAAGTGAGGATTGGCAGGGCTCATGAAGAAGAGAAGAGAAGGAGTTTGGATTTGATATCCCGCTTTATCACTACCCTAAGGAGTCTCAAAGTGGCTAACAATCTCCTTTCCCTTCCTCCCCCACAACAAACACTCTGTGAGGTGAGTGAGGCTGAGAGACTTCAGAGAAGTGTGACTAGCCCAAGGTCACCCAGCAGTTGCATGTGGAGGAGCGGAGACGCAAACCTGGTTCACCAGATTACAAGTCCACCACTCTTAACCACTACACCACACTGGCTCTCTCATGAGAGCTAAGGTTAGGGCCATGTGTGTTCTGGGGTGAAGGTGGAGGCATGGGGCTGGTGTGCTCAAAGTATGATTGCCACCTCTTCACCAGAGAGGTTTCATATCCTTACCCGGATTCTTATGAGCTGCAGAAATTCAACAGGCAACACTTTTTTTCTCACCACAGAAAAGCTGCACCTGTGGAATGTTTGCTTTGTCATTGTGCAGGCATGTAAGACTCAGAGTGCCTGTCATCAGCAATATCAACAAAGCAAAAAGCATGATGGGCAGCAGGATCCTCCCATCGAATGCTCATTTCTGCTCCCCGAGATAAAGTGTCTCTTTAGTGTCCAACTTCTGCTTTGTGCAGTGTCGCAGTGACAAGAACACGTAGTATAGCCCATCCCAGATGCACAATGCAAGAACTAACGTTATGACTGGCTGAACATTCAACAGTGAAATTTTAACCAACCAAAGAAAAGGTGGGTTGATAGCATTGAAAAAGGGACTTTGGTAGAGTAAAATACTTGATAGGGATGGAATATGTACATGTGCATCTAGATTGCTCCCTAATTTATATTTTATGATGCCATTGCAAATTTATTATTATTATTATTATTATTATTATTATTATTATTTAAATATGTCATTAAAAGCTGGAATATATGGTGAAGGCTTCCTCAAAAACAACATCTATTTTTATTTACTCTGGCAGGCCTTTAACTCCACTGAAGTGCATCTAAAAGGAATATAGACCTTGGGAAATAATTTACTACAGGGAAACTGCTGTTAAACAAACCCTGCTGCGTTTCACTACATCATGCTTTGAATCACAGCCAAATTCCAATCACGTGACGTACTTAAGAGGAGAAAAATTAGGGTGTTTCCCTGTGCATAATTCACGTGTGCGCCCATGCCATTCTCAGCGTCACTCAAATTCCGATCTATCTTTTTCTTTCTTTCTTTGGCGATCACTCGTATCCGAGTAAGATTGATTTCCATAAACACGGTTTTAACAATAGGCCCATAAGTGACTGTGGAGGCCAATTCTGGATCCACACATCCTTCCACAGTGGGGACATTGGTTTCCGGGCAGGAGTTAATCATGGTGTGGATTTGCCACACCGTGATTAATTTCCTCTTAGCACGTTTCTCCCTTGTGTCCTGAGTTTGAGTGTCTTCAAAGCCCATGACACCTTTGGTAAAGGCTGTTCTCCAACTGGAGCGCTCGCAGGCCAGTGTTTCCCAGTTGTCAATGTTTATAGTACATTTTTTTAGATTTGCCTTGAGACAGTCTTTAAACCTCTTTTGTTGACCACCAGCATTACGCTTTCCATTTTTAAGTTCGGAATAGAGTAGTTGCTTTGGAAGACAATCATCAGGCATCCACACAACATGACCAGTCCAACGAAGTTGATGTTGAAGAATCATTGCTTCACTGATATTAGTTCGCCTGTCTTCCCAAGTGATGTGTAAAAAATTCTGGAGACACCATCTTTCAAGCAGTTGGAGATGGCGTTTATAAGTGGTCCATGTTTCACAAGCATATAGTAAGGTTGGTAGTACAATAGCTTTGTAAACAAGCATTTTGGTTTCCCTGCAAATGTCCCAGTCCTCAAACACTCTGCATTTCAATCGGGAGAAAGCCGCACTCACAGAGCTCAGGCGATGCTGGATTTCGACATCAATGTTGGCTCTTGTGGAAAGGTAACTGCCTAGGTAGGAGAAGTGATCGGAGCTTCTGCCATGATATTGAGAGCCTCATGGTACCTCTATGCATTGGGTTCTTTTAAAATTCCCTCTAAGCCAAATCATAATGGTTGTTGTTACTTCAGAGAGCACATTGAGCCACATTCCCAGCTGTGTGGAGCTTTTAAAATGCTCCCATCGTGGGAAGCCACAGAGATATGCCAGAGACCTGCACATTTAGGAAGTCATAAATTCGATGTTAATAAGCAACTGCATTTTGCTTTTATTTAGTCAATGCAATTATTACTATAGAAACAAGAGATGTGGCAACAGACTCTCATGAGTCAGACTGGCCTTGGGCAGAAATGGGTGCAGTTCTTGTGACTTCACAAAACGGCTATAAATCATTCATGTCAGATTCTGTCCTGTGACTTCATGTGGGGAACACAAAAGAACATGCTAAAGTAACTCATGATTATTATCCATTGGATACCAAGGGAAGTTCTACTGTAAGTCTTTCCGAAGACATCTGAAGGCAGCCCTGTCAAGTTTTTAATGCCTGGCGTATAGTTGTGTTTCTTTTTTATGTGGGAAGCTGCTCAGAATGGCTGGGACAATCGAGTCAGATGGGTGGGGTATAAATAATAACATATTGTTATTGTTATTATTATTTTCAGCCAAGTCAGAAAGGTTAAGAAATGCTAAAAGTTGCTTCAAATTGAATCACTGCTTGTATGATTTAGCAGTCTGCCAGGCTCCAAATACTATGGTTTAACTACTGGGGTAGAAGGATTCGTCTGCTATAGTTTTCAGATAAATTCCCATAGAAATTCATATACAGTAAAGAATGACCACATTGTTCTGAACTGGAGTTTCTCATGTGACCCCAAAAGCTTTTAAAACTGCAACAAGAAGGAATTCTCAGTGTTAATTAGCAGGTGGACACTGGTGACTCAAGAGTCCCCCACATTCTGTTAAATATAACTGGATAGCTGTATGTCTGATGTAATTTTGCCTTATATAAGTTTGTATAGTTTCCATGCATAGGAAACAAAGGTTTGGCTTTAAAAAGCCAAATTACTCCCCCCCAATTACTCCTAATTTCCTAATTCAGGTCTGAAAAACAAGACTCGCTAGCAGAACAAGACTTGCAATTGTAGCCTCAGAATCTGGATTGCTTCTGAGAAGCTGGTCAACAACTATTTTCAGTGACTCACTGCTCCCTCCATCACTGCTGCCACATAACTGGCTGGGGTTAAACATTTGTGTCATCAATGAGAAAGGAAGAGATGACCATTTGTTTCTGCAGGCCGCAGTAAATTCACTCTCCCTCAATTAGACATTGGGGGTTGGAATCAGTTTGCGTTTAAGATGATGAATTTATCGAATTTGGACTTTCCGAAACAATCTGGGAATCGAAACCCAGCCATCCTTTGAAATTTGCTGTGCAGTTCTCCAACCCAATAATGTTTTCAAAAATGTGTGTATTACCGGTAGGGGGAAATGTGCGTAAAACAGAAGACAGTGAAAAATTACAGGCATGCATTATATTAGGAGAAATTGCTTGCAAAAGCATGTACATTAGTCAAAACTGCGTACAAAAATATGTTTATTGGGAGAAAGTCATACTAAAATGCCGAATAATTTTTATGGGGATTTTAAAAAGCAAAATTCACAAAGTGCTGCAGAAATGTGGTAAACCAAATTTAAGATTCATGCATCCCTACCGGAGGGCTGGCTCATATTTGTGAAAAGAGAATATCTCTACCTCTGTATTCCGTTGCGTATGAGTGATTCATAACATGATGGTTTCCCTTCAGCAATTGTTACCTACAATAGAAATGTACTTTCTAGATAGTGTACATGTATGTTATATATAGTGTATATTATTTTCACATGTTGTTAAGAGTTTAGAAAGTCTTGCTACTTGTCCACCAGCTCAGTATGTCTTGCTGATGCCTGCTGCACATTTGAACAAAGGAGTAGAAATGCTTGCATGCCACAAAAGCACAGGACAAGACAATAAAAACGAATGGGCTTTGCTGTAGCTATCTTTCTGATTCAATAAAAACATGACGGTTGGAGGATGGATGGCGGCTAACAGATTGAGGTTGAATCCTGACAAGACAGAAGTACTGTTTTTGGGAGACAGGAGGCGGGCAAGTGTGGAGGACTCCCTGTTCTTGAATGGGGTAACTGTGCCCCTGAAGGACCAGGTGCACAGCCTAGGAGTCATTTTGGATTCACAACTGTCCATGGAGGCACAGGTCAAATCTGTGTCCAGGGCAGCTGTTTATCAGCTCCATCTGGTACGCAGGCTGAGACCCTACCTGCCCACGGACTGTCTCTCCAGAGTGGTGCATGCTCTAGTTATCTCTCGCTTGGACTACTGCAATGCGCTCTATGTGGGGCTACCTTTGAAGGTGACCCGGAAACTACAACTAATCCAGAATGCGGCAGCTAGACAGGTGACTGAGAGCGGCCGCCGAGACCACATAACACCGGTCTTGAAAGATCTACATTGGCTCCCAGTACGTTTCCAAACACAATTCAAAGTGTTGGTGCTGACCTTTAAAGCCCTAAACGGCCTCAGTCCAGTGTACCTGAAGGAGCGTCTCCACCCCCATCGTTCTGCCAAGGGCCTTCTGGCGGTTCCCTCACTGTGAGAAGCCAAGTTACAGGGAACCAGGCAGAGGGCCTTCTCGGTAGTGGCACCCACCCTGTGGAACACCCTCCCACCAGATGTCAAAGTGGAAAAACATCTACCAGACTTTTAGAAGACATCTGAAGGCAGCCCTGTTTCGGGAAGCTTTTAATGTTTAGCAGACCATTGTATTTTAATACAGTATTTTGTTGGAAGCCACCCAGAGTGGCTGGGGAAACCCAGCCAGATGAACAGGGTATAAATAATAATTTATTATTATTAATTATTATTATTATTATTATTGTTGTTGATAACTCTACCATGCATATTGTCATTGTGTTCAATTAGCTGCAGTAGATAGCTACAGTAATTGTACACCACTTTTCTGAATTCACTACATTCAAAGAGTACTTGACTTTGGCATCAAGACTTCCTCACCACTGGAAGATGTTGCTCTGGGCTTCCTGTGGAACGTAATTCAAAGTATCATCTTGCTTTGTTAAGTTTTCATGAATTATTGAGCCCGTTCCACTTTGCAGCTTTTTCTTTATCATAATTTTGAAGCTCTTCCATTCCTGTGTGCTTCACGTGCAGGAGATTTCGTAAGACTTCAATGTCTGCTTTCTTTTAAAAAAAAAGAACTCTGCCTAGGTAACCAGTAAGGAAGTACAGTATTGTAAAACCAAGGGAATGGAGATCACTTGTGTAAAATATACCTCTGAATACCAGTTGCTGAGGAGCACAAGACAGAGAGGGCTGATACATTCATGCTCTGCTTATGGCCTTTCTATAATTAGTGTGGTGTGGTTTGGGTGTTCTTTTTAGATTTTATGTTGCTGATCCACCATGCATTACGGAACAGCAACAATGGGACTATACTCTCTTACTCCTATAAAAAGGTTCCTGATTGAACACCCAGAGAAATTCAGTTTAATGTCCATGATATGTGCAGTCAAGATAGGCTCTGAAACATCTAAATGAGCTAAGCTAAAATTACTTTATACACTCAGACTTTTAAAAGACTGCAACATATAAGGATAGAACAATTCACTGCTTCGTGTTTACTGTTCTCTATCAATAGTTTGAGGAGGGAGGGAATGCAAAACATAAGCAGTGAGAAACCATAAAGGGAGGGGGGGGACTGCATTA
Source organism: Zootoca vivipara (assembly GCF_963506605.1). Classification (NCBI taxonomy): domain Eukaryota; kingdom Metazoa; phylum Chordata; class Lepidosauria; order Squamata; family Lacertidae; genus Zootoca; species Zootoca vivipara. The sequence goes on along the minus strand of NC_083277.1, from coordinate 68,456,921 downwards.
CAGTAATTCACTATTTGCTGGATTAACATGTTTCCGAAAGCTTCTGACCTGGAAAATACAAGCAGTTTAGCAGAGTATGTACTAACTGATATGAAAAAAATAAACTAGGGCTTTTCGAATGTGCCTCATAATTCCTGGTGTGCCAGCTGGTCTTTAATAACCATGCTGTTCAAAAAAACAATTCCAGCTCACACTATTCCTCCCACTTGCTTTGGCACAATGGCTTCCAGACATCTAGCAATATAGCAAGTGCGTCCTTTCAAAATAACAGGGTAGTTCAAATCAATTGAAATCCCACTGACACTGTACTGAATAGAGTTCCAAAGTGGTCCTGATAATGTCATCTAGGGGGAGGTAAAACTGCCAGACTTCCATTAAAGAATATGGGGACAGGCAGACAGCTCCCCAGCCTTCTGTTGGTCCCTTCTCCTGTTCCAGCTTCCTTCCACATGAGTAACAAATTTTGCGATTTGCTTTCAGCTACCCTTTTCTGGCAGAATTGGTTTCAATTAGGCTACCTTTTCCACTTTTCAACACCCAGTTAAGCCTGATCTACCCATGTAGAATCCTGAAGTGACATGGTGTACTACGATACCATTTCAGATTGCCAGAAGAGGATGGAATTTCTGGATATTGCCCCCCCCCCCAATATAAAAAAGACCAGAGCCATCCCAACACTTTGCCGCTACAGGCAAAGGACAAGATAGTGTCTGTCCTCATAGATCAGACCCTTCACAATTGTGACTTGTGGACCACTAGTGATTCACAAGCTCCATTCAGGTGGTCCACCAAAATGGTCAACATTAACTTTACTTGGCGCTGCATTGTTTATTTTAATTGCAACTGTTTTGACCATGGCCAGATTATCAGACAGGTTAACAGATCATCAAGGCCTTAACCAAGGTTTGTGCTTCTCATAAAATACTATGAGTTTTGGCTATGGGGCCAGTGCTGAAGGGGAAAATGTTATTAAAATCTATGTTTTGTATGTGCGTTGATTTGCAGGAGAAAGCTTATTAAGTGCTTCACTGAGACGCCCAGTAATTTGGAGCTGCTTGATGAGTTGTAAAATACAATGCTGTATCAAGTTGTTTCAAGGATTTACCCCACCATCAGCACACACCCACACTCACACACGTTAGCAAGGGCCCAAAGTTGTTTCCAGAAAGCAGGAAGTTCTCCTGAGTAGCACTTCCGAAAAGGGGCACAAACATCAGCATTTTGGCAGAGAAATACCTGTGTGATACCAGCCAAATCAGACTTCAGCAAGCTACAAGCAAATGAGCGAGCTCTGCTTCAGTTTGGCACAATCAGGGACAAGAAAGAGCCTAGCTAGAATTTGGAGCCTATAATGAAAGCTGTCTTTCTCCAGCACCCAATGATTTATCTCAAAAAAACTGTAAGCTATCGTTTGAGGAAATTATCCACTTGTTTTCTCCTGACAGTCATCTCTTGCTGCTAGCAGCAGCTAATACTTAATTTTTTAAAAGATGATATCCTGCTTTTTTCCAGCAGGTGGACTCAAAGCAAACCAGGTAGACTCAAAAGCTAGCTAGAGCTATTCCACAAGCCATATTCTTGTTCTTACAGTTTTCTTTGGGCCTTAGTAGTGCTTGCCAGATCTAACAATATCCTTATCCCAATATAATAGCAAGGTTAGCTTTGTGCAAGTGGAACAATGGTTCTTCTCACTTAACAGTGCATGGGTCTTTCTTCCCTTTCACTTCTTCCATTCTATGTCAGATGCCCAGGAGGCCTAATTTGCTGGTACTGTATATAGGTAGCCATCTTTCATTAGTGAAGCTCCTATCTGCAGTGGCTGAAACCTTTTTTTTAGGCCTTTGGGCATATTTTGGATTTTTGAGCAAGTGCCATAGGCACAAGTAAGCTTCCCGTTACTTTTCTCCCCTGCACCTGCCCCATCACAGGGGCGGACTTTGGTCTTTCAAATTCCAGCAGTGCCCTCTGCAAGGCCAAAATTCAACACCCCCACCTCTGACCTTCCATTCTGCATGTACACTATGTCGTAGCTGCATCGTCCCCCTTGTTTCCCCGCACTGGGCACTGATCCCAGTCACACTACCCTAAATCTGCTTCTGCCAACAACTCATAAAAGAGAAAGTGCACACACATTTTTCCCAAGGGAACTGGGTAAAAGTCCAATTCAGTATAATTATTCTGAGCCTTCAGAAGTGCATACAGTAGAAAGAGGAAATGGGAAAGAGTGTCACCCTTCCAACTTCCTCCTTCTGTTCTATATGCTTTACAGTGATTCCTTGTGTTACGTACTTAATCCGTTCCGGAGGTCCGTTTGTAACAGGCAACCGCTCGTAACATGAGGGCAAGCTTTCTTGTTGGTATTAAAGGGTTAAGTTACACTAGTCGCTCTAAACACTGAGCAGCTGAACCTAATTAAGCATCCGGGAATGTAAGACAGCCTGTATAAATAGTCAGTTCCTTGATGTGTTCTTTCTCTTAGGAGCGTTTTTTCTCTCAGTAGTGTTATCTCTTAGTTTTGGTTGCTGTGTGTAGGAGTGATGCCTCAAGTTTGTGCACTGAGGCACAGTTTTGTTTAAGTTTTTACTTGGCCAGAGATGAAGAATGTCTGCCTTATCTCCTGGCTACGTTTTTGTAAATAAAGCCTTTTGAGTTTGCAACCTGCTCCAGAGTTCCTGAATTAACTCTTGCTGACTCACCTTACTCTTTGCCGTTGTGCTAAAAATGCTCTGCTGAAAGGGAAGATTTACGTCCGGAAGCGTGACTGGACCGGTAACTTTGTTTACTTAAACACAAGCTAATTAAAGCTTATGGACAGGTTATGGTCAGTGCGTGAAAAGAGATAAGGTTTGAAGTCCAGAGTGATTTATGAAAGGACTGGAGCGAAGCCAAGAAGAGGTTGCCAGCAAAGGGGAAAGCAAAAGAAAGCAGCTTGAGTCCTGCAATGTGCTGAAAGTTTTAAAGAGGCACTGTGCAGTTTTGAACTCGCTGGAAGACGCCTGCAGGAGCCACCTCATTAGCTGGGAAGCAAGCAAGCAGTCTACAAGTGTGTGAGTATTTTTTCCTAAACCCCAGGGAGGATGGCACAGCCCCAGGAAAGTTTTATAGTCCCCTTTTCAAGGCTGAATGGGAAAAATTGGCAGGACTGGAAGGCCAGGGTGAGGGTCTGGCTGCAAGCTAAAGAGTTATGGGACTGTACACAGGCATCTCCTGTGGAGGCTGCAGAAGACGCTTCAGCAGCAGACAGGGCGATAGCTGCAGCTGCAAAGAGACGTGATCGTAAAGCTCAAGGTCTTTTAACGTTAGCGGTGGGCGAGGAACAAATGCCTTATGTAGCTGAGTTACAGTCCACGCATGAGGTCTGGACGACCCTGGAGCGGTTAAATTCCAGAAACACTGCTGGGGCCAGGATCCATGCCACGAGGACTCTGTTTGAGTTACGTCTGCAGCTGGGAGCATGTGTGAAAGAGCACATTGCCAAGATGGTCTCTGTCTTTAACCAATTAAGACAACTGAACATTCCTTTTACACAGGAGCAGCAGTCATATATTTTGTTGTCCTCTCTTGATAAAAGTTACCAGACTCTTGCTCTGACTCTGGAATGCATGAAAGCCAGTGACTTAACGCTGGAATATATTTCATCTAGACTTGCAGATGAACAGGATAAGAGACAAAGAGAAAAAGGCTTGTCTGAAAGGGGAGGCTGTGCTGTGCCCAGGAGTGGGGGTGCAGAGCCTGAGAACACAGTGAATGCCTTTGCAGTTAGACGCTGCTACCGCTGTGGTTCTCCCTCCCACTTAATTAGGAATTGTCCACGTGATGCAGGCCAGGACAACTTCAAAGCCGTTGCCCCTAGTTACCAGATAAGGAGTTCCAGAGGACGGCGGAGACGAGGAGGAGGGCGTGGCCAAGCCCACAGCTCACAGCACATAGCTTCAGCTATGGCTTTAAGGGGAGCTCGTGACTGCAAGAGTGATCAACGGTGGATTATTGACAGTGGTGCATCCCATCACCTGGTGGCGCCATCTAGTGTTCGTTTGAAAAATTGCAGGCAACTTCAAACTCCAAAAATTGTCAAGATGGCTGATTCATCCACACGTTCTCTAGGATCCGTAGGCACAGTGTTCCTGACCTGTTTGAACACAGAAATTGATGCCTATGTGCTAGAGGGGATGAAAGGGTGTATTTTGTCTGTATCAACACTTGACAGAGATGGGTTTAAAACTGTGTTTGAAAGTGGGTTTTGCACTATTTCCAAGGATGGGGTGTCTCTTTTACAGGTGGAGTGCAAGAATGGACTATACAGCTTTGAGACTAATTCTGATGCAGTTGAACAGGTCCAAGCTGGCTGTATAAACTCTCCCACTCATGATTATTGCGTTCATTTTTGGCACAGGCGTCTCGGACACATTAACTTCCAATACGTTAAGAGACAGCCTGAATTATCTGAAGGGTGTAAGCTAAACAAATGTACAAAGTTTTTGGATTGCACTGCTTGTAAAAGTTCAAAAATTCACAGGTGCAGCTATCCCAGGTCAGATAGGAAATCTGACAAAGCGTTTCAGCTTGTGCATATGGACTTATGTGGTCCGATGCCTACCGCTAGCTTCGGAGGTTCGAGGTTTGCGCTTTGTCTCTCAGATGACAAGACAAAGGTCACATGGTGTTTTCCAATTAAGACAAAAGGGGATGCTGCTGAAACAGTTAAAAATTGGGTTCAAGCAGTAGAACTTGAATTTGGTACTAGAGTCCTTGCGTTTCAGTCGGACCGCGGTACGGAATTCACCGGGTCTGTGCTGCAAAATTTCTTTAAGAAAAAGGGAATTAAGCATCGTCTGTCCACCCCTTACTCACCCCAAGAAGGGGGCGTAGCCGAACGCAAAAATAGAGTTTTGCAAGAGTTGGCAAACTCTATGCTGTACGATGCGCAGCTACCTCAGAGTTATTGGGCGGAAGCTTGGACGACGGCCACTCATGTTTTGAACCGCGTTTATAATTCTGTTATAGACACCACGCCATATTTTGCTTTATATGGCAAGAAACCCAAAGTGAATTACTTTAGGGTGTTTGGATCTCCAGCCTATGTTCTCATTCCAAAAGCGTTAAGGAGAAAGGGAGGTCCAAGAGCAAAGAAACTCATTTTCTGTGGGTACGAACCGTGCACTAAAGCTTGGAGGTTCGTGAATCCAGATGGGGATACTACCAAAGTGGTCATCAGCAGGAGCGCTGAATTTTGTGAGCAGTCCGGTTGGACTCGCTTGCATGGTAACCCCGATATTTTGAGGGATGATTTAGGAATTCACACTGGAGAGGAAAATCCAGAGGGTGGTGAACCAGAACAGGATGATGGTGCACAGGGTTCAGATGTAGACTCTGACCATGCACAAGGAACATCTCCTAAGGCAGAGAAGCCTGAGTCTAGGAGTGCTCCGACATCGCCCACAGGTAGACCTAGCAGGCAGAAAAAGCGCAGCAGGTCGCCAACAACGCCAAGCCCAAGGGAATTATCTAAACGAAGGTCTTTATCCCTAGAGGCGCATCCAGATTTAAAGTCTGAGAAAGGTTCTGACAGCCAACAGTCAGAGGGGGAACAAGAGGTGGAATTGCGTAGGTCCAAACGCACCACAAAGGGCAAACCACCAGAGAGGTTTAAAGTGACAAGTGTATATGTGAATTTAGCCCAATGTGAGCCAGAAAGCTACACAGAGGTACAACAGCTTTCAAGCTCAGAAGCTGCAAAGTGGCAGGAAGCGATGGAGAAAGAGATGGCTTCTATGAAGTCTCTCGGTGTGTTTACATCCACTGAACTTCCTAAAGGCCAACAAGCAGTGGGATGTCGATGGGTATATCGTATAAAGCCTACAACCACTGGTGAGCTGCAATACAAAGCCCGACTAGTTGCCAAAGGGTTTTCGCAGCGCAAAGGCATACACTATTCCCAAATCTATGCCCCTACTGCGAGGTCAGAGACATTAAGAATGCTTTTAACTTCTTCAGCTAAGAAGGGAAACAAGCTATTTCATTTTGATGTCAATGTGGCTTATTTGAATGCAGATTTACAGGAGGAAGTGTATATGATGCCACCGCCAGGTTTTGAGGGAGACAAGCCAAACCAGGTCTGGCGTCTACACAAATCCATCTATGGGCTGAAACAATCTGCCCGCAACTGGAATGTCTGTTTATCTGATGCTCTAGAGAGCATGGGGTTCAAGAAGAGCATGGCAGACGCATGTCTGTACTTAAAAAGTGCTGGTTGTAAGCAAGAAGCGGTTCTGATATTTGTTGATGATCTATTGTACTGTGGAAAGGATGATAAATGTGCACAAAAGTTTGCCACAACACTTGGGAAAAGGTTTAAGCTAAAATCTCTAGGCACTGTATCCGTGTATCTAGGAGTTAAAATACAGCAAGATGAAAAAGGAAGTTATTGGCTCAGCCAAGAGGCTAAAATCCAACAATTACTAGAAAGATTTAAAAATGGATAAATGTGCTGGTGTAAAAACCCCAATGGAATTAAGTTATGTAAAAGATGCTCAAGCCGAGCAACAAGCAGAGTTCAATAATCCTGAGGTTTACCAGTCAGCAATAGGCAGTCTACTCCACATTGCACAGTGGACTCGGCCTGACATTACGTATGCTGTGAATATGTTATGTAGACAAGCTGAAAAACCATCCACTCATGCTTGGCAAGGAGTAAAAAGAGTGTTGCGATATCTCCAAACTACCAAAAGTCTTTGCCTAAAACTGTCAGCAGAGGGCAGCACAGAACTTGAATGCTGGGCTGATAGCAGTTGGGCAGATGCTGGACAAGATAGAAAATCAGTTTCAGGAATGGCTATAAAATTTGGAGATGCATTAATTGGTTGGAGATCGCGAAAGCAATCACTCTTAGCTTTAAGTTCGACTGAATCGGAATTCAATGCAGTATCTGATGTTTGCAGAGAACTTGAGTTCTATAAACAACTGGTTCAGGAATTGTTTGGGGAATGTCCTCTACCCATCAGAATATGGGAAGATAATCAACCTTGCATTAGATCAGCTGAATCAGGACAATTCAAGGCACATACGAAACATCTTGACATCCGTTATCAAAACGTTTATCAAAGTGTAAAACAAGGTTTGGTTAAGCTACAGTACTGCCCGAGTAAAGATAATCTCGCAGATGGTTTTACAAAAGCGTTGAGTTTGCAATCACATCAAGATTTCTGTTCAGGTCTGAATTTGAATTAAGTTTGTTACAGCTCAGTGTCACGAGCGAGAGGGGGTGTTGGTATTAAAGGGTTAAGTTACACTAGTCGCTCTAAACACTGAGCAGCTGAACCTAATTAAGCATCCGGGAATGTAAGACAGCCTGTATAAATAGTCAGTTCCTTGATGTGTTCTTTCTCTTAGGAGCGTTTTTTCTCTCAGTAGTGTTATCTCTTAGTTTTGGTTGCTGTGTGTAGGAGTGATGCCTCAAGTTTGTGCACTGAGGCACAGTTTTGTTTAAGTTTTTACTTGGCCAGAGATGAAGAATGTCTGCCTTATCTCCTGGCTACGTTTTTGTAAATAAAGCCTTTTGAGTTTGCAACCTGCTCCAGAGTTCCTGAATTAACTCTTGCTGACTCACCTTACTCTTTGCCGTTGTGCTAAAAATGCTCTGCTGAAAGGGAAGATTTACGTCCGGAAGCGTGACTGGACCGGTAACTTTGTTTACTTAAACACAAGCTAATTAAAGCTTATGGACATTTCTCTAATGGCACCTCCTCCTGCTGCTGCACCGCCGGAGCATGACTTCTGCTCGCATCCTGGGGCAAAGGTCGCAACAAGGGGCATCTACTTCCGGGTTAGCGGAGCGCGTAACCCGTAGCATTCGTAAGGGGGACGGGACATAACACGAGGTACCACTGTACAAGGGATAAAAAGGTAACCACCCCAATTGTCTCATGACCAAGGGGCAGAGGCCTCGTGGGCACCAGTGGAAGACCTCAAAGGTCCCATTGCATCTATAGGCACCACACTGGTGACCCCCCCCACTTGCCTTAAACTTACTATACAGTATATTGTAAAAATGAATGTTTTTGTGACCATCACATTTCAAAATACTTTATTAGAGGATCTACACATGGTATGCAGAGTTATTCATGAAACTTTTTTAATGAAAAGCTTTTTTGAAAAGCAAGTGTCTTACTCCTCCAGACATTGTACATCTTCCCAAGATGCATGCTGTTTCACGGGCAAACTTGGCTAGTTTTCATTTTGTGTATTTCCTGCATTTCCTGTGTTCTAAATATTAAATTAAAAAATATGGTTAGTTGACAGAAGCCAATTAGTGAAAACTCACTTTTTCGTCAAATTAAAAATATCTCCCTCCAAATAAAAAAGCAAAGCATTTTTTAAAAATATAATCAATATTTCTAAAAGAGTTCAGCAGCTTTTAAACAAACGTCCAGGAAATGTTCCCACTGAATGCAATTATGCATTATATTTACTTGTAAATGACTGACGAAAGGATGCAAATATTACATGTATTCTCTAATTTTCAACAACTCAGTAATTAGATATTTTAGCCAAGTCCAAGAATATTTGTACCTTGTCCAAACATTGACAAACTCTTTTACCACAATTCAACAGAGAGTTAGCTATCTTTAAATCCATTATTTTAAACTGGCATAGGCACACTTAACTCACTGTTCAGTTACAGAATCCATGTTTTTATGCTGGCTAAGAAATTAGAATTTACCTCAAGTTTTTCACGATTCTGATCCACATTTAGTAAAGATGGTATTTTAGATACTTCAGATTTCTTTGACTCCCTCTTCAGCACTCTTACCTGTTTAACTTTTACAAACAAATACCTAATTATTTCTAGATTTGGATGCTTTTCTAGTTTGAATTATCCAAAATGTACAATCCAAAGCTAAGGAAACAAAGAAAACCATGATTTAATTGAAGATTTTTTTTTGAAATGAAAGACAACTAGTTATTTTTTGCTTTAGAGCTTATTATATCATGGAAGCCTTCATTTTTTTAATTCAGATTCTTGTGAACACAATTCTGTGACCTCCCACATGGGGAAAAGCAACCGAAGGGGGCATTTTTCTGCTGAACATTGGCTAATAGGAAAATATTTGAGCACTAATCCCCCTGCCACTGATCATTCATTCAGTGGTGCTTTTAGTTCTTGACTTTGGGACACCCTCTGGGGCCCTGTAGTCCAAGAGCCCCACAAATGACCACCAGAGACAGGCATAAGCACCCCAGCTTTTTACAAAAACACAGTTTCACAGTGGCAGGCAGGCACTCATGCTGCTCCCAGGCTCTAGAACTCCCTCCCTAAAGAAGTTAGACGGGCTCCCTCCTTGTCCTTCTGCTAGCAACAGGCTTTGGGGAACTGACTGCTTTTAATGAGGGTGTTGGTGCTGTGCTGTTTTTGTTGTGATTGTATGTTTTGAGCCCCAGACAGCTAAACCGGCTGCAGTTTCATTTTCCCAGCCTTTCTCTGGATCCCACATTGGGAAAAAAACTCTTAATGGTGACACCTGGTAGGTTTGTAGGGCAATGGAGTACCCACCCCTCAGTTTAAGAAGTGGTGTTGGAAAGAGGTTACTTTTGCTTCATTTTTATAAATTTCTGTAGCTGCAAGCACAATTCTTGGAGGCCAGATTCAGCCATGCCCACCCACCACTTCAACTGCACACTTGCCACCACCACTCAACCTTTTGAATCACTTCAAATACAGAACCATAATACAGCAGCCATAATTCAAGGAACTCTGAAATTAGTTCTGTGGGCCCAAGGAAACCTTAGCCTTAGTTTTATGAAATGGAAGTCATTCCCCCTCTCACCTCAAGCTACATAGCAAAATTTTGAAATTGTGTGTGTCTGTGTGTGTTGTGTTGTGTTCAAAAGCAGTTTGTGATATGTGGGGTAGGGGTTCTGTTATTCAAAGAAAAATCTATACAGAAGATCCATGACAGTATTTTTCAACTTTTAAAATATTTACTTAAAAGCAGCTCCAAGTAAGGGTCTCTTTTTATGAAACAGCAGTACTAGGGAGGGGATGTTTTAATTCACTGCCCTTTCTAATACCAATAAATAAATAAAATCAGTACTTTTTGCTGCAGAAGAAGTACAAGCAGCATTTAAACAATGTTTGAAAGAGTCAACCTGCCTGAAACAACATTGAGGGCTAAATAAGCAAACAAATATATAGCATGAAGATTACTTCCATACAGATATGCATGCATGCATACATACATTCTAGCCCTGAGCTGATTTCTGTTTTTTAGTTTTATTTGCAAGCAGCTTTTGATTTGAAAAGGAAGGAATCTGTGCCAACTGACTCATCAAAAGAAAGCCTTAAAAAAACCGAGCAGACTATTTTGCATCATATTCCACAAATCTTAATAGATATTTAAGTTTCATTTCAGATTAAGTCATCAGAGCCTTACAATTTATCTGAAAAAAAAATCTATAGAAGATAGCAAGCATACTTTCCATTCCTTTCAGTTCTTTCTGTTGCCCCGTGGTTAGCTCTGGGAAGTGAATGTCCTTCTTCTCACATCTTGAAATATTGCGTTTCTTTCTGTTTATTGTGACCATTTGATCAATCTGAGCAGCTCTTTCATACAGAGAGACCTTCTCTATTTGGTTCTAAAAATGGAATCAGTATGTATCCAAGATAACATCTGTGCTACAGTTTCAACTTCACTATGCCTTTATGTAGTTAATTCTGACCTTGACACAAAGTACTAATAATCTTTAAAGTCTCTCTTTCGAGGAAGCTTATATCACCAGGCATGAATAAATCACTATTATGGGCTAGAAGAACTATTAGAAATTTCATCTTTCAGACAAAATCAATAGGTCTTTTTCCTTAGCAGCTGGTAGCATCCAGCAACAAACATATTTGTCTACAGTGGTACCTCGGTTTACAACCACAATTGGTTCCGGAAGTCTGTACTTAACCTGAAGCGTACTTAACCTGAAGCGAACGTTCCCATTGAAAGTAATGGAAAGTGGATTAATCCGTTCCAGACGGTCCACGGAGTACTTAAACTGAAGCGTACTTAACCTGATGTGAACTTTCCCATTGAAAGTAATGGAAAGTGGATTAATCCATTCCAGACGGGTCCGTGGAGTACTCAACCTGAAGCATACTTAACCCGAAGTATGAGTGTAATTGGTTCTGGAAGTCTGTACTTAAACTGAAGCGTACTTAACCTGAAGCGAACTTTCCCATTGAAAGTAATGGAAAGTGAATTAATCCGTTCCAGGTGGGTCCGCGGTGTTTGTAAACCGAGGCGGTTGTAAACGAGGTATGACTGTATTTCCATGGACAGTTAAATCACCTGTTCAGTTTACAACATCTACCAGAGGAGGAATGACAGCTCTCTTATCTGCTAAAGACTCCTTTGAGCAACAGTAGTAGAGTTATCTGGACTGTATTCTACACCACCTTGTAAACACTGAGACATTATACAACAGACCCAGTACCCAGAATACTGGGACATTTGCTATGGCCCATGAAGCCCAGCAGAGATCTCTGGGGCTAATGCCTTGCATGCCCACCCCTCCAGCATCCATTGCCACTTCCGACCAGGCAGATCAGTGACTGTAGTCACTAGCCTCATCCTTGCACACTTCCAAGCCAGCTTACCGGTCGGTGCTGTAATGAACTAGGAGCTGAGCATCTTTTTGCTCCCTGTTCAATTAGTGCCATAGCTGCTTGTGATCAGGAACTGACATCTGCCTTTGAGAACTTGGAAATTTCAGCTGATGCAGAATTCAGTTACTTACAATTAGACTTACAATTGGGACAAGGAGGTTCAAGTACAGTGGTGCCTCGCTAGACGAATTTAATTCATTCCACGGGTCTTTTCTTATAACGAAAAATTCGTCTAGCGAATCCCATAGGAATGCATTGATTTTTTTGGATTTTTTTTGCCCATAGGAACGCATTAATTGAATTTCAATGCATTCCTATGGCAAACCGCGATTCGCTAGACGAATTTTTCACAAAACGAATTTGTCTAGTGAGGCAACCTCCGCTCGAAAAATCCTTTCGTTAAGCAGAAATTTCGTTAAGCAGGGCATTTGTTAAGCAAGGCACCACTGTATATAATACCCATGCTTGTCTGTCTGCACTGACTTCTAGGTTGCTTGCCCAATTCAAAGTGCTCATTTTAGCTTGTAAAGGTTTATACAGCCCCAGACCAGATTGCATTATAGAGCACCTTTTTCTTTTTAAACCTGCATGGAGTCTCAGGTTGTCCTTGGACATCCTCCTCCAAGTATTCCTTCTAAGGGTTACATGAGAAAACACTTTTTTCTACAGGGAGGTCTAACACATTTTCAGTGCCAGGTTAAGGCTTTTTTTTTGTACACTCAAGCGTTTGAATGTTGATATTTGTCTTCTGCTTCCTCAATAGATGGTTTTTCACTGCTTTCTGTTTTATAATGCTCACTTGTGATAAATTTATGGTGAACTTGTGGGGTAGGAGATGTTTAGCGTGAACAGTTAGCGTTGTATGTTTTTAAGGTGTATTTTTTGCTATGTAAGTCACCTTGAGACCTTCAGGTGTAAGTGGCCATATAAATAAAATAATAATACAGCAAAAGCAGAAGAGAAAAGCAGCACTAAAAAAAGCAAAACAAAAGGAGAGTGAAGGAACAGTTGTGCAAAGCTAGTGCTTAGAACAGGCATCCCCAAACTGCGGCCCTCCAGATGTTTTGACCTACAACTCCCATGATCCGTAGCTAACAGGACCAGTGGTTGGGGAAGATGGGAATTGTAGACCAAAACATCTGGAGGGCCAGAGTTTGGGGATGCCTGGCTTAGAAGAAGGTTCCAAAAACACATGAGCATGAGTGAATTGTTTTAACTGGACAAGGAGATCCTTTGCCCTGAGGGTGATCTTTGGTCAAATGCAGACACGCTTCTCAGAAAATCTTGCTACTTGTGTGCCTCAGCCTAAAGCTTCCTTCTTCCTTCACTTTTCACCTATGCATAGCTCTTGGGATTGGGGGGGGGGGGAGTAAAGGGAGAAAAGTCAATTCACTTGAAGGTTAAGTGGTCCAGAAGCTAGGAAGGTATGAATGTCAGCCTGCACATATAGTGGTTTAGTTGTTGCTATTTTTTGCCTATTCAACAAGTGCCCAATGCTTTTCTAGTAATACCAGCAAGTGTGCAGAGGTGGAAGACTGATTCTGAGTGCAAAAGGGACTCATGGGTGAAATGGAAACTCATTTCTCATACCAAAGCTGGGCCAAGTAGAAAAGCATATAACAGGGGTCCCCAAACTACGGCCCCCGGGCCGGATGCGGCCCAATCGGCCTTCCAATCCGGCCCGCGACGACTCCCGCCGCCCGCTGCCGCCGCCCGCTCTCACGGCGCGCGGCGCAGCGACGATCTAAAAAATCGGCAAAAAATCGCCGAAAATCCTTTGTGCGCATGCGTATGGGCCTCTCCCGACCCGGAAGAGGTCATTTCTGGTGCACTTCCGGGTCGGGGGAGGCCCATACGCATGCGCACAAGCGATTTTTGGCGATTTTTTTCCCGCCCGTGTGCCTGTGCGCATGCGCACGGGCGCGCACTCCCCCGCCCTCCGGCCCGCTGCGCGCGCACTCCCCTGCCCTCCGGCCCACTGCGCGGTCGGCGCGGCGGGCACCAGCCCGCCGCGCAGAAAGTCTGGGGACCCCTGGCATATAAGTAGAGACTTCAGAGAGGTAAGTGTTAATGCAGGGGTCCTGTTTAGCAACTTCATGTCTGAACCCTTGTTGATTAAAAGAAAAAAGAAAAGAAACACTCCCTGCTTTATATACAACCTGGCAGACTCAAGTGGATTTAAAGAAAGAGTCTGCTGTTCTTGCATCAAATTTGGCCCTTGGGCATGTCAATCATTCTCTAGATTGCACCCATTGGCTTAAAAAGATACTTCAAAGACATAACCAGATTAACCAAATTGATCTTTAAAACTGTACACTTACTTGAGATATAGTCCCTTCTTCTTGACGGTTATTTGGACCTATTTGTGACACTTGTGGCCAAGGACTTCGTCTTTTCTTTGCTTTTTCAGGTAATCTGATAAACAAGAAGATAAATGAAGTAACAAATTCATTCTCAACTAAGAACTCATGTCATTAGATTTTTATTTTTTATTAAGCATGTTCCATATTTAATATCTCCCCACCCACCCCATATACTGTGTGGCAGGGATAGCTCCTCAATAAGAAATCACACATACCGGTAGCTTATCTAAATTCAGCAGTTAAACTGTTTCTTTTTTAAAACTTTGAGCAAAATTTGATCTTTTACAAGCATTCCAATTCCCCACCTGCATTCACTTTTGCATTACATACCTTGAATTAGGGCACAGGAAGTGTGAATTGAAATTTGAAGTAAGATTTCCGCAGTTTGGGTTGATGCGTGGCATTGTCATTGTGGGCGTCTGTGGAGAATCCTCCTTTGTCCCACCAGCATCAGTGCCAGCTGCCAGACCAGTGCCATCATTGCCTGTCAGTTTGTTTTCATGAGGAAGGTTTAGAGCATTCTGAGACAGAGCAGCCCACTGCAAAACTGCATCTTCTTGTTCATTCCTTTTCAGCTCTGAGATTTCAGATTTCACCCCTTTCATTTTGATCCCTTTGACCTTCATCTCCTTTGGTTTTTTGTCCTTTTCAATTTCCTAAAACAGGTAATACACACAAACATTAAACCATTCCTTCTATTAACCTACATTCTGATCGGACAGAAAAAGTTGGGAGCTGAGATCCATGGAGTTGAAAGAAAAACAGTAGTGTCCAATTCATTTCAGAGTCTGAATCACTTTGAATTTCTTCTTTGATACATTCAACAGGAAAAAGATGTATGATCCCTACATAATTTCCCAATCCACCAACTATGGATTAATAGCTTTGGTAGGCAAATGGTCAGGCAATCAAAAGTGAACAGCAGTTTCACTTTCTGGGTCAAATCCTGGAAGTGACATGTGGATCATGGACACAGAGAAAAATCCTGAGTGAGCCAACAGTAAAATGCTTATGAAATACTAGAACACAGTCTAAAAATGATCTTGAATTTGATTATTAGTAATTAGTATTAAAAGTAATGCTGCACTATTGTGGAATTTTCTCCATTCCCCACAGTTTCAACAAAATAGAACAGTCATTAATTCTGTGGCCTACTTAAAATTGCAAACCATTCTTCCTTAATTTCTCTCACTGTTCATAGCCCTGAAAATACAAATATTATAAAACAGACCAATAAGTGCTTCTCAGACTTTGCTACCATAACAAGACTCATGTCTTCTTTTTCCCCCTTTGGGACACTATCTTAATTCAAAACATCTCGATCATGAAGGCAACAATCATCACATGACCAATATATAACTCATTCAGCATATGGCCGCTCTGCTAAAAGTCAGGTGTGGCTGACAAACAATGCAACAGAGGCAGATTCAGGGGAGTGTAACCAGTTTGCCCACACTTGGTGCTGAGCTGAGAGGGTGTTGCAAGGGGCACCACAAAAATAATGAACAACAGAAGGCATGAGGGCACCAAATGTTGGTGTTGCACAGGGCACTACTTTGAGAAGCTCAAAGTCCACCACTGCCATGCAACTGGCATGGGCTGAAACTGTTGTGAATAAGCTCTGATGAATCAGTATCACATTGACCTTCCATTTGATAATATGATTGAATTCCCAGAGTAAGCTAAAATTTTCAAGTCAAATCAAATTCTGCTGTGTACATTAGGCAGGTTTATTCTGTTTACACTAGTTTATTTTGTTTACACATGTAAACAAAATACATGTAAAATAATAATAAACATGCTACATGTAAAATAATAATAAACATGCTAAAAAAAGTAATCATTCTTACTTTCACAATAACTGGGCCACTCTGAGACACGTTAATGTGAACTGTTCTTTTTTCATCCATCTCTTTATTATTGTCTCTGAATTTTGAAAGAAAATTCAACTTTGCTTCTTGTAGTAATTTGGATTTCAATTCTGGTAAGAATCTGATAATGGAAAGTGCATTTACATCAACAAGCATATACAAACAATTTCTAGAGGAGTAGCCATGCTAGTCTCCTGTAGCAAGAACAGCAACAAAGAGTCTTATGGCATCTTCACAACAACACATTTATTATGGCATAAGGTTTTTTGGACTACAGTCTACTTCATCAGGTGCCTGAAGTTGTACCCCAGGTAGCAGGTATATGTCTGATTCAAATGGGGAGGGAGTGTAAACAGGTGAGAAGGAAATGAAATACTTAAAAGTACAGATTATATGGTAAGGCGCTGTGGTTAAATCACTGAGCCTAGGGCTTGCTGATCAGAAGGTCGGCGGTTCGAATCCCTGTGACGGGGTGAGCTCCCGTTGCTCAGTCCCTGCTCCTGCCAACCTAGCAGTTCGAAAGCATGTCAAAATGCAAGTAGATAAATAGGAACCGCTACAGCGGGAAGGTAAACGGCGTTTCCGTGTGCTGCTCTGGTTCACCAGAAGCGGCTTTGTCATGCTGGCCACATGACCTGGAAGCTATACGCCGGCTCCCTCGGCCAATAATGCGAGATGAGCGCGCAACCCCAGAGTCGGTCACGACTGGACTTAATGGTCAGGGGTCCCTTTACCTTTACCTTTATATTCTGAGTAGCCATTCACAAAAAAGTAGTTGCTAACACAGGCATCCAGGCATTGGGAAGCCAATTAACACGTGATAAAAATCCGTTATGCTGATTCAGTCTACAACTGATACCACTGAATTGCTTGACGTATCATGATTCAGTTGTTTCATGTTGCAGCCTTCCTTTGAAGTTCCTTTGTTCAATGATGGCTACCTTAAGAACCATCTGAAATATCCCTCCACTGGCTTTTCTATACAGTATTCCCATTTTAGTTATCTGGTTTGCCTATTTACTATCTTCCAAAGAAACCAACCTGTTTATCCTACACAGAATGCCAACCATGCTCGCTATGGTCCACAAAAGCTTATGCCGGTTTGTAATCCATTTGCTAGCCTTTAGGGTCCCAAAAGACTCCATTGCTTTTGCTGCAACGGATTAACACAACTGCCCTTCTGGAATATATTTAGCAGAACTAGAAAACATGCCAACCACAACACATCTGTTCTACATCTTAGTTGTGGCCCTAAAGGCAAATACTTTAAAGACCACTTGCTTATAAGTGCATTGTGTTCCATGTCAAATGTTTATTTCTCATTGCAAACCATATTCCAACTTTCAAGTTCTATTTCAGCCTTCATAAATTATGCACCGGTCTATTTATTGTATTCTAAAGATCAAGCATTCTTTCTTGACATGAAACTTTAACAAAGCCCCTTTGAGGTTTGAGAAAACAGAACAAATTCCTAGAAAGATTTGCAACAAATTTGTTCATTTTTGCCTAGCGCTTGACAAGACGATTAAGTCAACAAAAACAGTATCATAGTGACTGATTGTCCATTTAGCTGAAAATCATAACACAGAATGATCTAAAAATACATTTACTAAAGTCCTATTGATATGAAAGGAATTTATTTCAAAATACGTGTCCTTAGAATTGCAACCTTAAGGTCCAATCCATGAGTCAGATGTATGAATTGGAAACAGCCTTCTACACATAGATTGTCCTTCTGGCTCCACCCCACCCCACCCCACCCTGAAAACAAAACAAATTGCCACCTGGAGCCAAGAATATACAACCACTCAGGATGTATGTGTTCTGCACAACATCCCTACCTCTGAACAGATTCTCACCATGTCAGGCTTTTAAGTGTCAGCCACTTGTTGAGGTGGGTGACAGTAAATCTGTGCATCCTGTTGCCCTTCTCAAAAGGTGATTTACACTACCCCACTTGTGACCAGGGGCGTAGCCAGGATGAAAATCAGGGGGAGAAGGGCGGGGGCAAGGGGCGGGGGAGGGGCCACACCGGGGCAAGGAAAGCTCCCTTCTCCCTTGCCAGCTTTCCCTCCTCCCCCTCCGCGATCGGCAGGGGCGAGGGGGCGCCAGGATCAGCCCGAAATTGGGCTGCTCCGACTCCCTCCGCCCCCTCCGTGATCGGCAGGGGCGAGAGGGAGCCAGGATCAGCCTGAAATCGGGCTGCTCCGACTCCCTCCTCCCCCTCAGCGATCGGCAGGGGCGAGGGGGAGCCAGGATCAGCCCGAAATCGGGCTGCTCCGACTCCCTTCTTCCCCTCCACGATCGGCAAGGGCGAGGGGGCGCCAGGATCAGCCCGAAATCGGGCTGCTCCGACTCCCCCTCCGCAATCGGCAGGGGCGAGGGGGAGCCAGGATCAGCCCGAAATCGGGCTGCTCCGACTCCCTCCTCCCCCTCCGCGATCGGCAGGGGCGAGGGGGAGCCAGGATCAGCCCGAAATCGGACTGCTCCGACACCCTTCCCCCCCTCCGCGATCGGCAGGGGCGAGGGGGAGCCAGGATCAGCCCGAAATCGGGCTGCTCCGATCCCCTCCTTCCCCTCTGCAATCGCTGGGGCAGGTGGAGGGAAAGCCCCAGAGCCACGCAAAGCGGTTGCCTGGCTTTCCCTCTGCCCGCCCCACAGCCAGCCAGGGAGAAGGGAGACGGCACCGGGCGGGCAGCGGGGCAGGCTGACCAGCGGCCCTGCTTCTAGGTAGGGCAATTGCCCCCTCCTGCCCCCCCTGCCTACGCCCATGCTTGTGACCATTTATCTTTTAATGATGGAGATTCTAATGAGCTTTGATTGTTCAGAGACACAGCTGCAGTATATAGTGGGGGCTTTTTTTGTAGCAGTAGTTAATTTTCAGAAACTTAAGTTTAATTTACACAGCATCCGATGTGCAAAAACACAGCCCCCCCCCCCCAAGCTGCTGCTGTGCCTAAATATTGCTCCTGGCACCCAGCTGACTGAAGAGCTTAGGAAGCAAGTTTCTCCCATGTATGCTGATGTGTATGAGAGTTGGCTTTCTTCTCCTACTTTGTTACATCACAATCCTACCCATGTCTAGGCAGAAATCCCAATGAATTCAACGGATTCCCAGGTAAATGGGATTAAGATTGCAGCCGTGGTTCCTAAATGGAAGTAGGAGTCACTCTTTGAATGAAGGGCCTCCAATTCTGAGGCTGTGATTTTCAGGTGAGTTTGAGCCCTGATACCTCTCTCAATTAAGCATAGCCTGGAAAAAGGATGGTAGGGACAGACCAGAGCAAGACTTCTCCTTGGTGCGTTCACACATCAATCTCATCCTCCTTCCAAGCTGGCTCCTAGAAGATTGGATCAGATCAGCTCCTATGTTTTGCAAAATTATTTGCACTCCTGGACATTGTCACAGTGTTGTTAAGAGTTTTTTTATGTATACAGTGGTACCTCATGTTATGTACTTAATCCTTTCCGAAGGTCCGCTCGCAACATGAGGCAAGCTTTCTCTAATGGCGCCTCCCGCTGCTGCCGTGCCATCAGAGTGCGACTTCTGCAACTAGGGGCATCTACTTCCGGGTTAGCAGAGTGCGTAATCCGCAGCATTTGTAAGGGGGGTGGTACGTAACATGAGGTACCACTGTATTCACAAATTTTCCTGGTTAATGCAGGAACCATCAGTCACATCTCAAGCATTGGCCAACATGGTGTTAAGACATCTGAACAGTTACAATCACACAGTAGTTACATTTGAAACAGTAGTATTTTGCATTTTAAACCTAGTAAGAAAATCGGTGTTCCCAAAAATTAAGAATTTGAGCATAGGGAATATACAGTATCTCACCAACAGAAGCATTACTATAGGTGGAGATGTTTTGATTCTTCCCTCACTCCTAACAAATTATTAGCATGTATTTGTCATGAAGAATGTCAATCATCTTGAAAGGCTATCAAAGAAAAATCCAAAGCCTGAGGTCATGTCACTTACTTTTCAACAAACCCATCTCTGGTAAAATAGTCATGCTGTAACAAATCAGCAGATGATATCCTATCTGCAGGATCCATTTGTAAGCAAGCCTAAAAAATAATAGAACAATTATTTTAGAAGGCAGCATTTCTAAAAGCTTATATAATATTATCCAGGGGAGAAATGTATATATTAAAATATGTACTATATAACATTTATTATTTGTTTGTTTATTATTTATTTATTAATAAGTGAAATAAACAAAAAATGAAAGCATATTGATATTGTTATTTAACAATTTTAAGGAGTATTAGCATATTTTCTGCATGCAGTCATTTTGCCATTTTATTACTGTAACAAATAAATCTATCTTAAATACTGTGAAAATTGAGCTGAAATTCCAGTTGAGAAATTTTGTTTCATGGCACTTAAAATAAAAGATAAATATATTTTTTCTGATCTTTGAAATCTCCCCTCTTCCAATAATGTGGTACTTCAGGTACCCAGACCCCTTTTATAGCAAAAGAACTATATAACTGCTGATCATTTACTATATTACATGAGATCCAACCATTCTGCCTACAGGAAACATAACTTGAATTTTCCCAACACAACATGTTATTTTTGGGGAAATGCAATGTTTTCCCCAGCTAGCAGAACCACTGAGTTTTGGAATGCTGTCTGAACTTTATTTGGAAGGGCTGTGAGCATTTATTGGATAGTGCCCGTGAAGGCAATATAACAGAATAATAACCATGTAAAGAATGTGGCTTACATGAAAGTTAAAACAAAAGGCCAAAGAATTAGTTATTATGACAACTGCAGCAAAAGGAAGCATGTTGGCCTTTATATCAAATTAATAGTTGATGCAATGCAGGAAGATTTCATCAGGATCGCAGAGTATACGGAAGCGAGATACTTCCCTAGGACCCAATGCACAATATGTTCTTTCTAGAAAAATGCAATAGTACTTTCACTGGGATTTTGAGTGCTATTTTTGTGTATAAATTTGTTGTGTGATTTATTTTATGATGTATCATGCTATGGTATCCATATGTATGAAAGGTGAGCTACCAAAACGTCTCCCTCACAATGCTATTGTGCAGGGGAACGGGAGCTCCGATTGGTGCCAATTAGAGCTTTTTCAGGACTAATAGCTGTATGGAATAGTTAATTTTTATCGCTATCATAGCTAGGGATGGAAGGATTAAACCTCCCATCCTTACGTGCTGACGTCCCAATGAAAAAATCCCCAATACCATTAAAAAAAACCTGACAAACTTCCCTAGTGATTTATTTCTCATAATATGTCAAGAAAAAGTGTGGAGAGTTCTCTTAAGGCTTCTCCCTCTTTTCCTTGAGTCTTCTACTGTATATGAGTCACTGTACACCTGACATCACCCAGCACTGACAAATGGATGGGAGTGACACAGCCATTCCAAATTCCAGAGCAAAACTGCTCTCCCATTTATGAAGGATGGAGTGGCTATCATGCCATTGCCTTTGTATAGGCAAAACTGTACCACCACGATTAAAATGAAATAGAGCAGGCATCCCCAAACTTCGGCCCTCCAGATGTTTTGGACTACAATTCCCATCTTCCCCGACCACTGGTCCTGTTAGCTAAGGATCATGGGAGTTGTAGGCCAAAACATCTGGAGGGCCGCAGTTTGGGGATGCCTGAAATAGAGGTATGCTTTGAACTGAATAAGACTCATGCTTTAAAAAAAAAAAAAACTAGCAGAAGCTTCTCATCTTCTTCCAAGACAGAATAATACTTCATGCACACAAAAGCTACTTTGAGCTTTTTAAAAGAAGAGAGAATACAATTAAGGGAAAATGGAAAATCAATCTGGTTCCAAGACCCTAGAAATTAAAACGAAAAAAAAGTGCCAGCTCTCTGTTTACAAAGGCGTTGCTCTGAATGAATTAATATCTAAAAGTATGCAGCTCTCAGAGCAGCTAATTCATATTTATACCTGCTGGGTATTTATTCTTTGCTAAGCTGTTTGCTTGCAAGTGGTGAGGGCAGATCCCCAATGAAAAGTAATGATTAGGAGGGTTCCCTCTCCCGGTGGACAAATTACCTGCAAGGAAGGGGGTCTATGGTCAGTGCTCAACAGGGGGGTAGCCTGGTGGGAAAGGGATCTGCAGTTTTGAGTTGGGGGAGAAGGATGAGCACTCTGTAGTTAGCTAGACTGGAAGGAAGCAGCCTGGGAGACAGCAAGTTTGCATAATGTTGTTTTGGGGATGTGAGGCAAGAACACCAGGCTTCCTGCCTATCATTGAGAGTGACATACCTCTTCCATGTGCTCAGCTTGCACCTTTGTAAATACAACAGCTATTACAAGGACAGTGCAAGTTTCCAGGGCAATCTTCCAAAGAAAATTAAACTGTCCTTGGAACTTCTGATTCCTCAAAGAAGTGAGGAACATGCAAGCCTATTTTTCTGGAGCAATGCTGCCCATCAGCCAGCTGCTCCATATTTATCAAGGAGCAAAGGTTGCCTAACATTATATAATTGGCCCACATAGCACACTGTTCAGGCAGGGGGTAGCTGTTTTGGGATGATGTTATGGTAAATCAAAGTTTTATTCTTTAATCTTTATTGTGCTTTTGAGCAGAAATATAACTTAATGGACTCAGTCCAATACTTTTGTAAGTTTAACACAAAGGCATCCAATGAACAAAATAACTATCACTTTCTTAGCACAAAATACTTTGTTTGTATCGCCAGCATTGTTTAATATGCAACAGAACTGTGTAACAAACAAACTGAAGATGCCATAGCATCTCCATGTTTGGCCAGGGCCATTATTGGTTCATGAATACTATCATTCTGTGACTTACAGAACCTTGACTTCATTAACCTTTCACAGAATAAATAAGAGCCTTCATTTCCTAGAAACCAATCCTATCAGTACTAAAGAAGTTACTGCTGGTAAGGGCACTTTATTATGGCAGGTCTTGTTATGTTTGTGAATCGAATACTTTAGACTTTTGTTCATGCATGAATAATAGCAGTGCAATGCACATTATTGCAAGTGTGCCTGGCATTGCTGTTATCATGAATGATTTGTTACATTTGTAATGGCACCTTCTTCAACATTTACATAATTCTCTATTAAAAATGACTTCAAGCTAAGATCTGACAAACAAACACTGCCTAGAAGCATGTTTGCAGAAACACATCAGAGAAAAAGAATAGGAAAATGCATTTTGCAATTAAAATATTACAAGGAACCCTAATGGAACATCTTTCAAGATGACACCAGAAAATACAGGATGACTGATTTATTTACACTGATGTTGTTTTCATTTTGATTGAATTGGGCTTGACTATTATAGTATGCTTCAAAATTTCAACTAGATCTTCCAGTACAATTTACCACAGCTGAGCCATTGCAAACCCTATTTTGGAGCCAGGATCATAGCTGCCAAGTTATCCCTTTTTTAAAGGGATTTTCCCTTATGCTGAATAGGCTTCCTCGCGAGAAAAGGGAAAACTTGGCAGCTATGGCCAGGATACCGTATGGCCCAGTAACCATGCAACAAAAGCCAGAGTTGCTATGATTGCTCTGAGCAATGTTTCAGGTGACAAGGACCAGGCTCGGATAGGACAACTGATGCAACATTTCAGGCCAGTCACAGCAGCCTTGGCAGTTGTTTCATAGCCACTGCCAGACAAAATAACCCTGGGGTCTAGAAGGCTCATCAAGTACAGTGCAGTACTGTACTGTTGTGTATCAACCCAATTGATGTTTGTTCTAATTCAGCAATAAACAGTGGGTTTTCCCGGGGTCAGTGGTGGTGGTGGCGGCGGCGGGGAAACCATGCTCTCATACCCGTGCCTACAAATCACAGACTGTGCCTAGAAATTGTGCCACTAACAGAAGTGTAGGCAAGCCCTTAGTTACTGAAGTTACATTTGTAAGCATACTCATAGCTCCAATTGATTCCATTGTAGCGTTGCCTACATTAGCAATGTAGATACATGTAATAAGCCATTTAAAATTCAACAGAATCCTTCAGAGGATTAATCTGCTGAATGAAGTTCTTAGGTCTCCTATTTCAACCATAAAAACTCTCATAAAGATTCCATCTCCCTGAATTTAGATTCTAATGGACAGATTCTACTTGAAAATAATGTATTTAGGATAACAC
Organism: Zootoca vivipara; assembly: GCF_963506605.1. NCBI lineage: Eukaryota > Metazoa > Chordata > Lepidosauria > Squamata > Lacertidae > Zootoca > Zootoca vivipara. Next base: position 68,432,915 of record NC_083277.1, on the reverse strand, counting down.
CCAGAGAATAACATGCGTCATGGAATTAGTTGTTGTCATAAGGAAAAGCAGCTTATACTTTAGGAAATTTAACATTCTCTTTGATAAAGACCTTATCAAAAAGTTGCCTTAAAATTTTGTTCTTAAACTTCTGCCAAATAATTTAAAATGGATTTGAAGGTGTGTTTTTTTAAAAAAAAAACTGCACCAGTTACCATATTTTCAAGTGTATGACTAGGGTTTTTTTACCCAAGAATTAGGTTTAAAATTGGGACTTGTCTTAAATATGAGTAGTGCTGAGGGGTGCTTTCTTAATTTGTAGTCCCCAAAAATAGGGGGCATCTTATACATGGGGCCATCTTATACATGGTATTCATTTCCTAATATAAGAGAATGAATGGTAGGTTCAGTCATTAAAAAGCAGAGCATCACACACACTGCCCATACCAAATGAACTCAAAGGCACAAAATAGTTGTTCAGTGTGGTAAAACAATCGTTTAAAATGAAACAGATTTTTGTCTGTGAAATACAGTAAATAAGTGTGGCTTTCTTAACCTTCTGGCAATGGAGCTTTTAGGACAAACTTTTCTTTAACAGCAGCAGGAGAGAAATTAGAAAAATTAAACCTCATGGTCCTACTAAGAGATTCTGAAATGTATAAAAGCGATAATTAAGGAGGCCTGGACAGAGATTTCAAGTAATCCACACAGCCTACTTATCCTCTGTAGTGGGGGAATCAGTGAGAAAGTAGGGGTGTGGGGCTGGGGAGTCGGTATACCATAGTGCATGTCTGTGGGTCAATCCTAAATACACAAAGTAACAGAAACACCGATATGCCAATTAAAGAACACAAACTATACCAGGCTACAAATAATGATCATCAGTAAGCTTGATACTCAGACCTCTTCTGACATACATGAACCATATCTGCAAGCAGTGCACTGAGCTTGGGATACTTTTTCCTGGCACTTTTAGGGTGCTGAACTTCAGGAAGGACCATCCCTGAAAAAACTGGACTCCTTATAAAAATATTCTGAAGGTGAGGTGTCAAGTTACCTGAAAGAAAGAAAGAAAGAAAGAAACCCAATAAGCATTAATGTGTCTGATGAAAGGTACATTTTGTTGACAAAAATCAATTTAAATTCAGGTGCACTCCTGGCACTTTGAAAAACAGAGCATGCTTCTTACGACTGAAATTGACAAAACGTTCACACACATTTAATTATGCTAACAGTGCGATCCTATACAGAAGTAAGGTCCACAGAGTTCAGTAGGACTTACTTCAAGGTAAATGTATCTAGGATTGTAACCTAAAATAATATTGAAGATCTTAATGTAATTGTACTTAAGACTCATTCAACACAACACTTGTGTAGAAAAGCCCGGCCCTCTTGTCCCTCCACTTTGCTCAAGTGAGGCAAGCACATACTCCAACCAGTTCCTACAAACCCAGAATAGGTTAGCAACTATGCATGCAGACCTAATCTTGTCAAATTATTTCATGTTTATTAGGAAAATGGAAAGCAAAGGAGAACACAAAGGGAAAAAGCAGATTTAGCTCAAATCTACATACAAACTTCAATCCTTCTGCATTCCCAAACATCAAAAACAAGATATTTGCTCCAAAAGGGAAAAAGTAGTTGGAATACTAAGGGCACACTTCTGTAATGCCAGCTGAAAGTATAAGATTTAGTAGGCGCTCTGCTGTATCAATGGAACACAGGATACACCAGCTACATGGAACACCTCAAGGCTGTTCTGTCACAACAATGAACTGGTGGGGTGGCTAAAATGGAGCGCAGTCATGTGTAGGACAAGGCAGCAGGAGGGAGAACCACACTTATAATGTATCATATGCCTCTGATCTATGGAGACTCCTGCGTCAACAGTATAACTTTACACCAGCCTCTAGACCTCACATAATAATTTCACTCGAAATTATTCCAATAGAAAGGGGACAATATGTTAAAAGCCACTCCCTGTATCCATGGCCATCCCACCTACACTGCCACTAGAGAACTCAGGATATGTTATAACTCAACACTTAAACATAACACTAGTATATAAACTATATTATTATTTATTTAAGATGTAATGTATGTAGCACTTAACTGCATGGGTCTCTAAGCAATGTACAAGTAAGATCCACTGAAATAAGTAATTCAGACAAACATGTTTAAAAGTGCATGGTCTAAGTGTTCCAATTTAATAAAACTTTAATAAAATATTGTTTTTGTTTCTTACTATGTTATATATTTTAGTGTTTTTATATTCTAAACTACCCTGTGATCCTTGGATTATGGAGGTATAGACAAGTAAAGTAAAGTAAAGTAAAGTAAAGTAAAGTAAAGTAAAGTAAATCTACTTATGAAGAAATGGAGGGATAATCTGCTCAAGAGGACCAAACTAGAAAAGACTGCTGAAAATCTCCTGCATCTCCTCAGCTATTTTCTTTTCTCAAAATGCAAAAGCAATTTGGCTGGTGAAGAGGAGGGCAAAATTTATCACAGCTACACCACTGGGAGTGAGAGGGGAGTTAACATTTTCTCCTACGCCAGTTTCCTGATCCAAAAGTTCCCTCCCTCACCCAAAGCTGCTCTTTGCATCAAATGAGAACACAGAACTCTACTGAACTGTAGAGAAGGTTATGTTGAGCATATTCCTTCTAGAATGCTGCCTTTAGCTTTTGGTGACAAATGATTTCTTTTTTAAGGTGAATAATATATTTCCTCCACTTCCCTTAATTAACAAATGGTGATTTAAAGCCCAAATCTTGTGTAGAGATGTACAATGGCTGATTATTGTGGTTAGAGTAGCATTGAACAATATTTTACTACAATGATTTCTGCAGAGATCATCTGCAGCAGTACCTACCTACTTTGGTCACAATTTTATGAAGTAGGTCTAGGTCAGAGCTGCTGGGTAGATAGGGGTTGCCAGTGGCCATCTCGATGATCATACAACCTAAAGCCCAGATGTCCACAGGTCTAAGATCAGGAAATGAACAAAGTGCTCAACAATACAGAGACTGGAGCTATAATAAAGTCAGCTAAATCTTTTAAATAAGAAATTTAAAGAAAAAATTGAAACGTTTATAAGATTATAAGAGTACCAAAAAATGAAACTACAAACATGGACAATTAGCAAAAGCCAAGGGCATAACAGTCAAATTTTATTGTCCATGGAAGTCTGCTGACTTCCAGTAAGTGCTTTGAGGCCTGCAGCATGGCAGCACCCCAACCCTTAATGCACTGTGTTGGCATGCATCACAGTGATTTCAATGGGATAAATCTTATATAAGGCTGATATCAGAATCTCTTCCAGACTTCACTCAATTTACCTATCCACCACAGGGGACTTTCACAGTTGGTCAATGTGTGATATTGTAAGACATCTGCCAATGCCTACACCACAAAAATAGACTATTGCTGACACCCAGAGCCCCCCGACTCTGTTCTTTCTCATTCTCCTTCCTGCTACAGCTACCTGCCTCTCCAGGCTTAATAGCAGTGACAAGAGGAAGGAGAAGGAGAAGCAGCCTCTATTCAACCTGCCCTCTCCTTCTGGATAGTGGTAGACTGGCTATTTGGAGGGTGGGGCAAGTAAATGGTCTGTGGTGACAGTGGCAAAGAGGGCATTTTGCCCTTGTGCTCTCCAAAATCTGGGACTGACACTGCAGTTGGCACTGGGGAAATTGTTAGCCTAATTGTATCATGCCTATTATGTGCAACTATGTTCCACTGAAATCAATGAGACTTGTAAACATAAAATAAGACTAGGGTGAAATCCCAATGTAACACAACTACTTCAACTTCAAAATATAGCAAATAGCAGAAACCTTTACTAGTAGACATGTTTTATTTAAAGGTAAATGTTTTTTAATGTCACTGAAGCCAATGGTGTATGTACAGTTGTGTAGGCTTATGAACAATGTTATGTGAATTATTAAGATTGGATATTTTATCAATCTCACCCTTCATCAAAAGAGGAGTTGCTGTTTAAATGTGTGTAAGGGTGCCATCTCATGTCCCTCTGCTATGCCCCATAGCATCCAAGTTTATATAAATTTGTTTTTTCAGTGCTTTCATGTGAATATCCTTTAACAGTTACCTTCTTGAATATCTAAATATAAGATAAAGTGCTATCCAATGCAGGCTCATTAACAGGATTTTAAAAATACATACTTCCCATATGTAGTATCTTTTAATACCAACTCTGGAGCTCTGTACCACCGTGTGGCCACATAATCAGTATAAATGTCACCAGGGGCTGCTAATGTCCGAGCAAATCCAAAATCACAAAGTTTAGTAATTCCAGTCTGTGAAACTAAAATATTCTCAGGTTTGATATCACGATGAATGACCTGGCAAAATAAGAATAAAGCTTAAGAACGAAATCAATTGAACAAAAAAAGTTTAAGAATCAGTTGAGGAACAAAGAAGTTTATTTTGAAGGAGGAAAATTAATTGATTACCCAAAGTTATGAAATAAACAGACAAGTTTTGCCCATCAAACTTGAGATATGGAGAGAAGCTATAAGAAGAAATGGAACTCAGAGAATAGTAAGAAAATAATTATTCTGGTGTTATAAAAAATCTGGATTTGAGGAAAAGTGTGTCTAGAACAAAACAAAACTAAAGACTATGGTCATATCTACATTTAAAATCAAGCTTTTCTCATGTCCCTTTGCCCCCAAATTCTTGGAACAGACATTTGGTGAGGGTACTGAGAATTCTCTATGAGAAATCCCTGCCTCCCTCACAAAACTGTAATTCCAAAGATTTATTGGTGAGAAAAATGAAATTGTTTTGACAGCTCAAGCCTATACATATATACTCAGAAGTAGGTCCCACTGAATTAAACTGGGCCTACTTAAAAGGCAAGTATAGAGCTATACCCAACACTTCTATCAGATAGGTATGTGCTATACTATTATCACAGGATTTTTCTGATGCAGTGTTAGTTTCTGAAGTTTGCAATGCAGTTGGATAAGGGCATTTGCACTGAACAGAACTCATAAGTGTGCTACCCTGTGACAGCACATGCTGTAAATCAGTGCCATAGCAGTTGCCAAAGTATGGACATTATTTGATTTCTAATTTTGCAGCCTCCTATACCTTAATGATCTTTCTTCTTTAAAAATCGTGCAATAGTTTTGTATTTTCACAATTGCATTAGTTTTTAGAAAAGCCTTGTTTCACCATGTATTCTCAGTAATGAAGAATATCAAACTTTATCTATTGTATCTACGGTATTTTGCAATTATACAGAGCATAATGGGAGTAAGGCAGTAAGAAGAATATGAACGGATTGGTCCATAAACAAAACATATAATGTAGCATTTCATTCATGACCATATACATCAGGCAAATAAGAGGATTTTTTTTCTCCTGCACTTCAACCTTTGATTTTTCTCCATGTTAGGGTACTTACATTGTTGCTGTGAAGATAGTCAATTGCTCGAAGAATCTGGTAGAGATACCTTTTAAGTCTTCTATTATCTAGTCCATGAGAGTAATGCTGTAGCTCATCTAAAATTGTATGGTCAATAAATTCAAAGACTAAGTTGATTTTCTTTTTCTGTTTAATGACGTCAATCAGATTGACCAAATTTTCATGACGAAATTGCTGTTGACAAAAGAGGAAACAAACTTCTGTTCTTCTTCCCTTTGTAAGAGTTTTGCAATTCATCTACTTTCTCGCAATTAATTTAAGAGTACACAATTTGAAGTGATTTAACAAACATATTCCCAGTACTTGTATTGGGAAAATAGAATATTTATAAACTTGGTTTTATCATTTATGGAGAGATTAAGAAAAATAGCTTTAACTATAGCTATAAAATAATTCTATAAATAATTAACATATAGTTTACTTTATTTAAGGTCTATTAAACATTCTACCACTGTGTTTTTATTCCTTTATGTGAGGCATAATTATTTTAACTGGTAGTAACACAAAATAATTTCACAATGTGTCTTACTATTAACAAAAAAAAAAGGAATAGCACTAATGTTTGCCTACACAAGACTCTATATATTTTCAACATTAACATCTAAGGTTTCTAATCTGAATATCAGAAAATCTGTTATCACTTATGAAAAAGCAACTTTTCAGCCCTCATGGTTGTGAAGAAAATCTTGGAAGAAACTCATATTGGAACACTTCGCACTAAAATACCACTGAATTCACCGGAGCATATCTGTGTACTTAGAAATCAACTGACATCCTGATTCTAATTTTAAAGCATAGCAACAAAATAAATCTGACACAAACACTATTCCTTCTCTTTTTCTGATATGTGTTCAGTAGGCAATAATTAGAAGATATATGTAACAATTATGCATATTTGATCTCTGGGGATATCAAGGCATTGATTTTCAAAACAGCAACAAAAGAAGCAAACCTTCAGGAACTTTATCTCTCTCATTGCAATTTTGTTGACAGACTTTTCAGGCTTCTCATAAAATATCTTAATGGCAACTATATGTCCTGTTTCCTTGTGTTTACATTTCATTACTGTTCCATAACTTCCCTCTCCCACTTTTCCGAGGATCTCATACATCTCCATACTCAAGTCTGAAATCTCTTCAAAGAAGGGGAAAAAAATGTTATTTTGAAGTACTTAAACTTTTTTGTTGCTTCTTAAATGAATTGCACAAATAAATTTAAAAGGAGCTATTCCTACAGAGAGACTTTTTCAACCAGTTTCACACCTAATAAGCGCTGTAGCTGTTAAAGACAGTAACACAAAATACCATAAATTTCTCCCCACTGAAAGGAGGAAGAGCTGTAAGTATCAAGACCAGCTGTCATTTCTTTTTGTGCAATCTACCACTGCTGTGGCAAAATCTGTTTTACTTCAACAGGGCTTGCACATGACTTGGGGCTTGGTGTACTGAAACCTCTAGTTAGGTAACTAGGAGTGGCCTGTACCTGAGTGAGCAAGGGACATCCGACACCCCACTTTGAATTATCTCCAGATTATTGTAACTACGGTAGGGCAAAGTGTGTATAAGTTGAATAATCATACATTCTTCCCCACCTACTCATGCACCTGTTTCTTTTAGATTGTGCTAGGGACCTGCCTCACCTGTTATTTGTAAGGTGTCATGCCATGGATGGTCTTAAATAAACAAATCAATCCCCAAGACTTTTCTTACACTGTAGCTATTGCTGGTGTTCCCACTCCACAACCTGGGGAAACCCAGCCAGATGGGCAGGGTATAAATAATAAATTATTATTATTACCTTGTAAACAGTTTTGATCATAGCAGTACAATATAACTAAAGAGGCAATGTGGAATAGTTCCAGCTTTCATTGGGGGGGGGGAGTAACACTCTTCATTCATTGATTGGAGACACCCCACGACCCACTGCTGCAACAATTCACTTGTAAAAAGCTTGACTGCGAAGTACAGTACATGGGAAGTGCAGTTGCACAAAATAGCTGCCTGCAAGTGAGGAGGGAGGGGTGATCTCACCTCTTCCACCCCCACCTTGAGTGTTGGCATCTGCACCCTCTGTCTGTGGTTTATTGCGGTCCACTTATCACTGCCTCACACTGCCTAATGACAGTTCAGCTGCCTCTCTTTCCTACCCCTCCCTACACAGATCCAGCCCTTGAGAATCACCCTGCCTTGTTGGTTTTTTTGACAGGAAACCTTGCCAGCCTCTCAAGAAACACTTCAACCCACATTTGGGGCACTGGTACAGAACCATTTGGGTTCAACCCCTGCCAGGTCGCACGAGCCCTTCTGTGGGTTTGGATGCTTTCTCGGGTTTAAATATTTGCTTTGGAGTCACTGGCCGATATGCATTTGTTAGAATCATAGTATTGAAGAGTTGGAAGGGACCCTGAGGGTCATCTAGTCTAACCCCCTGCAATGCAGGAATGTCAGCTAAAGCATCCATGACAGATGGCTTTCCAGCCTCTGCATAAAAACCTCCAAGGATGAGGAGTCTGTTCGATTTTTCTTTTCTTTTCTTTTTTTAAGGTAGGACACCCCGGGAGGCTTTTTGGCCAAAGGGCAGTACAGACAACAGATGTTTTAAAAAGAAAACATTTTGCTTTTTGCTTTTTTTAACTTCCGTCGGCCCTTGCAGGATGGTGGGGGGGCGAGTCCCAGCTTCCTGAAGCTTGCTCATCTTCCCACCTTGTTTGGCGGTGCCACCCCGCTCCACCGGCCCTTCGACTTTCCCTGCTGCTCCCCAGTCCCCGCCCCGAGCAAGCTTTTCCCTCCCTCCTGCGGCTTCCCTTCTTTCCCCCGCCTCTCCCGTGTCCCGCCCCCTACCGGAGCCACCCTGGTTCCGGGAAGCGCCAGTGCACCCACCCACGGAGCAGCTCCTATTAAAGGTGCTCTTGCCTCTGACCTGCTCTCGGGAGCTCCCCATGTTGACTCCTCCTAGGCCCAGCCAAGCAAACCGGCCCTGTTACCATAGCAACCGCCGGCTATATCAACAGCCGGCCGGCCTACGTCACCCGGGAGCGAGAGGGGGGTGCTTCTCTCTGACCTCATCGCGTTCGACACGTTCGAAAGGCGGGGCGAGGGCTGAGCCCTTGGCCGATGGGTGACGTCAGCCTGTCCCGCAACATGCCTGAGGATGGGGCTGGAATCGCTCCTCTTACCTAACGGGGGTTTCTGAAAAACGACCATTTCGCAAGGTTGCCGGGCCGCCGTTAGGGTTTTCCTTGCAAGCACCATGAAATGTCGACTGCCCCAAATCCATCTGCCCAAGATTGTAACGCGTTCCGATGACGCGGGGCAGCGCAATCCGAAAGGCTGCCTGTTATGTTTCACTGCCATTCGGAACGGCGTTTAAGCACCACTGAATGTAGTGGGCCTTTTTCTCAGAGTCAGCATGGGAACAGATTGCACTGTGTTGGTTTCGGATGATGGAAGGGTTCAGAAGTGCCGTTTGATAATTCGCTTTATGTGGGTAAACAGGTATGCCAGCAAGGGAGCAGATCCCACAGAAAACACCCTGTACCCTAGGTTTCAGGCACAAACTCAGGTGCCCACTGTTATCCTCCAAACTGCCAACCACACAAGCAAGCCTAAAGGTAAATTGTAAAGAGACCCCTGACCATTAGGTCCACTCGCAGACAACTCTGGGGTTGCGGTGCTCATCTTGCTTTATAATAATAATATAATAATAAATTTTTATTTATACCCCGCCCTCCCCAGTCAAAACCGGGCTCAGGGCGGCTCACACCAATAAAATTACAATAAAACATAAAAAGCAATTGATTAAAATACAGTATTAAAATTTAAAATGCAGCCTGATTTTAAGTAGTCCATAAATCCAAGCCGTGAGGGAGGAAAACACAGGGGTCAGACTAAGTCCAACCCAAAGGCCAGGCGGAACAGCTCTGTCTTGCAGGCCCTGCGGAAAGATGACAAATCCCGCAGGGCCATAGCCTGCCAAGTTTTCCCTTTTCTCGCGAGGAAGCCTATTCAGCATAAGGGAAAATCCCTTTAAAAAAGGGATAACTTGGCAGCTATGCGCAGGGCCCTGGTCTCCTGTGAAAGAGCATTCCACCAAGTTGGGGCCAATACTGAAAAGGTCCTGGCCCTAGTAGAGGCCAATCTAGCCACCTTATGGCTCGGGATCTCCATAATATTGTTGTTTGTGGACCTTAAGGTCCTCCGCGGGGCATACCAGGAGAGGCGGTCCCATAGGTATGAGGGTCCCAACCTTTACTGGCCAAGGGAGCCGGTGTACAGCTTCCAGGTCATGTGGCCAGTATGACTAAGCCGCTTCTGGCGAACCAGAGCAGCACACAGAAACCGTTTACCTTCCCACCGGAGCAGTACCTATTTACTTGCACTTTTTGACGTGCTTTTGAACTGCTAGTTTGGCAGGAGCTGGGACCGAGCAACGGGAGCTCCCCCCATCACAGGGATTCTAACCGCCGACCTTCTGATCAGCAAGCCCTAGGCTCTGTGGCCTAACTGGCTTCAAATGATGGGGGTGTCACCTCCTCCAAGCCTGATAGTTAGGAACCATCTATCAGGAGACCGTTTTCTAATATTTCCATCTAACACACTGCTTGCAAAGGAACAGCCAGACAGCACCAGTCATAGTATTTTATTTCCCACGGCTGGATATTTTTACCTCATCCAAAACATTCCAACTTTCATAGGTGCGCTCATTAATGATAACAGACAGCATGTGAACTTGTTTGAAAAAGCAATGGAAAGTTATATATACTGTAATAGAAATCAGCTATCCACCTCCTGTGTGCCAGGCAAGACAGTGGGAACTAAAATGTGTATCAGGCTTAGTGTGCACTTTGCTTCTTAATATACTCTGGTTGGCCTGTTATTTTCTCCTACGGATAGGGAACCCACTTTAAGGACTATACGGGCTCTTGGGTACCCCATAAGGGAAAAGGAACAGTTTTTTCTTATAACATTACTTTAAGAATTTCATTGCTGAGCCATGGATCAATCTGAGTCCTCAGAAATACCTTTTTTTTTCTTTTTGGGCTTCAAAATCCTCTCCCGTTTGCCAGTTGTGTATCTAAAGCCTGTTTGCCTGGTCTCTCTTCATTTCTAACTTGTGGTGCACTCCAATCTTCTCTAGAGGGTGTGTATTCACCAGAAGGACCAATGTGACTAATGATAACAGATGTAGGGAAAACGTGTCTTTGACCACCAACAATTATATTGCTCCACCCATCCCCAGGGTTCCCGTCACCAATGGCCCTGATGCTGCCAGTGACACCAGAAGCAGATGCCTCCCTCATTTCATGGTGGCAGCTGGACATTTCAACGCCTTCCCCCACACTTCCACACCACACAATGCCATTTTCACAGCTGACAAGAATCCTGTATAAGTTGTAACATTGCTGCCACTGCCATCAAAGGGCACAGCTAAGGCACGAGGGTTGGGAGGAGGCCTGCCGTCACAGATATTCAATAGCAGCACTTGTCCAGTATGCAGCAATACTTGCTGCTGCTTCAACAGGAACCCTGTTGCTCTGCCATACAGCTAGATAGACATAAAAATTGCAAAAAGTGATTACAGCATAGAAAAGCCAATGGTCAATGATGATGAGAATTGTAGTCCACCAACACTTGGGGGATACCCCGTTAGCTACCACTGCTTAGTTTATTTTGAACTATGGTTTAATGCAACATTACATGGAAACAGTTTTTGACTTGCATAGTGGTACTTTGTCAATGCACTGCCCCTCTGGCTTGGTATGAGATTATTCTACACTAGCCGCCAGCTCCCGCATATCAATTTATTTCATACCCATTGGGACTTCACAACTCAGTTATTCTTGCCTTTGAATTGCCTCTACAATTTCATGGGTATTGCTTCTGACAACAACAATCATAAAACTTTTACAGTATGCTCCCAAATCCACTTATGGAGGTGTAATTGCATTTAGGATTGGTTTCCATCACTGTGAGAACTACATTTTAAATGGCGCCACTTCCTTACAATCTACCTAGCTGCTATACTTCCAGCACTCCCCCACCTGCTTTGAGCTCCTAAACACAGCACTTGGCCTTCTTCTAGCAACAGGTTAGCTCCATCCTGAGTTAAATAGATCTGCAGCATAGCCTACGTGAATTACTTTCAAATGCACTTCAGACAGAGATGCCAGATTCCAATACTGAAATAAACTAATATTCACAGCCTCTTTCATTCACATCAGTGCTTGCAATCTTATGCTCAATCTTACTCAGAAGTAAGACTAATTGAGTACAAAGGGGCTTGCTCCCATGTAAATGGATACAGGATTGCAGTCTAAAGCATTGGATACCAATTGGGATTTACACATCAAAGTGCAAGTAGATAAATAGGTACCGCCACATGACCTGGAAGCTGTACGGCGACTCCCTCGGCCAATAACGCAAGATGAGCGCTGCAACCCCAGAGTCGGTCACGACTGGACCTAATGGTCAGGGGTCCCTTTACCTTTACCTTACACATGCAAAGGATTGCATTGCACTATACATCAGTTAATTTTTAATTAAATACTGGGACTTTAGAAATACAAAAAGTACTGGATCAAAATAATCAGGACAGATAAAATGCCATATCGAGTATTCTTCTCACCCCTACTCCAATGTAAGATGATTTGTAGCTACAGGACAAACTAGAAAAAGATAATAGCCAGTCAAATGGGATTTTTTTATTTCACTGGGCAACATCTGAGACTTTGGAATTAATCTGGACCAAAATCAGATGCTATCACTTCTTCAGTGAGGAAGCAATAGCTTATGAGGCAACTATGTAAAAGAACCTACATAACCAGAAAATTAAATTAGTATGATCATGGTGTTGTTGCTTTTTGGCATCAACAAGGTCAATTATGTTTTGACTTCTTATTCTTGGTAAAAAAACAATACAGTAATCCAATCTGAAACCTTACCAAATGAATCATACTATACATTGATGAATAGAGAATTACATCACAAATAGAAAATAGTTTCACTAAAGTGAAAAGGGTGAATAACTGCAATAATATATTAAGGCTGCAATCCTATTGCACAAGCCTAACCATGTATACTAACCATGTATACTAAGTCCTATTAATTCAATCAGCATTACTTCCAGATAAGTGGAGCTGGGATCGTAGCCTTCATCTACTCTCAAATGTGCATAGGTTTGCATTTTTAGGCTGTGATCCTGAAGGAGCCCATTTATATAAAGTCAAGGTTTTGAGGCTGCAATATTATGGATACTTACCAGGATGTAAATCCTGCTGAACTGATTGGCCATTTCTAAGAAAATGTGCTGATGACTGGAGTCCATTATCTACAACCTTCTGCACTCATTATTTAGGAGAAACACAATCCACTGAACTCAATGGACCTTATATTCAGAAAACATTTATAGGTCATGTGTAGATCAAGGTTCTTAAACCAGGAATGGAAGAGATTCCTTTCCTCCATAAAGAATACTGTAAAGTTATGGTGTTTGAAATCAGGAACAAGTACTACTGTGTTTCTCCAAAAATAAGACACCGTCTTATATTTATTTTTCCTCAAATAAAAAAAAACCACAATGGCTTATTTTCAGGGGATGTCTTTTTTAAAAGTTTAACCTACAAGGTTAAACTGCCTATCACTATGGCTTATTTTCGGGGCATGGCTTATTTTCGGAGACGCATGGAATCTAGACTAGTGTAGACCATCATATGGTGGTTTCTGTAATAAGGAGCACCTATCCCATACTATTTACTCAGGTTTTTTAAACGTGTTTTCTCTTGACTTTTTAAATGGGTTTAGAATATGTTTTAGAGTTTGATTGTTTTTAAACTAGCAGTAGTTTTATTGCTCTATACTGTATTTTAATGTTGTGGTTTTGTATTTTGCAATGAGAATTTCTGCTAAACAGCAGTGTAAAAAAATCTTGTTGGATGAGTCCACAAAATTATGGTAGGTGTTTCGAGTTATTCACAATACTTCATCAAGGTAAGATTTGTGACAGAGAGGCGAAAAATAAAAATACCAAAAAAGTACAAATGGGAAGCTAAAATGTTGCAGCATACGGTCAGTTTAAGAACCAAGCTCAAGATGGGTTTATTTTTGTTTTACAATTTGGCTGGCTGGCTCCGATAAAGGCATTTCCTCAACTTTGGATTTTAGATAAACAAGGCTACCTTTGCACTTTGACTTTTATATAAGGATGTAGTCGGTTAACAGTGCAACCCAAACCATTTCTACTTCGGAGAAATTCAAAAAGGTACGTAGCGCCAGGGCGGGAGCCTTAGCTAAGTAATAAACAACGATACTGTGACAGCTAAGAAATAAAGGGAACAATGATTCCAAAAAACCACCGTCACTACACTCTCTGACAACTCAACGCCTCCTGCCCGCACCGAAGCACACGCACGGCAGCCGCTGCTCCGCCTTCGAAGGCTCCTGTAGCCGAAATCTGCAAAATATATCCGCGCAGCAACCCGTGCCCTGCTGGAGGACAGGAGAGCCAATCACAAGCGGAGGACGACACCCTCGCGCTCAGAGAGCGAGAGAGAAAAAAGCCTTCTCACCCCCCTTCAAGCCGGCGCAGTGGTACATCCCTAAGGCGTTCTCGGTCCCCTCCCCAAGCAGGCGCAGTGGTACAGCCGCGAAGGGCGGCTGGTTCCCTCCCCCACCGGCGGAGGGAGACGCCATTGCGGAGTTGTTTGTGAAGCAGCAGAGCGAGAGCAGGCGGCCGCCGGGGAGGGAGACGTCGGCGTTGCCAGCGGTGCTGAAGCCTTTTTTTGGAGGTGGGGGAGGCCCGAGGATTCATTTGGCAGCCGAGGGGAGCGGGGAAAATCATGTCCACCCCAGCTAGGCGGAGGCTAATGCGAGATTTCAAGAGGTAAGCGCTCTTCCCCTTTCCTTCCTCCTCCAAGAGGTCTGGCTGCTTCCCAGGGCCGGAATGCGCCTCCTCCCTCCCGCCTTCTCTGGAGGAGGAGGAGGAAGGAGGTCCCCCCCCCGCTCTTGGAGACCCCCTTGTGAGAGCCTAACTGCTCACCTTTGCCTTTTGCCCTTCCAGAGGAGCGGGGGGCGGCTTTCTGTGTTTAGGGCGGAGGGGAAGAATAACTCCTCTAGATTTCGCCTGCCCTTCTCTACCCAAAAATAAAAAACCTGCTGGGAGGACAAAGAGTTCAAGAGTTTCCACTTACTCCCCTCGAAGATCTGCTCTTGCCCCGCACCCAGACTGCCCCCCCCACCCTCCTTCTCCTTCCCCTTCCTCCTCTGTTAAGAAGAAGAAAGTCAAGGGTTGTGCTAGACAAAAAGACTTAAGAAGCTTGCTGGGGTTTTTTCCTCTTCTTTCTTCAACACCCCCCCCCCAAAAAAAGGAAAAGAGAGGCCAAACTGATTCGAGAGACCATTCCCATTTTTCTTTGGCTTTGACGCCCCTTTATAGAATACTTGTCTTGTTGATATAAGGGAGTTGCCTTGAAATAGACTGGATTGACCACGTCACAAGTACAGATAAAGGGGCCCCCCTCTAGCTCAGGGGAATGACCTAGGGGGCCAGTTTGTTTATAGCATGGGACCTTATGCAAAATAGTGATTAGGTCACTGGTTTTAAGAAGTCGCCTCTTACCTATTTTTTTCCTATCCTGCACCCACCCCCACCTCTCCAAGTACTCAGCATGCAAGCTGCCTTTGCCTTTGCAAGTGTGAAAATGGGTTTGTTACATAAAAGCCACAGTAAATGGTATGCCCAAGAAATGATTTCCAACGGTTTTCTTTTCTTTTCTTTTTAAGGAAGGAAACTGGTAGGCCACAGAGCTGTGTTAAATGCAAGCTTTGTTATTTCCGTTTAATAGAGTTTTTCTATGCTCTCCATCCACTGATCCCAAAGCATCTTGCCAATGTGATGCTTCAAAAATAAAAGAAGCCATTGTCACAGCCTCAGGTTACCCAGTGAGCCAACAGTGGAGCTGTAAATAAAACTCCTTCCAGTCCAGTGTCCCCCTCTTTTATTTAGCCATGTTGAATCTTTTAATCCCCAAGGATCTGCTCCAGAGTAGAGTTTCAGTGCATTTGGTATTCACTCTACTCTGTTCCCTTATGACTTGGGCTTATGCAAAGAGAATTGGTATATGAATTCTGTCACAGAAATGTAAACTCTTCAAAAGGCTGGCCTGTGAATTCCATAGCTTTCTGGGTGGGGGGGATAGGGGAAATAGTGGAGAGAAACATTGAATTTTTTAAATTTTGCTATGTAACCAGCAGTGTTCTTCAAAAGTAGGGAGAATGCTAGCTGTGAATGCAATGATTTTAGTCATGGCATATAGAAAATGCTAACTTTCTCACACTGAAGTTGTTTGTGCCTATTACAATGGAGGCTTGTGTTTCCGTGTTTGTTTAGGGCTGCTTCCTATAATTGCTCTTTGCCTCTTAGCTTTTACTGACATCTGGAGGCATCTGTGAAGGTTATGCTGAAGTTGGCAAAATAATGGCCATTTTATTTTCTCAAGCAGGTTGCCAAGAAAGACATCCTATCCAAATATGCTTTTCCTGGCACTGCAAATGGATTCCACAAGGAAACCTGTGCATATTCTATAAAATTACAATATGTACATTCAGTACTTTAGATAACATTACACAGGAACTATTACAGCATGGATCTTGTTAAGTGTACAGACAGCTATATGGTCTCCAACTTGGCTTAAATTTGGAATTAATACAGGAGTAAAGAAACAAAATAATTGTATGAGCAGGTGAACATTTTAAGATGGGATTCAGTTATTGCTGAATTGCCATAGGACTGCAGATAGTTTTATTTC
Organism: Zootoca vivipara; assembly: GCF_963506605.1. Taxonomy (NCBI): domain Eukaryota; kingdom Metazoa; phylum Chordata; class Lepidosauria; order Squamata; family Lacertidae; genus Zootoca; species Zootoca vivipara. Next base: position 68,416,680 of record NC_083277.1, on the reverse strand, counting down.
CCCAGTATGGCAAATGTGGTTATGCCATGCCACAGAATGGGTTGGTGCTGTGACATGGTGGCCGTATCCAACAATGCAGTATATTGCACAAAGCTGTGATCCTGAACAGTTTCCTTGAATGCATTCCATTGAAATCAGCAAGGCTTACTTTGAAATAAATGTGTCAAAATTAATTTCAGGAACTGAACTTACTTATACATTCCTCAGTCAAGCTAAGTTTCACTATGGGAACTAGGCCTTTATACTTCCAGGTTATTTTAATAATTGTTTCACTGATTTCACTATACAGTACTGACTTAAATTTAAAAATCTGCCCTAAGACACCCTGTGTTGCATCTGGAACAACATGAAAAAAATTGTTATGACCCCAGAACCAAGCAATATTTTCACCAAGGCACTAATGTTTTGAAAACTGACACAAAAGTTAGAAAGATTATAATTAGAATTTAAACTGCACTTAACTTGCTAGGTTTTTTTATTATAAAATCCAGTGTTATGTGAGCTAGGACAGTCCCTTTGAAAGAGGACATAAAATGCACTAACTATAAGGGATCCCTAGCCTAGACATTCCTTAAACAACTCCATGTGTAACACTTGACGAAGACCTTTTAACTACTGAATGGGAAAATATCTGGCACTAGAAATCTCAAAATGGAATGCATTTGTTTCAAAGTGCATGCTAGATAGCTGGTTTCACATAGAAACTGAGATTCATGTCAGGAAACACTTAGTTCATAGCTCACCTCAGCTGTTCTAAGTCTTCTTGGATAACGTATGTGAAGTGTTTTGAACATTTACTATATAAATGTTGAGTATTTGGCACTCAAGCCATCTGAGTTAAGGAATGTATATTTTGCTTGAGTCTTATTTCATTTAGGCTGACTAAAATGGCATCCTTGCTTCCTCTAATCTTCAATTACAGTAACTCTGTTTGCATGTGAAATCCCAGTCAGGGCTGCAAAATCTTCATAGCTGAAGGCTTTTCACAGCATGGTGTTCATGAAGCTTCAAGAACCAAAGCACATGGGGCTTAATGCTTTTGCTGAGACACTGGCATGCAAGCTGGCTATCATGTAGCAAGAAGTCACGTTCCTTTGCTCTCCAGCCAAGGTTTTAGGTAGCTTGTGCTGTTGACATTAAACTGATTGAACTGAGCATGCTCCAAGAAGAGAGCTGTATAAATGCAGGGTAGTTTTAAGGGCAAGGAACTGTATGTAGACTGACATTGCAGCATGCTGTTAATTTGCTGTTATTCCTAATGCCACTCCGTTGCAAGCCTTCCTTCCCAATAAATGGAAATGTACGTTTTGATGTGATGGCTACTGAAAGAATTATTTCAGTGTCTTAAATCTCTAATTTCCCTCTGCAAAATGTTGCACACTCTTAAACATGATTAACAGACTATCACTAATATTGCAGTTCTGCTGTAAAAATGTGCATTTACAATACTAGTATAACAAGGCAAGCTCTTGTGTTACATAAAGTAAGAGTGTGGAGGTCATATTTGCCACATGGAAGGAGTTCACTCTGTCTCTTCAGCTTTTCTTTAAGAGATGTCCCTGTATATAATCCAGCTTGAGGAACTGAATGACTTTAAAAAAAGATGCATCTTGACCATGTTGGGACTTTTTTTTTTGGAATGGAGTAACATATGGAGGTGGGTTGAAATGGGCTGGCACAGCACACTCTGAAATCAAATTGTTCCACCAACCAAAATAGAACAGCACTGTCTCACTACAGATATTATTAATGATGATCATTTCTCTACTGAAAACCCAGATAAAATATATTTCTGTAGTGTACAGAATCTCAAAACCAGAGCAACATAAATAAAATTGAAGCAAAATACATTTAGGAAGCTTAAGTAGAGTCTGGGTCACCTGGCAAGGTTATGAAAACTATAAATTATTTCCATGGGAAAGCTTGCTGAAATAATGACATAATAACACAAGTTGGCACCTAAGACTCATTACAGATGATGTCTTCTTGCTTTCATTAGGTATCAAGTTCCATAATCCCATGCCATCACTCTAAATTCACAATTTCTTGTTGAGGATAGCCAGGCACCATTTGACAAGTCTTATGTGGCAGGATACAAAGTTCAAGCAGGGGCTATGGAATAGGGCAGTATTTTAAGTACACTGGCCTTAAGTTGTTTAGATCTTCATATACTAATAGTAAGACCTTGAAGAAAGATAATCAGCACGTGATAGCCAGTGCAGCTCCCTCAACATAGGTGTTACGTGTTTGTTCGTAGCCAACACCCAATAGCAACAGGGCTGTGGAATTCTGCACCAGCTGCAGCTTTCATACCAGCCTCAAGGGTAGCCCAACATAAAGCGCATTACATTAGTCTATCCTAAAGGTCACCAATGCATGACCCACCATAGTGGAGCTAACCCACAGCTGACAAACCAGCTGCATCAAGGGTCTTGATTTCGCATGATGTTTCAGTAATGTTCTGTGTTTCAAACAGACATGATTTATGGCTTCAGTAGATACTTGCCAATATGTAAACAAATAACAGTTCATTTTCTGTATAGTTATCTCCAAGTGATGGTCTGAATGCTCATGAGAAGGATGCAGCTTGCTGGTAGAGCATCTGTTTGGGTGCAGATAGTCTCTGCCTCAATACCCAGCAATAGCCACCACAAAGCAGATCTCAGGTTGACTACCAACACTACTTACATGGTGGCATAAGTGAACAGACAAGCTTTGCTTACATCAGGCACCAGAAGTGCTAAGCCTGAGAAAAGATGTGCAAGTATCCCCAATTCTTATCCTCTTACAGCTGTAGAATAGAGGATAATCATCACAGACACCTATACAGTTAAAGTAAATTAGATAAAATGAGTGTTTTCTGTGTTGAAATGTAAAAGGAATGCAGAAGATTAGGTTGGCAACAAGTAACTTCAGTCCAGGATTGTGGTAAGGACTGAACCTTGGTGGCAGAGCATATGCTTTGCATATAAACATTCTCAGGTTCAGCCCCCCAAGAACTCCAGATAGGGCTGGGAATGCCCCATGCCTGAAGCCCAGAACAGCCATTATCAGTTAGTGCAGACAATACTGAACTAGATAAGACTCACTTTAAGGCTGCTTCCTATGTTGCACAGAATGCTGGCTGATCATTGAGGAGTCAGAAAACCAGATGGGAGGAGGAATGGGTGGAATATCATAAAGGAAGGCATGACTGGCTGGCTGGAATAGCGTGTGTACACTATGGATTTTAATGTCTCCATGCATTCTGCTTTCTTGTTTAAAGATTACAGGAAGATCCACCCGTGGGGGTCAGTGGTGCACCATCTGAGAACAACATAATGCAATGGAATGCAGTTATTTTTGGGTAAGTGAACCTTTCCTTCATTATAAAGGGAATGAATGAATATATTCTAAGTTATTTATTTTCTGTGACACTTTCACAAATGCTAAATGACGACTGAATAAATTGAGCACATTGTTAGAAACAGATTGTTAAGGGTCCAGTGTTGCACTCCAGAGTATTCAGTTTAACAGGGCAACATTGAACATAAAGGGTAGGATTCAACTAAAAAGCCCCACCAGTGGAAGCCCATGCAAAGACTTCTGCTAGCTCAGCGGGGCGTCCCCCTCTCCTACCTTGCGCACACACACACATGCCCAACGTGGGAGTGGGGGTGGGGTCAAAGTGGGAGTGGGAGAACCCCCTGAACAACATGCAAGGGGAGGGGCACAAATGTTTGTGTTGATGGAGCAATCTGTTTATCACTAAATTGAATCCCTCTCAAATCATTCTCTTTTAAGCTTTCTTATGATGTAGCATGTATTTGTACAAGCTTGGTACTTTTAATTGAGAATGGAACAAGCTGAGCACTTTGGCTGAAAATTCCAGTGAATGTATTGTCTCAAATTATAGCTTTGCAAGTGAGACTCTTTGCAGAGGCACTGCAATATCTAGAGTTTGGGAATCAAGTATCTTTTCAGTAACACATTTATATACCAAGCTACTGGCCACAGTTTTATGGGAACCTAAATGGCAGGAAATAGCTTCTGAGTTCTGTTTGTTCATTTACAGTTAAGGAATAATTAATTCTAAAAACGTATTATCTCTCTTTCCAGGCCAGAAGGTACTCCCTTTGAAGATGGTAAGCTTTAAAAACATTTTTTGCTTCTGGTGGCTTTCCTAAATTTAGAATCTAAGCACAGGAATCTTGCATTATGTTGCCATATGTTACCTGTAACAGTTGTCTGATATTATACTGTCTGATATTGTTATACTGAGGATAACATTCCAGTTGTAGTACTAATACATGTAGGTAAAGGTAAAGCCCATTATTCTTACAGCACCTACCAGCAAGAAGTCCTAGTACTTTAAATCATGTAAATTGACTTGTTTGATCATAAGCCCCTAACAATACTAAGGCTACAGTCCTAACCCCACTCACCTTGGAGTAAGTCACACTGAAATCAACAAAACTTACTTTTCAGTAGACATGTTTAGGATTGCACTGTACAATATAAATAAATTCCACTTAGTTAAAAGGGTCTTTTATCATTTAGATTTGCAGCCCGAGTACACAAAGTGCTAATCAGTCTGATGGTTTCATGAAGTAGGTTGTCACATCCCTAATCTAAAATTGGGTCATCTGGAGGTGTTATAAATTAACCATGACTGACAATTTGGAAATATTTTAACGCTTGAATTTGCAGTTGGTTCTACTGGAGCTCCCTCTGACTGCTCCAAAATCCCTGTCTCCAGTGACAATTGCATATTTGCCAGAATGGAAATACTGACGTAACAGACATGGATCCAAAGAACCCCAAGACCAATTCTGTTTGTTCAATTGAGCTTTGGACTTGTATTTCTTGAATAGAACTCCCACATGACACATGGAAAACAGATTTTGAAATTTTGTTGTTGTCCGCCCCCCCCCCCAAAAAAATATTACTGAGCATGCCCAAGACTTTGGGCATTGCTAAAGTAGCTATTTGGCTTTTAGCCACAGTTTCCATCAACAAGGCACTTAGGCATAGAATAAAGCAGTCAGACATAATTGTTGATGGACAGCTTGGGTGTCTTCCAAATGTGATATTCAGCTGGAAAAAGGGGGCCCACAGGGGGGGGGAGAGAGAAATAGCCCCACTCAAGGACAGGACCTAAAACCAGACCTTCAGTATGATTTTGAGCTTGTATTCAGTAGAGCCTGCTAAGATTTGGGGAGAAGTTCACATTAGTTCATTCCAACATTTTTCATGCTTTTTTGGTAATGCCTGGCTTTGCCCATAGCACATGATCCTGATTCCTCTTTTGATAGTGAAAATAAAAACAACTTCACGTTCCCTTGAACTGATCTTTATATAAAACTGTCTTGGTGAAAATAACCACAGTAGAGTATATGGCTGTTCTTGCAGTGGTTGAAGCGGACTTAAAGCCACCTGTTTATCACTCTCTAGTGTTGTGTCTTGAAGAACAGGTTTTTTTAAAAGTTGGAAGTTCCAAAATTTTGTGTGGGTGTTCCACCACCACCACCTTTTGTTTCTTTTAAGATCTGTATTGGTCTTATTTAGAACTAGTATATAAGTGTTTCCTGTGAACTTAATAAAAATAAAATTAAAAAATTCCTTCCAGTAGCACCTTAGAGACGAACTAAGTTTGTCATTGGTATGAGCTTTTATGTGCATGCACACTTCTTTAGATACCACAGGTATCCTGTGAACTTGTAAGTCTTAATGACCATGGAGCTGTTGTGTGCTCGTACTGATTATTCTGGTTCACATTAGTAAAGGGGATGACTCTTGGGTGTCCTACAAAAAAATCAGTGGAAGGTTCAACTTTGTAACCTGTTCTATTTTGTGTGTGTGTTTTAAACTTGATTCGGTCAGTTGTAGTTGAAAAGGTGGGGCAAAGCAGTTTTTTGTAGAGCTTCCCAGGTTTGAGACAATTTTTGCTTAGCACCTGTAGTAAAGTAAATGGCTACTTGCAAGCTCCAGACACCTGAGGCTCTCATGTATAGCCCAGGGGAACTTGTTAGTGCAGGGAAAATGGAGGCTGTCATCACAAAAATGATGGCAAATGTTTCTGATAATCTATTTGATGGTAAGTTGTTTGTCTCTGGACTAGCCCATAGATTCTGTTAGCTTTTGATACCCAGTTGGATGTAATGTAGACTTCAAAGCTGTCAACTGAATGTTGGCAGTTCTCTCTCTCTCTCTTTAAGTGTCCCTTTCTCAATATTAAAAACACACAAAAGCATCAAAAAAGAGGCATGCTTCAAATTACTGCTGAAAATGTAGGTACTAGAAGCCTTGTGTATTTCTAAGATAATTTTACTTCTTTCAAATTAAAATTATGGCTGAGGTCAATAGGAGTTGCAGTCCAAAATGTTTGGAGGGCACCCAGTTGCTCCAGAGGGGGGGAAAACTTTCTAGAGAAAGTTTTCTTTTGAAATAAAAGCACATCTGTACTTACTGTCCTGGGAGCAAGTTTTCTTTTGAAACATTGACATTTTTACACGTATGGGTGTGCAACTCCTCATTTGTGTATGCATGTTTATTTTATAGCACTTCGTCCTCAACTGCCCAGCTTTTTTCCTTTTCGTTTTCTCCAAGGATTTGTTTGACTGTGCTGGATAATTTCAGGCCAATTTACACATCCAGCTTCTGTCCCCACATAGAACACATTCTTATTTTAGAAACAGTGTGAAATGCATGAGCTAGTTCAGATCCTTGAAATGTATCTGTATGTCACATATATGTATGTGGGTGAGAGAGAGAAATACCACACGATGATCTTGAGCATGGATTTCATACTACTTTCTTCACAGAAATACTTTCATTGTAGTAAATGTATAATGTATGAAGACCTGTTCATTAGAACAGTTAATCAGCGCCAGCTTAAAATGCCTGTTATGTAACTCATGAATTTCTGAGCTAAATAGCTTTGCCAGACATTTATCTAACTCCATTTGTGTTTGGTTTTTAATACCAAACCAATGTTGCATTCTCAACCTGTGGAAATTCAAAAGGAATACACCTGATTCATCTGTATATTTTTCTACATAGTTTATAGCTGAATAATGTACATTGTGTTTTAGGTTCTACTCCATATTCTCTTGAGTGGGCTGCTAAGATACTCTCAGGATGCCGGTGTTATTTCTATTCATAGCTGTGTACTGCAGCATTTTATTAACTCTAAAAATAATGTTAGACTAAGTGTTTATTTTTATTTCAAGAGTAGTAGCCCTTTTGTTAATCAATAAGTGCTTTTGAAGGAATTAGTTTTACCGCTATATATTTGTGATCTTAAGATGTTTGTAATAGCTTTGTTATATAACTCTAAACTGCCTTATGAGATGAGATACAAATGTATTAAATAAAATGTCATGTTTAGGCTTTTAAAAGCAGATTCATCTACATAATTTGTTCTTGTTTGTCGTCCCCTTTCTGCCCCTTTCTCTCTTTTTTTACAGGTACCTTTAAACTAGTAATAGAATTTTCAGAAGAATATCCAAATAAGCCTCCAACTGTTCGGTTTTTATCAAAAATGTTTCATCCCAATGGTAAGTTTTCATGAATAATATGTAAAAACCTTAGGTGGAAGCATGTGCCCTCTGACTTCCAACAAAGTTTTAATATCCATATCAATTGCTGAAGGTAATTGCCATGGCAACTACTTAACACAGAAATTCTTCACAGCCTGCAGCCAGTACTTTCATTAAAATAATATCTGAACAGCCATGTCATACTGGCAATCACAAAAATAAATGGAAACTAATTAAGTTTAGAAATAGTTTGTTCTATTAGATTAGAGACCAATAAAGAACTTCCTGATTAAGGGAATTGCTTTGGAGATGCACTTTGTAGGGTACAGTGGGGAACGGGGAAAGATCCATTGCATGAGTGGCCGCCTCTGTTGGATCCAACCCTCTACATCTGCAAAATCCAAAGCCTTAATGAATGTTGCAGCTGGAGCTGTAATCTTCCTTAATATCTGTGCTCCTTTTTGCAAGCGTTCTGTCTCAACATTTGTTGCTGAATCTTCTGTGTATAGCATATGGCTGCTTCTCTTTCAGGCAAGGAGAGCTCTGTTAACAGGGAGCAGTATTGATGCTGTCCAAGCGCCGAGTCAATCATTCGACAAGACATTGAGGCCCTGTGTACTATATTTTTAAAATCTTTCCTCCCATTTTTCCTATAGCCTAAGCAACTTGCTGTTCATCAGCTGAAGAGTGAGGAGGAATGAGGGATTGTTATTACTGAGATGTCAAATGTAGCTAGACAATATACACTTGTTTTAAAGAGAGACAGCGAGCCTACAGAACAATAATGTGAAGGAGGATTGATCTTCCTTTTGGAGAAGAACTTTTATGTCCCTGCTCAGTGTGTGTAACTAACATACGCATAGAGGAACTCTGATTTGTGACGCAGATATTTTAACTTGGTTAGGAGATAGGTTAGAGATAAAGTGAGAGTTTCCTCTTCTATTGCTACAAATCAAAGGAAACCAAACACCTTTCATATAATTATCTTCAGATTTTGCATCAGGAGTGTTATGATTCATGAGTCTCTTATCAGCACATTCAACTGCAGAAAAACCTCTCTTGGGAACAAGAATTTCACTTTGATTTTCTTCCTGCCCAAAAGTGAACAATAAATAAATGGATGCTACCACCCAAAATGCCTAGTGACCAGTACTTCTAACCTGTGCCAACGCAAGATTAACTGCAGGTTGCCTCATTGCTGAAAAGTTATTGTGCAATATGCTTTTCTCAGATATATTTTCTGTGGCATGATCTATGCATGTTTATGAAGATTTCAATATGAATTAAAATGCTGAACTTCTGGAGAAATATATCACCCGTTCACACATAGCATTCAACTGTAATAAACAGTGGTATAATTTTAAAAACCTTCTTTTCATTTTAGTATATGCAGATGGTAGCATATGTTTAGATATCCTTCAGAATCGCTGGAGTCCTACGTATGATGTCTCATCTATTTTAACCTCAATTCAGGTAATTTTAGTAAATAACATACTGCTCTTCATAGTCTACTCATCTGAGAAGCTGATGGGGAAAATTGCTGATGAAGATTGAATCCTTTCTATCTTGAGCAATTTATTACAGTGAATATTTTGAACTATTTCTAGTAACTTTACGGCTACTTAGTAAGTCATTTTGTCTGAAGTGCTTGTCAAAAGGATTGTTATTTTTCTTTTACTGTATCAGTTTAGATGTAATATTAAATGTAAACGTTGCAAGAACAGGGCCGGGGCTTGTTGTAACCCTCAAACATGGCATTCTACTCTGATTAGAGCTCTTCATTTTGATGGCTGCTGCTTTATATTCCACCCCCAATGTTGGCTTCCTTTTCTCTTTCCAGTCGCTGCTTGATGAACCTAATCCAAATAGTCCTGCCAACAGTCAGGCTGCACAACTTTATCAGGAAAACAAGCGTGAATATGAAAAAAGAGTTTCGGCTATTGTTGAACAAAGTTGGAATGATTCATAAGAAATAACTACTTCATTAACCGACATCCTCATAATCATCATGTACAATTTAACTTACGATAGGAAATGCTATCAGAACTTCTCAAGTGCCACGTTTGACTTGCATACAGATGTGTTTGCAAAAATAAGCCCTTCAGTTTCAAAACTCTAAAAGCTTGTGTACCTTGATTAATGTACTTTCTATTGCATGTTATGACCTAAGTTATTGCTACATAAATTTGTAATATATCCTGTTTGTATTTTTTTCAAAGTGTATAATGTTGGTGTGAAGTTTTCATGACAGAATATACATATTTTGTAAATCTGTACTTTTTTCAAAATATTGAATGCCTTATTTTTGAATTCTTTAGATTTATAAATTGGACAAAAATCACTTAACAGAGTTTTATATATAAAATATTTCATGTAAAGCTGAAATACATAACCTCAGTGCAAGACATTTTTCTGTCACTTCTTTCAAGTTTTCCATGGCCTCACAGATCGCTTGCATGCAGATCTAACTACAAAAATACATTAAGATGTAAGATGCCCTCTCACATGTGCAGTCTAAAATTCTGCCTAAGTAAGATATTTTTCCCCCACCAGTGTTGGAAGAACCTTACAGTTCTCAGCACTTTGGTGTGGTAGAGAAGTACTTGGAGCTCCATTTTTTTCCAACACAGATTTTGACATTATTTACATTTTCTTATATGGTGCTCTTTATTTGGGGAGCTTGGTATATAAGCTGCCTTCTGCCAGTCATGCAAGATAGGATAAAGTGGCAAAAAGATGGACATGCCACTCACAAATATGGGCAACTCACAAATAATTGCCCTATATCCAAACTTAACACTAGTCATTACATTAGCGATTCTCAACTGGCCAAAACCATTCACTGCAGAGCCAGTGGACAAGGTGCAGAGAGTGCTACCATTCACTAATGCAGACTGTTGCCATAGCTATGTATATGCCCAAACAGCCGAGTTGTTTTAATCACATGCAGGCGGTAATTCTGCCTTGTATCTCATTTTACCCCTCTGCTTACAGAAAGCTCTTCGCTCAGAGGAGAGAGGAAGTTCTGTGAATGAAAAGCCAAATCTTCCCAGGTTACCTTTCATGCAGTTCCTTAGTACATTTGGGAGAAGATGGGGAAAGGAGGAGCAGTAAAAATGGCTTTCCTGCCTTCTGTGACTAGAGGGACACAATGAGATGCAGTCATTGGTTAACTTGCTTATTGTAGGCAAATTTTCGAACTACATCAATACAGCCAGGCTTCCAACTTAACACAGAATCAAAATGAGAATCTAAACCTGTTTCAAATTGAGATGGAGGAAAACAGGATAGCTCTAATGACCAGGTCATGATGGGTATGAGCAAATACAAGAAATCCTTTGTATAGATGCTTCCCCTTTGCTTGTTACATTATTATCCCACCTTTCCAGTAAATGGGTCTTAAGATGCCTAACAATAGCCTCAGTACAATAGAACAGCAACAAAATAAAGTCAAGCCAGGAGAAACAGTTTCCAACCTCTAAAACCAGTTAAAACAAATATTAACATAACTTAAAAGCCAGATGTTGAGTCTAAGGCCTGTATAAATGAAAATGTACTTGCCTGCTGGTGGTAGGTAATCAAGCCTGGTTAGCATCTTCCTTTTCCTTGGCAAGGCATTCAAGAGACCACAAGCAGCAGGTGAAAAGGTCCTCTCTCTTTTTTAGTTCCCATCAAATGCGCTTCATATGGTGGAAAATGCAGACTTTCAGATGACACAGTCCCATGTCATTTAGGACTTCACAGGCCACACATTTTGCACTTTGGATTCTACCTAGAAACAGACTTGCTAGCCTATGAAGTTGTGAAAGCGTGGGAACTGCATGGCTCTGATAGCTGGCCCCATTCACTGGGTGCAGCATGCAAAACCAACTTGAGCTTCTGAATACTCTTCAAAGGCAGTCTCACTGTAGTCCAAATGTAAGTAAGTTATGTGCTAACAATGGCCTGATACTGCAAGGAACAGGCACAGTTTTTGCACTAGCATTAGCTGTGCAAAAGTACTCCTGGATGCTGTCAAAGCCCATCCAGGCTCGGGGTTGAATGCAAAGGTACACCTAAAACTATATCTTCAAAAGGAGTGCAGCCCTATCCAAGGCTGATTGAAAACCCAGCTATCTAGGAGCATTCTGTCCTGTGTGGTTTAAGCTTCAGTTTACCCTCATCAAGTCTGTTACTGAATCAGACTTTCATTCAGAACTTGAACAGTTTCCATGGATTTAAATGTAAAAGGTAAAAGTTTTGGGTGCCGTCAGAATACTGGTGATAGCAAATTTTTGCTGAGTTAAGGTACTTTTATGGGGGGAAAATATTTCCAGTGTTGCATGGTGAGAAATTGAAAACCAAGGAAAAGTATGATACGATTTTATTTATTTAAAACCTCTAAAGAATCCTGAAAGTTCAGATGCATTTAGTACTTTCTGGTTTAAAGAATTGCAATCCTAGATCATTTTAGTCGCAAGATTCAACTGTATAGTTTATTTACAATTCTGAAACAAGTTAAAAAAATACATTTCCTACTATGACTTTGAAAACTCAGATTTATGAAAGACACAACATTAATAGTAAAATCAAATACTAGGAAACATTCTGGATTTACCTTCATGTGTACTCTGTTGAACATGGTGGGAAACGATTTGTACAAAATCACCGACTAGAAGTACAATTCTTTCATAACCAAAGTAGAAAGTCCAAGACTTCTCTTTTGTGCTGTATCATTGCAGCTATTTCACAAGCATCTAATTCAGTTTTCCTTAGCTGCTATGCATGTGTGATCTTTGTTTTGGTTAAGATCATGTTACTTCTATATAAATAGTACCCATGTACTGATATCAGAATACATGTTACTATAACAACCTTCTCATTAACAGGCATACTAGGTCATTTAAGTCCTGCCTTTGCTAAATGAAAGATAAACACTACCTTGGCTACAGAATATGCTTGCTTGGTGAATTGAAGGGATGGAAACTCTAAAAAGGATTGGGAAATGTTATCAAATTCTCAAGGGCTAACATTTTTATATAAAGCCAGGAAAGATGTCGTGGTAATTCAAACAATCACTTGCATTACATTAAAGAGGGACTTTAATATTCTCTCACAATAATAGACATAAAAGCAGATCAAGATAGTGGAAGTTTACAACCCAACAGTAGGAAAAGGGGCTTCACAATTAACTAGTGGTATTAGGGTGGGTATTTTTGGCTATCAGTAATGGTTGCTGGCATAAGAAAATGATAAAATGTGAGAATGGATTGGGGTTTTTGTGGGTTGGTTTTTTTTAAAAAAATAAACATGAAGCAGTAATTTTCTGCTGCTTCTCTCCGTAGTTCAAATTCCTGTCATAACTTTACCCAAAAAAGTTATTGGTAGGTTAGAACTGCACAACCAAAGAAAATATGCACAGGAGCGGAATTGTGCTTAGCATGAACTGCAAGTGGGACAGACAAAAGTGAGAATATCTTTCCAGAGTCAGGTGGGGGTGGTAGAGAATATTTCCCCCCACCCACCCTGGATCAAACCTGTGAGAACATGTAATAGAGACTGTTTCTAGTGAAGGCAGGCAATACCTGCTAGATCAGGTGTGGAGAACCTTTGTTCTTCTCCATGTGCTGCTGAATCCCATCAACCCCAGCAAGCATGGGAGTTATAGCAACACCAGGAGGGCCAAAGGCTCCTTACACCTGACCCAGGTAGCAGTTTCCTATGTTCTGAAATGTGGCAGAGTGTACTCTCCACCTGACAACTCCACGCAGGGGAGCTGTGCTACCAGTAGCAGCAGGGGAAAGGAATCTCCTAGCCTAAAGTGATGTCTGGTAGGAGTGACATAGGTACATTTGGAAGCAGTTTGACAGCAAGCATGTCAAACTGTCCTGACAGTCTTTCCCCCACATGAATAGCCACTTCAGATGAGGTGATTGGGAGCAGAGGGCGTTTAACCCTTTCCCTGCTTTGTTTATCCACTCTAAATGATCACATGTGGTTTCATTTGGAATGCTGTGAGGGAAATCCACTTGCATGGAAGCCACTTTCCGAACGGAGAAAGGTGAGGTGAGGTAGGAAAGCGAAGTGCCCCTCACTGCCCCCCTTCCCCTTGACTGTCACATTATCATCCCCCTCCTGGAAGTTTTTTTTTTTCAAACAGAAAGAACAGTTATGGCACTGTTACAGACAGTGCAAGTGTTAATGTCCACATCTCAAGCTGAGTTTTGTGCGTGTGGAACATAGAAACTAAGCTTTTGCATTTTTATGTAGCCAATCTTCTTTATATAAAAAAATGATTTCCGTTCACAGTCCCAATATGTAGAAACAGTCAGTGGCCAATTAGTGTGCTCTTCCCTTTCAATGACCAAGTCACACAAATATAAGTTTTTGCCTGACCATTAACAAGTTACTACAACAACAACAACAACAACAACAACAACAACAACAACAACAACAACAACAACAGGGATGTAATATATGAAGAACTCTAAGAACTGGAACCACTGTAGATAACAGGCTCATTGCTAGCACATGATTTACCATGGGAAAATAGGTATGAGTAACTGACACAGAACCTGCCTTGTGCTCCCGCCTTTCTTTTTATTTTGGTATGGCAGTAGCACTAACATTTTTATTTTCCTGCAATGCTGTACGTATAGAGTCCAGCCATGCAGGCCTAGGGCTCCTTTCAATACTCCTTATAGGCTGTCTGGCAATGAGCCACAAAAAAAAACCCCAACAGCAACAGTTCTAGAAGTTGAGCCTGAGCAGCTAGACCTGCCAGTGCTGCCATTTTCTTTCCTACACAATGCAGTGAGCTTCATAGAATCTCAGAATTGTAGAGTTGGAAGAGACTGAGGGGCATCTAATCCAACCCTCTGCAATGTAGAAATTTCAACTAAAGCAGCCATGACAGGTGGCCATCCAAACACAGCTTTAAAATGTCCAAAGGAGAGTCCACCACCTTCCAAGAACGTCCGTTCCATGGACGAACAGCTCTTACCATTAGAAACTTCTGACGCTGCTAGGCAAAATTTCCTTCCTTGTAACTTGAAGCCATTGGTTTGGGCCCTACCCTCCAGAGCAGAAGAAAACAAGCTAACTCCATCTTCCATATGACAGCCCTTTAGATATTTGAAGATGGCTATCCTATCTCCTCTCACTCTCCTCTTTTCCAGGCTAAACATCCCCAACTCTCTCAACTGTTCCTCATAAGGCTTGGTTTCCAGACTCTTGATCATCTTGGTCGCCCTCCTCTGTACACAATCCAGCTTGTCAATATCCTTTTAAAATTGCATCCCCCAGAACTCTACACCACAGTATGCTAGATGCGGTCTTACCAAGGCAGAATAGAACAGGACTATTACTTCCCTTGACCTGGACACTATACTTCTGTTGATGTGCCTAGAATAGCATTAGCTTTTTCTGCTGCTGCACCACACTGTTGACTCATGTTAAGCCTGTGGTCTACTATAGGTAGGAGTCTGATCAAAACTATATGGGCTAGCCATTGATATAGGCCAGAAAGGGACAGGGTCCGAACTTGCATTGTGAAACAAAGCATGAAAACTGGTAATTCATTGAATTCACTGCCACAAGATGTAGTTGTAAGACAAATTCATTAAAAAGAGATTTATCAATGGGCATTAGCCACAATGGCTAAATCCAGATCCAGGTGCTCTTGGAGGAAACTGATTTTCTAGATCCATTTCAATCGAGGTTTTGGCACAGAAACTGCTTTAGTCACCCTGTATGGTGACCTCTGTCAGGAGAGAGATGGGGAAAGTGTTAATTCTCCTCAACCTCTCAGCAACATTCAATATAATCAACTATTGTATCCTTCAGAGTGGGTGGGTTGCACCACTTTGTGGTGGTTCTGGTCCTACCTGGATGGTCATTTCCAGAGGGTGATGCTTGGGGAGTGCTTTTCGGCCCTCTGGACCCTTCAATGTGGGGTTCTCCAGGGTTTGATTTTATCCCCCATGCTGTTTTACATCTACATGAAACTGCTGAGTGGGATCATCCAGAGTTTTGGAGTAAGTTGTCAGCAATATGCTGATGACACACAGCTCTACTTCTCTTTTACATTTGCAGGTGTGACCGTGTACGTATTGGACTGTTGTCTTGCCTTGGTAATGGACTGAATAAGAGCCAATAAACGGAAGCTCAATCCAGATAAGAGTGAGGCACTGTTAGTGGGTGGTTCCCTAGACTGGATGGATGGGATACTGCCTGCTCTTGATGGGGTTACACTCCCTCTGAAGGAGCAGGTACGCAGCTTGAGCGTACTTCTGGATCCATTACAGTCACTTGAGGCTCAGGTGGCCTCAGTGGTGGGGAGTGCCTTCTATCATTTTCAGCTGGTGGCCCCACTGCATCGATAAACCTAATTTCTGTCCTCTATGCTCTGGTAACCTCTAGGTTAAATTACTACAATGTGTTATACATGGGGCTGCATCTGAAGACAGTTTCGAAACTTCAGCTGGTGCAGAATTCAGAAGCCAAGTTGCTGACCAGAGAAAGATGCTTTGAGCATACAATCCCAATCTTGGTTCAACTGCACTGGCTGCCAAGTAGTTTACAGGGCCATTTCAAAGTGCTATAAAGCCTTAAATGGTTCACGACCACAATACCCCAAGGACCACCTCTCCACCCCAGACTCTGTGATCATCCTCCGAGTCCTTCTTTGGGTGCCCCCTCCATGAGAGGTCCAGAGGGCAGCAACACAAGAAAGAGACCTTTTAGGTTTGAAGACAGCTATCATATTAAAACACAGTTGCAAACACCACAATTAAAAATGCTAGAGTTTTATTATAAAACACACACAAAATTCAGTTCAGTATGGAGACAGCTGCTCACAAAATATTTTTACAAGTTTGTTTCAAAAAGAACACTTTACACAACAGCTTAAAGGCCTGTGAACCTGTATTCTTGTGGGGATCAGCTGGCAAAAAGAATTTTGTAACATGAGGACAAACTACAAAAAGAACCTGGCTCCATTCCCCATTACAATGTGTGTATTCTTAGGATGTTTATGTGATTATTTTGATCTATGCTTCACCGTCTCTAATATAGAGTCTCCATCTCAAAAGTGATGAAAGCAAGTAAAGAAAATGTATGGCAACTTTTTACAGACAGATGGGGATGCTTTGTAAATTTTTGGATACACACTTTAAAAACTGATGGTGTGACACTGGTATTAAATTCCCCTCTCTTTTTCTTGAGTTAAATTTTGACATGAAAAATGCTTTAATGAAAAAGCTGACTAGCATTTCTCTTCTTTCATCTCTTAGCTTTGTGAAAAAAGTAGTCAGTAAATATTTTATATTTATAGAACATTAGTGGGAAATGGTCTGTTTATTTGACTCCTGGAAAATGATTGCCAAATGTGCAACTCTGAATTGTGTACAGGGTTAGCAAGAGAGAATCTGACCCTAAAACACAACATTGGCCTCATATCATCTCGTATCGACCTTTTCCTGTTATGCAAAACTAGCCAAACATTCCTCACAAAATACTATAAGAGAGTGTGCCAACTTTGAATATGTGTGGGAAACTGCTCCTGGTCCTGAAGAAGACCTGCTTGGTTGGTGGGCAGGATACTAACTCTAATGCTACAATGGCTATGCCTGCTCCTAAGGAATTCAGAACATGAGCTGTACATCTGTATTTATTATACTTCTGTTCCACCTTTCCTCCAAGGAGCTCGAGGTGGCACACATGGTTCTCCCCCCCCCCATGTATCCTCACAACAACCCTGTGAGGAAGGATAGGCTGCGAGACTGTGACTGACCCAAGGTCACTCAGTGAGCTTGATGACTGAGTGAGGATTTGAACCCAGGTTTACCAGGTCCTAGCCCAGCACTAACCATTACACTGGCACCTGAGGAGGGGTGCAGAATGAGAAAACTAACTTCTTCACCTTCAGTTTTCTCAAAAGGGAAAAAAAAGAAGGAAGTTGAGGGACGAAAGAGTTCAAAGCAAAGCAAATTGATAACTGGAAGACCACAGGCAAGAACTGTCACCTGAATGGCATTAGTTAACTAACATTATTGACTCATTTATTCAATAAATTTACTGTTATCAAGTAAGTGGGGGAATGGAGTGTTTTAAATTCCTGTTAAGTGTAGGCTGTGTTGAGTTTTTATTTTATTTTGAAAGAAATGTGTGCATGATCTGTAACTTCAGAGTAATTGCAGCCTGGTCCTGATCACAGAAATTCAAGGCATTAAATTTGGCATCAACAGGATTTAGGAGTCTAAAAAAAGAGAGAGCACAATAATCTCAGCACAAACAGCTCAGTGATCCAGGGAACAAACTCCATTAACCTTCCTTTGTTTCTTTTAGGGTACCCTCAGTTTTTAATGGGAAAATATGCAAGGGAACAGGACAGTGTCTGGGGAATTTAAACCCAAGGCACAACAAATGGTTGAGAGATTTCTGGAAGGGGTTTATGTTACACATAGCATTATTAAACTAAAATGGCTCTTTTGGCAAATGGGGAAACATCCTTCTGGGATTTTTTAGGAGAATTATTTCTCAGCTTTACTGAAAACAAAACAAGGCTTTTGTAGAGAATCTTGCAGGGCTTTTGAGTCCAGTGATGTTGATTGTGCACAGATGGAGAGGAGGAAGAGGCAAGATGGAAGGAGCTGAAGCAACTGAAAGCAGGAAGAGGATGTTGGAAAAGATACAGAGGGAGATGCAAAAGTTGAAAGCAGATCTGACGCACAGCATTTACGAGGCTGAAGAACAGAGCCATGACACAGCAGAAGGGACTGTGGGTTACAGGATAAAGTTGATGAAAATGGCAGGCCTATCTGCCAAAGACGTGGTAAAGCAGGGCACATTGCCAGTGGAGGAAAATGATGCTGGCAAGTGTGTTCATTAGTTGGAGAAGTCGAACAGAGCTCTGGAGCAGCTGATGAGACAGGTGCAAGACATGGAAGTGGAGTGGGAAGAGGAAAGGAAACAGCACTCCATGGCTGTGGGTGCCAGGAGGCTGGAAACAGATGTAATAATGGATCTGAAGGCCCAAAGGGACTTTGCTAGCAAGTATCATGAGGCAGCCATCAAACAGCCCTGAAAATTGCAGGCCGAAATGAAAGATTAAATGCACAGCTGAATGATACTTATATGAAATGTTAACACAGGCCACTGAGGATGAGAAGACCTCCCTCTCTCTTGCTGCGTCTGACATTTGGCACACTCCTTTTCATGGAAGCAGAGGTTATTCGGTTTGAAGGAGGAACTTGCGGCTGTTGAACATGCTAAATGTCAGGCACAGCAAGAGAGGGATGAGATTGCAGTGCCTGAAGGCTTGGATAGCTCTGCTTGAGGAAGAACTGGAGGAAGAACAATTCAATACTGAGCTGTATCTAAAGGAAGCAGATCTTCAGATTGACCAGATAAATGCAGACCTAGACATAGATAGTAAAGCCCATAAAGAATGAAAATGCTCACCGGCAGCTTCAGCATCCAGAACAAGGAGTTTAAGGCCAAGCTGCAGGAAATGGAGAATGCTCCAAAGTTTAAATACAAGTCTTCCATCACTGTTCTGGAAGTAAGGACAGTACAACTGGAAGAACAGCTGGATGCTAGAACAAAGGTAAATAAAGTCCCCAGCAAGCAGGTGCAATGTACTGAGAAGCAAAAAGGTGTGGCACTGCAAGTGGCTGCCTCAGTTTGGGTTGCTTCACCTCTAAAAGGGTGTCATAGAATTGGCAAAGGTTCAGAAAACGGGAACCAAAATGACTGAGGGAATAGATAAACTCCCATATGAGTAAAGGATCACAGTATTTGGGGCTTTTTAGTTTAGAGATGAGGCAAGTAAATGGCAACATAACAGTTGCATAACATGGAGAAAATTGAAGGTAAAAGCTTTTCCCCCTCGCATAAAGCTAGAACTCATGGAGATCCAATGAAGCTGAATATCGAAAGATTCAGGACAAATAAAGCTACTTCTTTACACAACGCACGAACTAAAGAATTCACTGCCATGAGAGGCAGTGATGGCCATCAGCTTTATGACTTTTTAAGAGAGGACCAGAATTTTACGGAAGGCAAGTTCATCAATGGCTACCAACGCCAATTGCTATCTTCCACCTCCCCAGTTGAGCTGGACCCCAGAGAGCTGGACCATAAAGAAGGCTGATCGCCGAAGAATTGATGCTTTTGAATTATGGTGCTGGAGGAGACTCTTGAGAGTCCCATGGACTGCAAGAAGATCAAACCTATCCATTCTTAAGGAAATCAGCCCTGAGTGCTCCCTGGAAGGACAGATCGTGAAGCTGAGGCTCCAATACTTTGGCCACCTCATGAGAAGAATCCTTGGAAAAGACCCTGATGTTGGGAAAGACTGAGGGCACTAGGAGAAGGGGACGACAGAGGACAAGATGGTTGGACAGTGTTCTCGAAGCTACGAACATGAGTTTGACCAAACTGCGGGAGGCAGTGCAAGACAGGAGTGCCTGGCGTGCTATGGTCCATGGGGTCACGAAGAGTCGGACACGACTAAACGACTAAACAACAACAACAACCTCCCCAGTTGGAGGCAGTATGCTTCTAAATACCAGGTTCTGGAAGCCACAGGAGGAGAGAGCGCGCTTGTACTCAGGTCCTGCTTCCTGATTTCCCATGGGCATCTGAGTGGCCTCTGTGAGAACAGAATGCTGAACTAGGTGGGCCACCGATTCAGCAGGGGTATTATTATGTTCTTATGAGAATTGTAATGCTGTCAAGGTGACCTTAAGTGAAATTCCCACAAAGCAAGGGTTTGGGATGCCTACAAATGGGGGGCAATGGGTTAGCTCCGCTGATTTTGACTTCGAGACAAGAGTCTTAGGCACTCCAAGAAGCCCCAAAGAGACATTCCCTCCGGAATTCATGAGTGGTGGAACCTCTTGTTCACGACAGGGGGTGTGATAAGTTGTGGCTCTGAATAGCTTAAAGGGACAAACACAGTCATGCGGGATACATGAGGACAGGTATCATTAGAGCAGGGCAAAGTACGCAAGGCCAGCTCCGAAGGACCTTAGAAAAACAAGCAATGCGATTGGGAGGGGCGTGGAATAGTGGTGGTAGAAGCGAGTCTCAGTGAAGGAAGTACAATTGGGGCAGGGCAAAGTAAGAGGCCATAGAGAAGATACAAGGGGAAGCAGGAAAGTTATGAAGAAGGTAGAAAAAGGGACCTAATGAAGAAAGGATACAGAAAAAGGAAGAGAAGAGAGAGAACACACAGAAAAGTGAACTCTGAAAGACCAAAGGCAGAAACTGTCACTTAAATAAAATCAGTTAGCTGACAATACAATTCATTTACTCAAGAGATTCACTGTTGCGAAATAACCAGCAGAGGGTTTGCAGTTGGGTGTTTTAATTGTTCATGAATTATTGTAATTTTCGTTTCCTGGTTGTGTGTGCGGTTATGACAAGTAAGTAGTTCCTTGATGTGAGAGTGATTGCAGCCCGCTCCTTCTCATCCTAATCACAGAACCCTTAAGCATTATAGCTATATCTAGTCAGATATGCACCTTGTGTACCCAGCAAGTCAAAGGCACTGCTTAATGAGGTTAGCCAGATAGCAGGTCGCAATGCTCTACATCAGAGCTTTCCAAACTCTATGTCGCGACAGATTTGTGTGTCGGCTGCAGCGTGTAGGTGTGTCACACGAATGCTCCCCACACTCCTCGCAGGGCTGGAAAGGAGTCAGTTTGACCTCTGGTTTATTAGTACTGTAAAGCTGGATTACTGTGTCGCGAAATGATGCATGTCTAAAAAGTATGTCACCAACATGAAAAGTTTGGAAAGCTCTGCTCTACACTCTATTCCCCTATGCCTTCAAGGTATTCTATCCTGTTGATGACCTCCTCATCAATCCCTTGATGGCATCCCTTTAAAAGCCTAAAGCACCTAGGACATAGTAAGCCACTGTTTCATGCTCAGTACTCTCCCGATCCTATGACCATCCTCCTGTGCCACCTTGGCAAGATAACCACAAAGACACCATCCTTCACCACCTTCTTCCTACTGCTGATGCCTTCTGTCAAATTAAGCCTCTGGTGACACCTACTTCCCCACCTAGCCATCTCTCCACCACATAACTACTGGTCTCCAATAAGTGAGCAGGCATATTGATCTTGTCAAGAACCTGGGCATGGAGCAGGCACCACTTGTATCCTAGTGCCTACTCTCTTTGCCACTACAAGGCAGAGACAGACAGGCAAATTTGCACTTTGGCTGCTCTAGATACAATATTTGCCTCTCTGCTCTGAGCAGCTGCTCCTTCTCATCTTTAGCAAACCAGTACACAGAGAAGACAATCTGCTGAACATGTTATAATCTGGGGGGAAGACCTTTGAACCAGGCCTCCATACCATACCAATTTCTGGAAGGGCTTTTCTGTGCCAGGTGATCATAAGGGGAAGAATAAGAGTCTTCAGTACCTTTAAAAATTAAAAATCTGAATCAAGATATACATTTTTTTAATTAAAAAAAACAACCCCATTAAAATCAGTATCCAGTGTAAATATAGCCTTATTTAAAATGCATCTTGGAAGTGATCCTTCTTGCAGTATCAGGATTGCAGTCTTCCATGTTAAGCCGAAGGTGTGGCATAATGAAAGCCTGACATCTCTTCTTTTGGACACTAGTGTTGATTCTAAAAGAAAAAAGAAAAGTGTGCAGTAGAGGGCAGTTAAGTCAATCACAATCGTATCTATCTGAAATAATGAAATTATTATTAAAAATGTTTTGTTTAGTCATGCATTTAATAAGCTGCAAGAAATCCTGCAGCAGGGCATGATTGTTCTCGAAGTTTGTAATTTATTATGTACCTCCTGCAGGTTGAACGAAAGCTGTACTCCCAGTTTACTCACTTGTAAGCGATTCTAAAATAAAGTCATTAACAAGTAAATAAGTCCAGACTAATTCACACGGCCACTTCAGCCCTTGGCAGCTGGCCTGCCTACCAGATGCTGTGGTTCTCCAACACACATCAGCTCCAACCTGCATGGCTGATGGTAAGATAAGCCATCAACATCAACACTAGTTACTACTGTATTACAGTTGTGTGAGGCCAGCTGTGGGTGTGAAGTGGCATGTGCACATAACTATGCTTAGTATAAATCATAAACCTTGCCATGACTTGAGTTGCTGAAGTCAGCATTAACTTTCCCCTATGGCTACTATATATTAAAATGATTGTAAGTGAGCCATGGGACACAGCGTTATCATGTGTTAGCATTACCAAAACAGATTTTTAATGACTTTTTTAATGCAACTGAGCCGACAGTCTGATCAGCACATACCTGTCACATTACATAGTTTTGATTCTTTTCCTGACACTTAAATCACAACAGATCAAACTGGCTTTCACCTCCTACTATGTATTGTCTACAGGGACAATTTTCCATAGTATTATAGTAGGCAGTAGTGTCATGCAATTATCAAAATGCAATTAGGTGCAACATTTGCTCAAAATTGCACATTTTGTGAATAGTTAAAAATTGATCTATTGGAATAGAGCTTTGGAAAATAAGGACAACTAGGATTTGGGTAAAGGAAGTCAAAGAACTATTAGGTAAAAGGGAACTAGGGATGTTGGTAGTCTTTAACCTACCTCTAGGTTTTTTCAGCTTTCCCTAAAGCTGCATGCATGTATTCACACTTTCCCCTGCAACCATAAAGACAGAAAATGTTTAATTTATAACGGTACCAGGTTACATAAATTAACAGCTCTTAATGAAATAAAGTCAAAGGGTTCTATCCAATGGCGGCTTTGCAATGTAATGTGCTGCATGAAAGCAGTTTTTCCAAAGTACTAAAACACTAAGATCAAGAGAGAACCAGGTTACTTTTGGGGAGCTATAATAAAATACTCAAAAACAACATTCTCTTTCCAATTGAATTAATTCTGTGTATTAAGAAATCCTATTCTGATCCTAACCAGTTTCAATATTTTCAAAAGTAGGTCCCTTCAGCATTTCAGGTTTCCCACCCTAAGAGTTCTCAAATCCTGAATATTCACCTTTTTCATTAACTCATCGCGGGTTGTGAAATGTGGTGCATCTTCAACTTCAATTCCCTCAGCCATTTCAGTTACCTTCTCCAAGAGATCTTTGTTGTAGCTGAATAAAAAGAAGAGTAAATTGAATATTTGTCCAATATTTTGCTGTTCCATCTCAGTTCTCAATACTCACAATCCATGTATGATTTTAAAAAAGTTTAGCCCTTGTAATTTTAGCAGCTGAAACTGCAGCATACATTAAAGGTAGAAAAGGCTGAAAGGGTGAGTGAGGAAAACTGGGTTCTAGACCAACTCAATCTTCTTCTTGGATTTCAATTGCATTGCAATTCCCCCTTTGTTTTGACTGATCGGGGAGGCTCGGGAGTTGTGGGCAGGTGGCTGTTGTCATTTTTAAAAAACTCTGTGTTTCACAAGGTGCGAAAGAAGGGCTTTGCACCCTGCCTGGCAGAGAAACCACACACCTTGCGCCCCTCCTGGGCAACGCCAGCCCGCCCATGACTCCTGGGCCTCTCCTGATCTGTCAAAACAAAGGGGAAAGGGGGCAGGAGATTGGGGAAGGCTCAGAAGTCAGAGTGGGCAGCGCGCCGTTGCCCAGTTTTTAAAAACTCTGCACATTTAAGTTTCACAGGGTGCGAAAGAAGGGATTTGCACCTTTATACAACATGCATGTGTGCTTGGGCCCTGGGTCTTTTGCCTCACCATCCCCACTACTGACTCCCTGTTGCTGCTCAGCTTCGAAAAGAAAAGAAGTGTCCCCGGATTCAGTGTGGGGGGGGAAAATCTGGTAACCATACTTTAAACACAGCAAGACTGAGGCTTGCTGTAACTTCTAAGTACTGTAAACAAGTACAGGATGCTGCTGCTGCTGCATCAGAGCCTTTCAAAACCTGAGTCACATAATTATTTTTATACTGAAAACCTACAATATGGCCACAGAAGCAAGGGAATTTCCACGGACAGAAACAGACACGTTAGCTGCAACTCTCAGCATCAGCAACTGTTAAAAAGCTCGCAGGGAGGCAAATATGGAAGGGAACCATGTGTGCGTGCCTGCAAAAGCACGTGGGGTGGGTATTCCCTTTTTTCACTATTATTATATAATGTACTTTGTTATTTATGTTGCAAACCGCCCTGTGGTCTTTGGATTAAAGACGGTATACAAGAGAGCGGAAGTTAGATTCTGCCGCCACATGCCGCTAGTCCTCTGGAAGGAGGGAGAGGGGGGGGCGGTACCTGCATCCCATGAAGATGTGATTGGCCCAAACCATGGAGAGCGAGAGCAGCTGGTCCACGCGGAGCGGAGAGAGCGCCTCCCCATCTCCCGGCGGATAATTGCGCACGATGAAGGCACGCCGCGCCTCCCAGTGCTTGTCGTTTTCCGAGTAGGAACGGAACCGCTCGGGGAACTCGGCCTCACAGTCCTCGCTCACCATCCCTTTCGCTCTTCCGTCCTCTACACCCCGCCAGAAAATAAAAAGGGGGGGACTGCGGGGAAGCGGATATGACGCACCCGTTCGAAAGCTAGGGCGGGGAAGGAAACAGGAAAAATAACATTGCCGCTCTGGCCTGCCCTCTCTACTCCTCCGGTGCACCTCCGGCTGCTGGATGCGCCCCGCAACCCCCACCACGCCCGCTCTCTAGTCAGGTTGCGCATGCGCTGTGGGGCCGTATGGGATCATCTTCCGTTTCCCAGCTCGCTTGAGGCTATGGGATCGCGAGTTCAGTTGAGGCGTCTCAAATGGACGTCGTTTACATCTCTTCACGCCCACTGATGTCAGCATGAAACTGCCCCCACCCATCCTGTGTTTTGATGTGTTTTCCTACGTCCCCGGCTTCCTTTTCCTACGCTGGTGATTCCATAGCCCCGCCTGACGTCATCGGGATGCCAGCTGCGCTGCGTCCCTTTCCCGCCCTCTGCGTCGCCTCACAGGAGGAGGAGAGGGGCTGCGTTTGACTGCGCCAGATCCACGCAAAGGAATGTGCAGATTACGTGTTTTAACACCCCCGGCACTAAAGCCTCAGATTCTGCCAAAGCACTTCACTCACTGATCTCTGAGGGGCTTAGCTTCTGGGGAAACGTGAGCCCATGACGTGCCTACACACGTTATGCGTAAACCTTGATGCAGAGAGCAAATTCTAACTACAAAACAAAGGAGATGACCGCGCTTGTGCTCACACTCCTGAATCTGCCCCCACAGGGATTATAATCCTCCCCTGAACCCAGTATCCCGATGTGGATCTTTGCTTCAGACTCAGTCTACCCTCCTAAATGTCAGCTGACCAGTACTTCCCCCCCCCGGGGGGTATTCAAGGATACACAGTACCGGCACCTTTCTTTCCAAAATGTTAATACTGTAACTGTAACAGCTTCCATGGCGAGTACTGGCACCTTTTTTTTAAAAAAAAAGCACTGCAAATCATCATCACGTTAATTAAAACCACAGTTCTGACAGAGTAGTCAGGCCATCCTATGGAAGCCTAGCTAGGCAGGTAAAGATAAAATGCTCCACAAGATTCAAGAATGACATTTTAGTTTCCTCTGGTGTACTTCATACAACATTAGATGACCATCTCTGAATGGGAATTAAACCATATGATGTGGTTTGGGGATTAGATTATGCATGGACAAGCCTTATTTCATAGCACAAAGCTATGCATGTTTACTCAGGTGTAAGTGTGCATTGGATGGCAGCCATTTATCTTCCTGCCCACATCTTTAATTTTTAAGGCAAGGATGGGGAACCTCTGGCCCTCCAGATGTTGGTCTGCAGTTCCCATCATCCCTGACCATTAGCCATGCTGGCTGAGGCTGATGGAAGTTAAGAGTTCAACAACATCTGGAAGGACACAGGTTCCCTATCCTTAATAATCTAAAATGACATAGTCAGAACATGGCCTTTAATTATTTCCCCTTCTTCTTAGCTGTACTTAGAGAGGCTATTGCACACACATTACAGAGGCTAATGTGCACACAAAGCCCATTATTGCAAAGTGTATCCTAAATCCCTGAAACTAAACTAATTCCAGAGCCTCACCAGATCTCTCCTATTGCAGCAACCCTATTTGTTCAGGTAAAAATAACTCCTCGTTGATTTCCACTATCATTCCACTGTCCCCTAAATCCCCAAGGCCTAATTTAACAGAAATATCTGAGAAGAGAAGAAGACACTTGGGGCCACTACAAGGCTGTGCCATGTTCTATAGTGTAATTAGCTCTGCAAAGCCAATAGATTTCCTTATAGCACATTCCAGCTAATACATCAAGGGACGAATCAAGGGGGAGTACGGGCACTTTCTGGTTCTCTGTTGATCTCCCCTAAGGTGCAGCAGGAGCTGCAGTTTAGACTGGCTACCCCATTTACTAGTCCTTTTATATTGAAAACATGCTACTTTGCACCAATCTCTATCAACATGATGCAACCTCCACATCCCCAATTAGTATGATGACATTTCCCCCCTATTTAAGCTGTGTAGTCCTCTATACAGCCTTGTATTATGCTGATAGGCTTTCCCACTTGTGTCTTATTTCCTATAAAAGTCCCACCTTCCACCCTTTAGCTAATTAAGGCTGCAATTACATGAAAGTATGTCCCATCCAGCTCAGTGGGGCTTACTTCTGAGTAGACATGTCTGGGATTGTGCTATAAGACAGCAATCCTAAACACTAGGGCATAAGTCCTATTGAATTCAGTGGGATTTCTTTCTGAATAACAATGCTTGGAAGTAGGCTGCACAAACTTCAGCAGCTTGCAAGGAATGTCATTCTTCAGATGAGCTGAGGTTGAGCTACTGCATCATAGGAGTTGGCCAAATTATTGCTTTCCTGTTGCCTGTGCTCAATAAAAATAAATCCTCACACAGCATGTATATACAAGTTACGGTAGCTATGTCTGGAGTTGAATATTTATATAGTATTTGACGGTTGCAGAATGTTCAGCAGGCTTCCCTTAGTACTGGAGCAACCCAGGCACAATAATCACAGGCATCTTCCAGAGGTCTTTAGAAAACAACAACAGTGAAATGGATGTGGGTTTCATTTTCTAAGCAGTCGGGGTGAGGGGGTGAATTTCTATAATCTGCTTCAGTTTAAAAAGAGCAGCTTCATGCAGCATTCCCTTTCTGCTTTGCCTCTTTGGATTCAATTCTTTACCACTGTCTTCCATGTGGGGCACTTTGATTCCTGTGCTGTCTGTCAGAGATGCAGTACATAAGCGAGGGTGTCATATTTTTCAAAATGTGATTTAAGCCAGTCTGTGTTTTAAGCCTATCTATGAAAAAACTGACCTTTAAGAAGGCAGATTCTCGGGTTTGCATGCATCTTTATTATTTACTATAGATTGGCATAAGGCTGAAATTGTATGCATGCTCTCACCTGGGACTTACTTCCAAGTAGACATATATAGGAATGAGGGTTACAATTGCAAAAACAAATAAATGTTGGAACCTTTCTCAGGACCAGCTGACAGCATCCTAACAATAGATGGTGTTTGGTTGCAGATACTGCCATTTTGGTTGCCTGTGTGCATACCTTGCAATTCCTATTGTTAAGCCTGCCTGTTTCTACTCCAAGTTCTGTTTCTCCCAAATTACAAAAACACACACATTCAGACATTGTATTCTGCTAGGACAGCCTTCTATTGGCCTGCTCCCATTTTTAACCTTATTCATAGCCATCCGCCTAGCCTTAGTACATTATGGGCTAGTCCACACTTGCACTTGTCCCATGCCTACAAAGCATGGGTCCGAGTGGCTTTCCATTGGTCCCACTCCTTTCCCAGGGAAAATCCGCTCTTTAACTCTAAATTGGAACAAAATGTCAATCCGGAGAAACCCCAAAATGCTGTTTGCTCCAAATGAGAGGTAAAGGTAAGAGGAAATCTGGCTAAGCCCTCAGCCTACATTGCAGCAGTTCACTTCCAAACACTATCCAGCTCAGCTCCCGGTTTTCTCTTCTTGTTTGCTTATGTGGCCCAATCTTGGCCAAGAAGAATATGTGTGCTAGGAATATTCCCATTCCCTCTAGCATACTTGGGATAGTGCCTAAGTGTACAGGAACTTCCTGTTTCAGGGCAAATAACCAGCAGAATGACCTATATTGATGTGGAAGCCTATGATGCAGTTTCCATGCTCTTGCTTTCATTGAGTGCCAATTGCATTAGCCGGAGAGTACTAGAGACAGGATGAAACCTAGGAGGGGAAAAGGAAGTGGCAAAATACACTTGGTGGGGGCATACTTGGGACTTTAGAGGAATGGGGAGTGGGAAGAAATGTTGTATTAGCCGTGAATGCCATTTCCTAGGGTTGCTTTTCTGCCTGACCCATGGAAATGTAGCAGGTGTTTTCCCCTGAAAAAATGAAAATGAACTGAAACGAAAAGGTAAAAATCTTAATCCTTGTACAACACAGTCCTATGCATGTCTGCTCAGAAGGAAGCCCCATTGAGTTCATCGGGACATGACCCCAATTAAGTAGGAATAGGATTGCAGTTTGTGATACAAAGGAGGAGCACTGTAAGGTTAAAAGGTGACAAGCCCATAAACATCAAGAAAGTCGGGTGACATGGCTTGTAGTTTTTTTGTAGCACAAACTACTACAGCAAATAGCTTGATTAGGGATAATGGTGGGGGGAGAGAGAGAGACAAAGCATGTGTTGTGTTAGGGTAAAAATGTGTTCTAAATAATTTGTGTAGGTAGGATCCCACAGCTTTACAGCCAAGAGATCAGTTGTATTGAGCAATCTGACAGATTGGAGAAGACTTTATTCCTAAATTCATGTCTGCTGAACGTATAACTGTAGCTATAAAAGAAGGAAGAGTGTGTTTTCAAGCTATATAGGCAATCTGCAATGCTTTCTCTACTGTGGCTGTCTGGCACAGCACTGTATCATCCCTCCAGTTCTTTCTGTTAGGGATATGTATACCTGTGAAGAGATCCAGGATTTAAAACTTCAAAGCCAAATTGAGAGTATCTGGGTCAAAATTAAGGGAGAGAAAAACAACAGTGATCTCATTGTGGGAGTTTACTATAGATCCCCAAGCCAAACTGAGGACACAGATGATGCCTTCCTGGAACAGATGGCCAAGCATTCCAAAGGAAGTGAGATAGTAGTAATGGGGGATTTCAACTATCCTGATATTTGTTGGATGTCAAACTCAGCCAAGAGCATAAGGTCGAACAGATTCCTCACTGGCCTTGCAGACAACTTCATTGTCCAGAAAGTGGGAGAAGCAACAAGAGGATCAGCCATTTTAGATCTGGTCCTAACCAATAGTGATGACTTGGTTAGTGGGGTAGAAGTGGCAGGATCATTAGGTGGGAGTGACCATGCTCTTCTGGAGTTTATTATCCAGCGGAAAGGAGCAACCAAGCATACTAAGGTCCAAATTCTAGACTTTAAGAAAGCCGACTTCAGAAAACTTAGGGAAACGCTGGGTGGAATCCCATGGACAGTAATACTAAAAGGGAAGGGAGTTCATGATGGTTGGGAGTTTGTTAAAAGGGAGATATTAAAAGCACAACTTCAGGCAATACCAATGAGACGGAAACATGGAAGGTGCCTAAAGAAGCCAGGCTGGCTATCTAAAGAACTTTTGACTGAGTTAAGATTTAAAAGGGATATGTACAAAAAATGGAAAAGGGGGGAAATCTCCAGAGAGGAATTCAAACATATAGCCAGCACGTGTAGAGACAAAGTCAGAAAAGCTAAAGCACAGAATGAACTCAGGCTCGCCAGAGAGGTTAAAAGCAACAAAAAGGGCTTTTATGGGTATGTCCGTAGCAAAAGGAAAAACAAGGAAACAGTGGGGTCACTCAGAGGAGAAGATGGTGAAATGCAAACAGGGGACAGAGAAAGGGCAGAACTCCTCAATGCCTTCTTTGCCTCTGTCTTCTCCAAGAAAGAAAACAACGCCCGACCTGAAGAATATGGAGCAGATGATTCAGCAGGGGAAACACAGCCCAGAATAAGTAAGGAGGTAGTACAAGATTACTTGGCTAGTTTAGATGTATTCAAGTCTCCAGGGCCAGATGAACTACATCCAAGAGTATTAAAAGAACTGGCAGAGGTGATTTCAGAACCACTGGCAATAATCTTTGAAAATTCCTGGAGAACAGGCGAAGTTCCAGCAGACTGGAGGAGGGCAAATGTTGTCCCTATTTTCAAAAAGGGGAAAAGAGAGGACCCAAACAATTACCGCCCAGTCAGCCTGACATCAATACCAGGAAAGATTCTAGAGCAGATCATTAAGCAAACAGTCTGTGAGCACCTAGAAAGAAACTCTGTGATCACTAAAAGTCAGCATGGGTTCCTGAAAAATAAGTCATGTCAGACTAATCTGATCTCATTTTTTGACAGAATTACAAGCCTGGTAGATGAAGGGAACGCTGTGGATGTAGCCTATCTTGATTTCAGCAAGGCCTTTGACAAGGTGCCCCATGATATTCTTGTAAAGAAGCTGGTAAAATGTGGGCTAGACAATGCTACCATTCAGTGGATTTGTAGCTGGATTACTGACCGAACCCAAAGGGTGCTCATCAATGGCTCCTCCTCATCCTGGAGAGTAGTGACTAGTGGGGTGCCACAGGGTTCTGTCTTGGGCCCAGTCTTGTTCAACATCTTTATCAATGACTTGGATGATGGGCTTGAGGGAATCCTGAGCAAGTTTGCAGATGACACCAAGTTGGGAGGGGTGGCTAACACCCCAGAGGACAGGATCACACTTCAGAATGACCTTAACAGATTAGACAACTGGGCCAAAGCAAACAAGATGAATTTTAACAAGGAGAAATGTAAAGTACTACATTTGGGCAAAAAAAATGAAAGGCACAAATACAGGATGGGAGACACCTGGCTTGAGAGCAGTACATGTGAAAAGGATCTAGGAGTTTTGGTTGACCACAAACTTGACATGAGTCAGCAGTGTGATGCAGCAGCTAAAAAAGCCAATGCAATTCTGGGCTGCATCAATAGGAGTATAGCATCTAGATCAAGGGAAGTAATAGTACCACTGTATTCTGCTCTGGTCAGACCTCACCTGGAGTATTGTGTCCAGTTCTGGGCACCACAGTTCAAGAAGGATACTGATAAGCTGGAACGTGTCCAGAAGAGGGCAACCAAAATGGTCAAAGGCCTGGAAACGATGCCTTATGAGGAACGGCTTAGGGAGCTGGGTATGTTTAGCCTGGAGAAGAGAAGGTTAAGGGGTGATATGATAACCATGTTCAAATATATAAAAGGATGTCATATAAAGGAGGGAGAAAGGTTGTTTTCTGCTGCTCCAGAGAAGCGGACACGGAGCAACGGATTCAAACTACAAGAAAGAAGATTCCACCTAAACATTAGGAAGAACTTCCTGACAGTAAGAGCTGTTCGGCAGTGGAATTTGCTGCCAAGGAGTGTGGTGGAGTCTCCTTCTTTGGAGGTCTTTAAGCAGAAGCTTGACAGCCATCTGTCAGGAATGCTTTGATGGTGTTTCCTGCTTGGCAGGGGGTTGGACTGGATGGCCCTTGTGGTCTCTTCCAACTCTATGATTCTATGATTCTATGATTCTATGATTCTTTCCTCCTCCTCCTCCTCCTCCTCCTCCTCCTCCTCCTCCTCCTCCTCCTCCTCCTCCTCCTCCTCCTCCTTCTTCTTCTTCTTCTTCTTCCACCTTGGCCTCTTCAAACTGGGTGTTGTCTAGTCCTGAAAACCACTGTCAGTTTTGACATGTATTCAAGATAATATGTACGTTCGGGGCTGTTAGTTTGCCAGCAGTTTCTTTTGCTGTATTGCGTCTCTCGTATCACACTTAACCATGAGCAAAGAATATACACAAGGAAAAAACTTTTAAAGATAAGAGCTGTAATTAACATCATAAGACTGTAGAAACAATCATATGCCCCAGAGATTCCCCGTCATTCTTGTCTCTCCCCCACCCCATTGCATTTTTAAAGCAGTATATTTTGTTGGCTGTTGAATGAAAATTAATATTCTGGTCCTTCATCTCGTTATCTATATGTCTGTTAAAATGGCATCTCTGGGTTGATACAAAGCACTTGTAACATAAGCAGCAGAAGACTGACAAAAATGATGATTATCTATGTGTCTTCATATATTTCTCTCAGGGGTTTCTAGTAGTTTAACCAAACTGCTAGCTGATTAATACTTTTTGTAGGCCAGATAAATCATTTTTTAAAAAAATTAAAAAATGGGATGCCTTTTTCATGTAGTTTAAACATTTGAAACTTGGAAATGAATTTTACTGAAGGCAAACAATATTAAAGGATGGAATCCTAATGCACACATAAAGGGGGGTAAATCCCTTTGAAAAGAGCAGAATTTAGAACTAAGCAAATGTGCATAGGCTTGTGGTGTTGGGCTGCAAACCTGCACACTCTGCTGGGATTAAGAGCAACACGGTGAATTTATGAGTAAATATGCTTAGGGTTATGCTGCACAAAAGGCTCTTAGATGGAGGTGGAGCAATTCTTGGTCTAGTTCTCTGGCTTTTCTAGTCAGGGACGTACCTAGTGGTTGGTTAGGTTGGCCCCTGCCAAGGGTGCAGGTCAGGGGAGAGAGTGCAAAAATTGTGCTTCTCTTTTTGCTTTGACTGGGGAATCCAGGTGCTGCTACAGGCATCACAGCAACCCTGCAGAGTCCCCTCCCCAGTCCACCAGCAGCACTGGTGGTTAGTTTGCACAATTGGGCTCCCAGTGGGGACACCACTGTTTGGCCCTCCATTCTCATGTGGTCCTGCTCCCCACCCCCCGCTCCTCCTGCTTGCCCCAAGAATGGCCTTTCAGATGATGTTGTGACTGAGAAACATCAGGCTAGGCTCTTATTTTTACCACAGCCGAGTCGCTTTTCCTTGGTTTCTTTGCCGCCTTGACCAATTTCCAACATGCACACTGCTGCATGTTTACACCAGAGAGCAACAGCCATTGACTTAAGTGGGGTTTACGTCTGAGAAAAGTGTGCACTGGAGCACAACCTCCAAGTTGGCGCATTGTCAGAAGTAATAAAAGGCAAGCAAGGTACAGTACTGTCAGAGGTTTCTGCCTCTGGCTTACCAGGTTTACCATAAGCTGCAGTCCTGTGTACCAGGTTTTCGGAGAGTAAGCACCATTGAACTTGGTGGGATTTACTTTTGACTAGACATTTATAGGATCGTGCTGTTAAACACCCAGTTTAAGAGTCATTTCTCCACCTGGTGATGGGTGTGTGTCGATACATCTCCTTGCCAGGGGTGCAAGATACCAGGGTGAGGTGCGCAGATACATCTCCGTGCCAGGGGCACAAAGGAGCCTAGGTACGCCTCTGTTTCTAGTAACCTGGGATGCTGTTTCATCTAGCTCAGCATCCTCTAAATACCAGCTAGGGTAGTGGCTCTCCAGGATTTCAGCCAGGAGCCTTTCCAAATACTACCTGGAGTTGGCAGGTTGGGGATAGAACCTTGGACTTGAACCTTATAGGAGGAAAAGCTGCTTAGGTAGGGGAATGATTTGCAGTGAGCAACCTATAGATGGAGGAATGGCTTCATCAGTCCTTCATCTCCTTCTTCTCCCCTGCTACAAATAACATCTTATTGAAGTATTGCATCTTAGCCTGGCTGGACAGCTGAGCTTGGGTTCCTGGATCTTTTCAGGTTTCCAGGATTGGGTATGAGCAAGTTGCATAGGTGACCCGTTCCAGCTCCTGGTGATATTTATTTAATTACATTTATATCACACCTTTTACTCCAAGGAGCTCAGGGCAGCATAGGTGGTTCTCTCTGCCTCCATTGTATCCTCACAACAACGTTGTAGGCTGAGAGATTGTAGCTAGCCAATGGTCACATCCTGAGCTTCGTGACTCAGTGGAGACTTGATCCATGCTCCTTGTCCAACGCTCTAATCTTCTTCTACATAAACCACTTAGAGGTTTTTGATGATTCAGTGGTATACTGTATTAGACAAAGATACGGCTACAGGGAAACACCCATGGTCTAAACAACATAGAATCTTGTGTCACCTTAAAGACTTACACATTTATTGTGGCATAAGCTTCCAAAGACTACAGTCTGCTTCATCGTTATGGCTAGGGACACTATACCCATGACTGTGAGTTGTTGGGGAATACCAGTGAAGAGTGGTGTTGTGCTCATTGTCTGCTTATGCGCTTCCCATAGGCATCTGGTTGGCCACTGTGAGAACAGGATGCTGGACTACATCATTTGATCCAATGGGGCTCTTACGTTCCTCAAAATATCTTGCATAGC
Source organism: Zootoca vivipara (assembly GCF_963506605.1). Classification (NCBI taxonomy): domain Eukaryota; kingdom Metazoa; phylum Chordata; class Lepidosauria; order Squamata; family Lacertidae; genus Zootoca; species Zootoca vivipara. Next base: position 68,381,920 of record NC_083277.1, on the reverse strand, counting down.
TGCACTAGGGAGAGACCTCTGTGAGGGAGACACTATCACTTTAGGAGGATTGTGCTTAAATGTATTGCTTGTGTGGTGATAATAATAATAATAATAATAATAATAATAATAATAATAATAATAATAATAATTTATTATTTATACCCCGCCCATCTGGCTGGGTTTCCCCTTCAGTAGGAAATGATCTGGTGGCAGCAGTGACTATAATTTTTCTATTAATCCTTCATTATGTAGTTAATAAAAGTTGGTTTGCTGCATTTTGAACCCTGAGAGTTATAAGTACAACTACCTCTGGCTGAGATTTGCTGGCAGCTCAAGCAAGACAGTACTAGGCTAGACAAGCCATCATCTGACTTGGAATAAGACAGAGTTCACATGTTTCTGTGATAGGGTGGAGCTGAAACAACTTTAAGAAGTTCTGTGGCTTCTGCTGCTGCTGCATTTTCACCATCCAGGCGACAGGCTTGGAAGCCCTCCAAGTGGTTTAGGAATATGGCCTTCTGTGATTACATTCTGTTAGCCAGAATTGGTTGTGATCATTCATTTCCTGTGTTCAGCTGTTATGCAATGTTTCTGTGTTTTGATGAAGAGGTGCTGGAGGAAGTGAGCATTGTTATAGTTAGTGGGAGAAACAAAAGCTTTTGAACTTTAAATTTATGGGAATAAAAAAAAAGTACCTCCTACTGTTTTCTGGGAAAAGTAGACAGAAGAAAACCTCTCGTTCTACAGTGTTGTGCAGAACTGTCATGTGCAGTTCTTGGGAAGTAGTTGGCTATAATCTACACCAGGCATCCCCAAACTGTGGCCCTCCAGATGTTTTTGCCTACAACTCCCATGATCCCTAGCTAACAGGACCAGTGGCCGGGGAAGATGGGAATTGTAGTCCAAAACATCTGGAGGGCCGAAGTTTGGGGATGCCTGATCTACACTGTTCTTTCAGAAACTTTGGCAGCGAACTAAAGGACCAACCAACAGCATGAGGAACGAACTCTGTACCAACAAACATCATCCCCAACAGAAGACATTCTTGAGTTACATTTTGTAGTGGGGAAAACATTTCCCTCCCCTTGTAAGGAAAATAAAATGGTGTGTAGGGAAGGTGTTTCCTTCTGCTGATGCAAATGAAATCAAATATATGCTTAATGCTTACAGTGTATTTGAAATATTGATTGCCCTAGATTGCTGAAGAGTTCAGACTCATCACATAAACTACAGCTAGGTGTGATGCTAATATGCCATTGATGGCTTCACTCCATTTAGAGAAAGGATAAGAAAGCTTTCAGTAGAAGTTGTGTATCCTCTACGTTTGGGGGGCTAGACATCATACTGTTTCATAAATCTCGTTGAAATTAAATTTGGTCATACAGTTCCTATGACAATTTCTGAAGAGCAAGCATGCAATATGTAATAATGTAGTAGGGGTGAGAAACAATACGCTACTTGCAGCAGTTTTGTGCAGCCTCCAGGACCTCAACAGATAACAGAAAACCTCAACCTTCCTATTTAAAACGGTCCTTGTGGATTTAGATACCTGGCACTTGAAAATAAGATGGCAAAATAGATTACAGGCTTAGGTCATCCTCCATACTGAAATCAGTTTTATAATCTCAAAATTATGTGAGTGATTTCTTGGTGGTTTGAGCCCACCCAGAGATGGCTGTGAGCAGAATTTGTGCATTGCAGGGGGTTGGTTGGACTAGATGACCCTTGGGTCCCATCTAACTCTACAGTTCTATGATTCTGTGGCGAGAATGTTCACTTCTCCAAGTTCACTTTGAGATGTTGGTGTCATCCAGAAGGAAAGAGGATGGCAAAGATACAGGGGTTGAAATAAGGGGTGGTGGTGGTTAAAGGGCAGAAACACAGTTTTGAATGTCACCAAGGTAAAGGCTGCAGCTGAGGCCATGAGAATGAATATGAACTAAGAGATATTGTAGAGTGTGGTTGCCGCAGGGCCTCTATGAGAAATAGATTGGAGTAGAGACAGTAACAATGTAAATGGTGAGGCCATAAGCATCAAAGCAGGCCACACAATTGGAAACCTCTTGAAAAATATACCAAGGAAGATTGTCATTACCATTTCCTCTTATTTATTCATCTAATCAATTCATTTATAAATCATTTGCCACAAGGCACCCCAAAATGATTTATGATGTAACTTACATAAAACAGTTACGTAGATTTAAACAATTGCATATACTGTATTACCAACATGCAGCTAGTAAACTGAAATGTTTTCCATTTCTCGCTTATCGAGGCTGTTTCCTAGCCTTGGAAATGCCAGGTAAGAGTCGTGGCCATGCTTGGGATTACTGCCCCTGCTGGAAGATTTTTATTATCTATTTTTTTTAACAAAAAAGCAGAGTTGTCAACTCCCATTAACCAAGCCTAGTTGTGTGTCCAGCATTCTGTGCCGAACACTTTACCCTCATTTATCCCATGATGTGCAGGAAGGCAGGAGACGGGAGCAATCTCCCATTCTTGTTAACGGGAATTGTGTACCTCATTCTCTGTGCATTGTGCTGAGAATGAACGGGGAAAGACGTGTTTGGAATCAGCAAAAAGCTTCTTCTATTCAGCTGGAAGAAAGCGCTGGCTAGAGCTGGCGAGTAGAGGGAAGAATTGGAAACAATTGCTTAAAAAGAGAATTGGTTGGATTTCTCCCCAAATTTCTGCTGAGGCAATGGCAATTTGGAAGTGTTTTGCAGCCTTGCTCCCAACCTGGTTGATAACCTTTGTGTTGTGTGCAATACTGCTGCTACCAGCACTTTCACTGGTACGTCAGTTTTTCATCTGTGCTAGCTAATGACTAAAGCAGCCCGGTAACGCAGTTGCTTATTCTCCAATATAATTATTTCTGAGCACTCCTACATTTGCTGCTTATCCCAGGGGACGGGCTCTCTGCTGTGCTGCTTTGATAGAGCAGTCCTTTGCATTCTTCTACACCTTCCCTTCAGGTGTGGCAAATCAGGTTGGCAGCACCTCACTGTTTTCGAGCTCTGGTGGCATCCCACCCCTTCTTCTTGGCTGTTCTGCTGGCTCTGTAATGAAGCAGGAGGTGGCAGGTAAACACTGACTTGTACACCCCTAATGATGCTACTTTCTGCCTTGACTGAAGACCCGAGAGCATCCTAAGCATTAATGAACAAAGCCTCACCATGCCACCGAGAGCAAAAGCAATGGGGAATTAAGGCCCTGTTTACTTGAGCTGCTTGTGAGCAGTTAAGAGCAAAACCGTGTCATTGTGCAGCAAAGGCAATCAGAGAGCCACTAATACAGACTCCAGAGTGCATGCTGCTCAGCCAAAAAATATGTGAAGTGCTGCATGTTATTCCAACCGTTAAAAATTTAGAAGGAACCCAAAAAGACATCTGGTTAACTTCTTCAGTGTGGGACCTTGCTTCTCTCTCTCTCTCTCTGGTTTTTTATTTTATTTTAAACCTATTATCTTCAGGGAAACACACTGGGATAGTTACCAGCACACCCTAGACATGGATATGATAGGCAAAGCCAGCAATACCATGCCATGTCCAGATTTCAGGAAGGGACTGAAATCCAATGGGATGTGGGTTTCCTAGAGGCATCTGGGTGGCTGCCTCTGTGGAAAGGAGGGTGCGGGCAGAGGCAGTTTTAGGGTGGCACAACCAGTGCAGTCGCTCTGAGCACCGTGCTGCAGAGGGTGCCAAAACAATGGTGTAGAACAGAGCACGGAAGGCAGAGGGCGCCGAATTTTAGCACCGCTGAAATTTGAGAGCTCAGTGTCCACCACTGATGTTGAACCAGATGGACCTTTGGTCTGATCTAACGAGAACAGCTGTCATATTCTTATGCCAGTTGAATTGCAAATATTTATTGTGATTTTGTTTTTTTCGTATATCTCACAGTACCTATGGGAATGTTATCAGCATAAGATAGTTATTCTTTACCTCTTTCTTGAGAAGAATCAAGCACCAAGGGATTTGTCTCTTGGGACTAGCGTATGGAGGTATCGAATATTGTTTATAATAGTAATCACACATCACAGACAATCACTGTGCTTGCCAGAGACATAGATGCTCCTGAGGGACAATTCTATGGGTGGTTGTATCCAGAGCAGATTCCTTGCAATTAATAAACATGGCTAAGTTTGGTCCATTGATTTCAATAGGTCTGCTCTGAGTAAACCTTAGGTGACCTGAAGGGAGGTGATGACTGCCCCCTGCTCAATATTGCCTCTCTTCATGGGCTATGTTTGTTCAGTACCATGAAGCACAGCCATTAATTAGAAACATGCTGGCTTTTAAGGCCTTATTGCTGTTACCCAGCATGACATGATTTTAGTGGTTTGATTGGTAAAGCACTGGCTGGTTGACAAGCTGTCTTTAGGTCATTGGCATCATTTATCTCATTCAGTGTTTTAAGGCAATGAAGACCCAAAATATCTCTGCTTTCCCATCTCTCGTCTGCACAGCAGCTGCCAATTACCACTACACAGGTGTTCAAAGAGAATCTAAAGGATTTCAGATTTAAGTTTTGCCCAGAGGGTTTCCCCTCTCTTTCTTAAAGCAATTTGGTTTGCTAATCTCTCCAGTACAGCAATTCTAGGCCTGAGGCACGTATTTATTTTCCTTTAATAATTTCAAAATTAGGGATACCCAAAGAGGGTGGTTTTATTTACATTTTCTTTTGTCTGTCCTCTCCAACTGAATGTTTGGGCTGGGGTTCAAGTTGTATTTCTGTGCAGAAGAAATACAGGGCAAACGGGCTATCCAGCTGTAATATCTACAGCGGTCTCTTGTATTCTGGCTCTCAGTTCCTCAGGGAGTAGACCAAACAGAACCTTACATATAGGTGCTGCTTCCTGGGTTCATCCTTTAGTTGAGATTCCTGCATTGCAGGGGGTTGGACTAGATGATCCTTCATGTCCCTTCCAACTCTACTATGTTATGATTCTATGATCATGGAAAAGGCAAAAAGCAAAGCTTCCATGTAAGCAAATTAGTCTGAAACATTAATTTATCCAGGGTGCAAGCAGTAAAAAAAAACCCACCCATTTACTCTATTAGAGATGGGTGTGGATGTGGAGAAGAAATACTAAGTTTATTATTATTATTATTATTATTATTATTATTATTATTAAGATACTAAGTAAAAATTAGATTGCAGGATGGTATGTTTTAGCCATATTTTAAATGTGGCACAGGCATTCCCCTCTCCCTCTCCCGCTGAGAGGAGCAGATTTCTAATATGTATGCATTACCTCTCATTAGGAAATGAGCATATTTAATTCTGGGTAGTTCTTTGAACTGAATGATGGCAAAAGGAGGGATGTTTTTCACTTTGAAGAGTTGCCATGATTTCAAGGCAACACACTCCTGATCACCTTTAGAGTTAATCTCAATCTGACATGAGCAAAGGTGGGATGCTTGATAGTTGGAAAGAGCAGCCAGAGTTGAGAGCAGAGCTTGGCAGTGATGTGAGCCAGAGGGAAAAGCGGCAAGCTGGAGAGTGTGGGAGCCATGTTTGATTTCTGTTTGAATCCAAGATTCTACCGTAGCTATGGGGAAAATAAGGCCATTTTGGGGTGTTAATGCTGCAAACTCCTCCATCGTAGGCTCAGGTTGTACATGTAAACCATATATCATAAAGACACCGCAATCTCTTCTGTGCCTCATTTTCAAAGGAAACACAAACCCTGGGTAAGCGCCTGGAACCCCTGGAATCTTGCACTGTTCAGAGACTGGGGTGGCGCACAACTATACCATCTCATTGCCAGTACAGAAATATGATTCAGCTGCCAGTCCAGTTGGCTTTTGTACATAGAGTGGTGGTGGTGGGGTGCCATTTTATCCTCAGGCAGCAATATGTCTTGAGCTGGCCCTGATGCCGCAGACGCAGCCGCCAATGTGGCTGTATGCCTTGGAATTCCTGGCTGTCCCCACTGGGTAGAATTCAATGCAATGCTAAGTGGGGTTTGCATGCAGGGAAGGAGGTCTGTTCACACAAGGAGACTCCCTCCCATCATGTGCACTCGCTGAACCTGTCCATGGGTTCCCCCATCCCTTGAGAGCATATTTAAGGGCCACAGGAGGGGGAAGACGAAAAAGTTCTGTTGTGCGAGTGGACCCTTTCCGTATTCCAAACCACCATTTTGGATCCCACCCACCAGGGAGGAAAGAGGAATATGGAGTCTGCTATAGGCCCTTGTGCATGTGCAAAGTTATCTTTCAATGGTAAAATAGGGTCTTGTGATGAAGAAAATTGTACCTGAACCTAATATTAAGAGTAATGATGCTATTTTTCCTATAATCAGGATAAAGGTATGGAGAGGTGTTCATGTATCTGTGACATATGTTCCAAGAGCTACATTGGTGAGACTGAGATGGGGCTGCTTCACCCATTCCTGTTGTGTCCCGTCGCTCCTTTACACAGTCAGATCTGAGTCTGATGTGCAGTTGTTCTGATGGGCATGTTCTCTTCTTCCAGTGGCCAGTAAAGACATAATGGACCCTGACCCACACATTAAACTCTCTCCCAATAAGCAGTGGCCAGAAATTAAAGTGCACCATGGGTGCCAACTTGGAATAAAATATGGGGGGAGGTAAGCCCCACCCCACATAATTGATCACATGATGCATCCCATTTAAATGGCAATGTCCATTAACTGTGGAGTGTGTGGGCCCCTCAAATATTTTACGGGGGGGGGGGGCTGAAAGGACCTCAACCCCTAGGCGTTGGCATACTACCACTGAGTAGAAGTCTGAGTTTGGGTAACTAATTCAGATATATACTATTTTTTTATACATCTTGAATGGGTTACCCAATTTTTATCCAGTTTACCCTGATTCCTAAAAAGCAGGGAGGCTATGCTAATGATGTTCTGGATTTATGCAGAACACACCAATAGCAGTTCCAGGAATAAATTGTAGTTATCTGCTTCTGATAAAAATACAAATGTGCTAACCTGAGGTTGTGCCTTGAACTGTAACTCCACTTTCTATTCCTCAGAATTTCACCAAAGCCACTGCAACAACAAAACAGTAGTTTAATCAGTGATTGCTAAAGAAAACAATGTGTCACATCCTGAGAATGTAGGCATCAAGCTGCCAAATCCCTGTAGGTGGGCAGCCAGCAGTGCAAGTAGGAGAATGGAGTATTGATATCTGGGGAGGAGGGTGAGTCACAGTGTTTTCTAGAAACAGGAAGTCAGGAATCACTCCTCCTCAGTCCTGCCCCCAAGCCTTTTCGGCTACAAAGCTCACTGGGGGCTAATTTGTTTCACTGGTCCCAGTCTCTCAGGAGCCGTTGTAAAAGGTAGGAGGTATTTGTTACTACCTTTAGGCTCCTCAGCAGTTTATAAGTGGAGTTTACCTGTATCCTTAAACCTGCCTGCTTTGTTTGCATTTGTTACTCCCTTTTCATTGCTCTACTCCAGGCTTCCTCAACCTCAGCCCTCCAGATGTTCTGAGACTACAATTCCCATCACCCCTGACCACTGTTCCTGCTAGCTAGGGATCATAGGAGTTGTACGCCAAAAATATCTGGAGGGTCGAGGTTGAGGAAGCCTGCTCTACTCTGTCCCATCCTTTCCATTGGTCTCTCCAGCGCCTGATCTGGCAATGCCCCTTGTATCCCTGTAAGCTCCTAAAACAATAGCTGGTCAAAGGAAACTCTTCCATCTGAAACATTTGTTGGCCAGATTTGTTGGGGTGGAGGAGGATTGTGCATGTTTGGTCTCTAGGAATTGTCTGTCACATCAGTTTGATGCAAATGCATCATTCTGGACAGATGATATCTTTATCATTGTATTCCAGTAATTTTATTCACATTCTCATGGTGATTTTTTTGGGTAGGACTAAAATTGGTTTTTTAAAATTCTATACACATATTTAAACAGTGTTTTATAAATATTTTTGGTGTTTCCCAATGGTATAGTGCCAAGTGGTTTTTAGAAAGCATTGCTAATATAGACGCATTGGCAGTACCAAATTTGTAATGTGTTTGAAAGTAAAATTGTCATTGTCTGACTCTAAACAATCAGATAGGACCTACTGTAGCCACTAAAACTGTGTTTTACCTTGGGTCCACTACATAAAAACATAGATGAACAAAAAGCCCAACAACTAGCACTTGTAATGACAGTATATATTTGATAATCCTTACCATTCTACATTGCTATCTTCCACCACTACCATGATTCCTGGGGAGTTTCCTCAAGCCCTTGGGCCACTGTACACTTTCTGAGCAGCAAGAAAATCTAGCAAATTGCGTCCTTTGGCACCAGGGAAAAAACATTTCCCTTTAACCTTCTATGTCATTTTAAATGTGTTTGTGGGAGAGGGGTGTTATTGGTTTTATTTTTGTTTTTATTATGTATTTTGTATTCTCATTTTGTATTTTTATATTGTGAACCGCCATGTGATATTAATCAATAAATCCTTCTATTTCTTTCAGCAGTGCTGTGCCCATTTTGGGTCTGGGGAGTCACTGTCTTGCCTCCTGCTACAAAAGCAAGCAAGCAGAGGCTCTTACCTGTAAGAAAGAAAGAGATCTTTACTCATGCAATGAACTGTACAGGCTCAGCAGCAGACAGAGTGCTCAGGGGTCATGATTTAGGACTTCAGGAGCAGGGCAAGAAGTTTGGAACTGGACAGAATCAATGCAGATGTCCCAACAAGTTTCCATGCTGCATCTGCCAAGCTTTTAAAGATGAGGTATGGCATGTTCACTTGTGAGACTTGCTTGCTTTGCGGGAATGTTGGGATGGCATATGCGTGCTTCATCAGGGTTGGTGAATGTGTTGATCAGAGCAGACCAGCTGAGATCAATGGCATCAAGTTAGGCATTACTAACTCAATGAATGAGTATTTGGTGACCTAAAGGTATATTGACTGGGAGCCACTGATAGCTTTATCCTCTGTGAATTTGTTCAATGTTAACTATATTTTGTGTGACAAAGTCCTTCCCTTTGTCTGTCTTGAACCTTCTGCTAATCAATTTCATTGTACAATTCAAAGTTTTGGTATAATGAGAAAGGAAGTAAGGAAGGCTCTCCATCTACTTTCTCTACATTATACATAATTTAACTTCTGTCATATCCCACTTACTCACTTTTTTCTAAGCTAAAAATCCCCAATTGTTGTAGTTTATTCTCATGGGCAAAGGATACAGCTCCCTTTGTCTTTTACTGACCATTTTCCAACTCTAAATATTCTTTTCAAGGTGAGTTACCAAAACTGTACATGGTACTCCAAGCATGCCGACACCATAGATTTGTGCTGAGAGTGTTATGATTCTGGCAATTTATTTTCAGTTTTTCTCCAAGTAATCTCTGGCATAGAACTGGTCTTTTCTTTATATAACTGCTGCACAATGAGTTGACATTTTTCATTCAGCTGTCCACTATGACACAAATATCTCTCTTCTAGTTTGTAAACACCAGTTCAGCTCCCTGGTATGCAGACTGTTTTTAGCTGCTGCTGCTGCTGCTGCTGCTTCTTCCTTCTTCTTCTTCTTCTTCTTCTTCTTCTTCTTCTTCTTCTTCTTCTTCTTCTTCTTCTTCTTCTTCTTCTTCTGATCAACCATTTCCTGTGTCTTTAATAAATTTTGGCTTGATGTCATCAGGAGGTGGTAATTTGTTAATGTCCTAGGATTTAATATTTTGTTCTGTCTATTTGCTTCAGTTCTTCAGACTTCCTTCCTGAGAAAGTCTGTTCAGGCACAGGTATCTGACCTACTTCTTCCACAGTGAAGGCAGACGCAAATAATTAATTCAGCTTCTCTGCAATCTTCCTATTGTCCTTCAGCATACATTTCTCTCCCTCCCTTGTCAGTTAGTAATCCTGGTTCCTGTGCTTCCTGCCTCTGCAGTAGGGAGATAGAGACTGCAGGGTGTCGGAGTCTGCATGTCCTTTTCAGGACAAGTGCTCAATCAGGGACTGTGGGCCTTGGAAAGGAACTGGGCCGAGTGGATTGGCTTACCACCTGTTCCTTATTTAAAGGAATGCTTCCTTATTCAATAATACAAAAAATTAAAAATTGGATAAGGAAACCTTCCCTGAAATGAGCAACAAGGCCTGGCCCAGCCTACTGAGTTACTATGTGCACATTTTTGATATTAATTTTTTGTATCTTTATTTTATATCGTCTTATGATTTATGTGGAAATCGTTTAATTTGGTTGTGTACTTTTTGATGTTTTATTTGTTGTTTATGACTACTTCTGCTATGGAAAGGTGGCACACAAATAACATTATGTAAGTATGTAAGACATCAAAGTTACCATTCCAAGTTGACTGTGTTACCCAGGCCTCAAAGCCCTCTTCAATAGGCAAACAGAGATGTTTAGTGCAACATAGGCTCCTGGGATTGGCAGGCTGCATGCAACTATTGGAATGGTCAGGTCTGGTATAAAGAGTAGTACCTTGGTCTGCCTTGCCCTGGTCAATAGACCAGGTTCCTGAAATAAAGCTTCCAGTTCAAATAATTTAGGGACCCAACGCAACATCCATGTCCAAATTTGGGTAACGTTGCCATTAGCCCTAAGCCCTTAGCCCTGGCATGCTTGCCTCTTCCTCCTTCATGAAGATGTTTGCTCTTACATTTTCCCATATTTGGGGAATATGTGTTGACCACAGACAGAGTCTTGAAAATACCATGAAATTGTTCCCAAATTCACTTGATTTGCAAGACCTCCTCTGTGGCAGAGGCTTCTCACAAACTAATGTCCATGTGGCTTAAGCCAAACCGCACAGAAATTGTTCTGAGGATGCTGAGCCTCACTTATTTTCAACCACATGTATATTGTAACATGGAAACATTCTCCATGGCTTTGAAATCTTCCACATCTTGTTAAATTGTCTCTGCAAAAGGTCCTGTGGTTTTGACAAGCTTTTGAATGTGAATTTGCTGGTGACTATATATCAGGCTAGGCAGAAAGGAATTCTTGACTGAAGGCTTAGAGATGAGGAGCCTTAATATGTCTGGAGTACCTGCTCAATAGGGGTCAGCACAGACCACTACATGAAAAGCATCTCTGCTTGAGCCATGTGCCCTCCCCACCAAGGAAGGATGGCTGGTTTCCTGTGTAGGCACATTACAGGGGTTCCACTCCCCCAACCCCCAACCCCATGTAATGTGGGGGTGGCCAATCAGACACATAAAACAGTTTGACACTGGGAGAGATAAAATGCACAATGGCAACTGATGCCAAACCAGATTATAAACTATTGAGTAAAAAAGAAAAAAAGAGCATTTGAATGATACTCTGTCATCTTAAAACACACACATAAAACTGCATTTTCCTTTTGAGAACTATAATTTTATGAATGAAGAAGCAGAGCAGTCAGATTCCTAGCCAGCTTAAATATACATCTGGAATACATATTCTTGTTTCCATTAGAAGCAATAGCTCTTGGACACTCAAAGGATGCTAAATATACCATCCTTCTGTATACAGACAGATGAAGGCAATGCCATAATGTGATCCTTCGCCCCTCTAAGATATGGTTTTTCAGGATCAACAACCCAAACAGGGGCATCATTGCTCAGGCTGCCCCCCCCAATCCCTTGCCCCTTCCTTTTCCCAAAAACTTTGCTTACAGAGCAGCTGGGCATGATGCAATGTGAAGTGCAAGCGAAACCCCAAACACTGACCATCTTTCTTTGTTCAGAGGACACAATGTCTGCCTATAAATACAGTTTTTATATTCTATACTGTGAGGGACATACATTATATTTTATACAGACATTTACATATTTTATTTATTTCAAATATGCTTAGCCCACACTTCATCAGATGATCTGAGGGCCAGTAACAGCCACAAAAACCTAACAGTATTAACAAACTTCTATTTGTTCTGTTTATTGCTTCTATGACAGTAATAAAATACTTAAAACCACCAATTTCTACGTACCAATAGAATGGGCAAAACATGTTACAGTATAAGGCTGATGGAAGCTACCTAAATTCAAGCAGTTCAAGCAAGAGGAAACAAGTGCAGTTTTCAATTGGTGTCAAAAGATACAGAAGGTTTGTAACCAAGGTTGTTTAAAATAGAAAAACTGTATACACCCAAGAACTACAGGTTTTTAAAATATATATCTTCGATGATTCTGTATCATTATTTATTTTCATGTTCTGTATTTTATTTTATTTTTGCATATAAATAAAAAACCCTTCCTAAAAAGAGGAAAGGAACGGAGCGTTGGCACCAGCAGCAGCTTCAAAGGGAAGGAGATTCCCACAGAGAAGGGCCTTTCCCACATAGCCACATCATATACTTCACCCAACACCAGCACACTCAAAACAGCTATATAAATCAGCATTTGCAAATCTATGTCATAGCCCTGTGCCCTGGGTCTTTTGAGCTTCTGGCAATGCCCCTGCACCCAAGTGGCAGCCCATCTCACTCTCAAATGTTTGAAATTATTTCCCTTGACCAATTGGTCTCACCCATGGGAGCTCTGGAATAGCCCTAGGGCAGGGGTAGCCAATGTGATGCCCCCCAGAGGTTTTTGTACACTACAACTCCCATCAGCCCTTGCCAGTATTGCCAATTGCAAGGAATGATGTGAATTGTAGTCCAGCAACAGCTAGAGGCCACCATTTCGGCCCACCCTGGCTGGGGACCATTCAAATTGATTAATTAATCAATACAATTTTCTTCCATGCTTTACCTCAGTCCTGTCCGCACATAACATTTTCAACCCTTCTTCTTTTAAAAGTCTTCCTTCTTTTCAATATCTGGCAAACAAACAAACAAAAAGATATTTATCTTACATTCTCCATCAGCTCTATATTTTAGTAAGTGTGAGGGATTGTATTGAAGCCACAACAATCATATCAGAAGACACAAATAGCTCAACATCACCTCCCCCCCAAAAAACCGCCATCACCAAAGAAAGTGGATCAGTGTCATTCTGAAAGTCGGCAGCATTTGAGGAAATAATTTTCACCTTACTTTGTAGCACATGGAACAATTTTATGAAGCCTCACAAACTCTGAGTGGGCTGTACCATTTCCGAGCAGAGTCAGCTGCCTTCTACTGAGTGAGAAGAGGGAGCGGGTAGCGCTGTGGTGTAAACCACTGAGCTTGCCGATTGGAATGTCGGCAGTTCAAATCTGCAGGATGGAGTGAGCTCCCGTTGCTCTGTCCCAGCTCCTGCCAACCTAGAAGTTCGAAAGCACACCAGTGCAAGTAGATAAATAGGTACCGCTGTGGCGGAAAAGCAAACAGCGTTTCATTGCGCTCTGGCTTCCGTCACAGTATTCCGTTGCACCAAAAGTGGCTTAGTTATGCTGGCCACATGACCCGGAAAGCTGTGTATGGACAAACACCGGCTCCCTCGGCCTGAAGCGAGATTAGCGCCGCAACCCCATAGTCGCTTTTGACTAGACTTAACCATCTGGGGGTCCTTTACTGTTACCTTTACTGAGTGAGACCATTAATGTCTATGTCTGCTTTGAGTAGCACTATTACTGGATACAACCCATAATTTGGGATGAACATTAGAACTATGTTTTGTCATCACTAATTGAAACAAAAACTAATAGACAAACCCTTCAGAGCACAGAATTAAGGCTAACCATTGTAATATCAGCAAGAGACTATAAGTGCAATAGAACTTTGAATATGTTCAATATATCAAGCACCATTGTCTCTAGATACTCGCTTGTTGTAACACTGAATAATAATGATTTTTTTGGTCATGTAAACTTTTACCTCTTGAGCATAAAGCTGAGTCATCACACAGACCATTAGCTTTATCTGCAGTAAAATGTACAGTCTAGTGGGAGCCCCCAGGCCCATATGGTTTCACATCTGAATTGTTTTAAGCCATTTAAGTAACAACTTTAAACAACCTTCCTTTCCCCATATGTTGAGGAGTGTTCCTATTCCCTTGTACAAAGCAACTCCTGCCAGCCTTTGAAGAGCATGAATCTGTCTTTGATCTGCATGGAAAGAAGTGGCCCAGTCTTATGGTGGCAATACAGCTCTGTTTCTTTCACAAGTACCTCATCCAGAGAACATTATTTATGGTTGCCAAACATTACTGATCTTCATCAGGCCAGATTAACTTGAATTTATGCTATGTATTTCCATTCAGACACTAAAGGAGCTTAAAAGGGCTTATTCTTATCAGGCCTTCTTGCAACAGAGCTAAGAATGTGGGGAAACTTAATATTTGTGATGCAAATTAAAATAGTCGGGCAGGAAGAAGAAACCATTGCTGCTGATCCCCAGATTTTACCATAGCTATGAAAGTCTCTTCTAGCTATTACTAAGCACATTTAGATGGGCTGTTGCTTTTTATGGATTCACTTGGTAGAACAGAGTACAGTACAGGAGAACTCTAGATTTAATTGACCAAATGCTTCTCTTCATAGTTCTTAAATAACCTCAAAGAGACAAACTACACATTATGCAGGAGATTCATGATTTAGTACTTCTTCACCTGAAGGGCCCAGACATTTTTTTGCAATTATGCTACCCACATTTTTCTACAACTTAATACAGGTATAGCAGAAAACTATAAGCACTGTACATGAAAGCAATAAAAACACATCTTCTACATTCAACAAAGGAGTCCTAAGAGCTAGATTAAAACAAAATGCAATTGTCTATCACAAATAAACTTCAGCAATGTACAAAACAAAACAAAATAGTGTGGGCTTCACCTAACAGTCCTGTCAGCAGAAGCACTGTACAAGGACTCCACTTGCACAAAGAGGCTTTCGCCCCCCCCCTCAACTGTCCCCATTCCCTGAAATTGTCTTGGGGAGTCAGGGGAACCCCCAAAATAGCATGCTTTGGGGGATTGTTCCATTTGGCAAGCTGAAATGTTTGCGCAGATGGAACAACTGGAAGAGTGTGATGTTAAATTCCCCCCTAAGAGTCAGAGTGCAGGAAAGCATGTAGATTCTTAATAAATATCTAAATGTCATTACTGTCTTGGCCTCACAAATTACCAAAGGAAAAGGACATCAGAAGGACAGTGCTATCACTGAGAAGGTATGCTTCCATGTTGTCACCAAGTGATAATGCACTGACCATGGTATAATCAGCAGAATCTCCTTGGAAGCATAGCTGCCAAGTTATCCCTTTTTTAAAGGGATTTTCCCTTATGCTGAATAGGCTTCCTCACGAGAAAAGGGAAAACTTGGCAGCTATGCTTGGAAGATTTTAAAAATCTGTTCAGTTTGTCTCAGAGGAGGCTCAATGCCCTTCAGAATTGTGAGAGGGGGGGGATACAATATAGAGATATCAAAATGAAAAGATTTATTCAATCACATTTTAGATTACCTGAGATTCCTTTTACCTGAGGCTCCAAGAAATCAACATTCTGATCCACAGGAATGAGAGATAGTAGAGGAAGACCTGAAGTTAATAAAATATGCCTTAGCTGTAGAGCCATGATTAGTAACAGAGTGACTTTTGCTTTCCATGAAGAAAGTTCCTTACATGTGAGCTTCTTTGAAGATTAAAAATGTTCTCAGTACTGACCCAGCAACCTATATATATCTTCTCTTATGCGTGCTACTTGTCTTCTGACCTACTGACCTGCATACATTTTTGAATACAACTCCTATCATCTTTTATCATTGGCCATGCTGGCTGGAGCTGATGGGAGTTCTAATCCAAAAACATTTGGTGGGCAACAGGTTGGGGAAGGAACAATGCTGTAAAAAGGGGTGGGGAAGCTGTGGCCCTCCAGCTGTTGTTGGCCCATCAGCCCCACTCTGCATGGGAGCTGTAGTTCAGCAACATTTGGAGGACTTAAAAAACCCATGCCAGCATACATGGGCACCATAGCATGTGTGAGATCCTCAGCAGACTTCATAGAACCAGTAAAGGAAAAATCCACTTTAGCCCGTTCAGGGGAAATATACATAACAAGGAATGAGAACAACTTGTCAGTCACAGTAGCAAGCATCCAGTTCCGGTGCTGGCACCCAAGTCTAGACATAGCTGGAATTCATTTTAATTCAAGTTTCATAAAGCACCCTTCCATTGAACTTCCAGGGTAATTTACAAAAACATTGTATCATATATATTAAATAGAACAAACATGTTAAAAAGAGCTAATATCTAATAATACAATTTAAAGGCTAGGATAATGAAAACATCTTTGCTGGCTCTAAAAGGAGAGTCTTCTCTAGGGTTCCACCACTGAAAAGACTCTCCATCTCTCTTATTGCCACCTGCCTCATCTTGGATATTCAGGGTACCTGGAAGAATATGATCTCAATGCAAGGACCATCAAGGATGACCTCAGTCCATGGACAGGCTGGTATGAGAGCAGCTGCCTCTCCTGGTACCTGGTTCACAAACCATTTAAAGGTTTGGAGGCAAGAACCAGCACTTTCCATTGTGACAATTTCAACTTACTGTGTTTTCCAAGTGTATGAAAATAGTTACTTTTGCAGCAAGTATAAATTAACATCAGTTGGGAGCTGCGTCCATCCATTCCTGGAACTGATACGGAAGGCAAGGAGCTTTTCAGATGGTCAGGTTTTAATAAAAGTCCAAGTGACACGCTTATGGTAAGAATCACAGGTTGGTTCTTGTGACTGTTAATTAATGGGATATGTGGTAAGCTACAGTATATGTTTTCAGAGGTCTACTTCACAACAGGAAGAATTCTTTTATCTCCACGCAAGTGGGTGGATTACATCTTGGCAGCATCTCTTATTAATGTTTAGCATGAAAAATTCCCCTCCAAGAAATTAGGACTTTGTTATACAACTTAATAGACTGCATCTAGTCGAAATGGATTTTTACCAGTATTCTATATTATTCATTGTATGGTGCACTGCAACTATAAAAATGTATATTCGGTTCTGTTGTTCATGTTATTGTCTGTGTAGACCAGGCACCCCCAAACTTCGGCCCTCCAGATGTTTTGGACTACAATTCCCATCATCCCTGACCACTGGTCCCCTTAGCTAGGGATCATGGGAGTTGTAGGCCAAAACATCTGGAGGGCCGAAGTTTGGGGGTGCCTGGTGTATACCCTCATTGTGTATACCAGGCATCCCCAAACTGCGGCCCTCCAGATGTTTTGGCCTACAACTCCCATGATCCCTAGCTAGCAGGACCAGTGGTCGGGGAAGATGGGAATTGTAGTCCAAAACATCTGGAGGGCCAAAGTTTGGGGATGCCTGGTGTATACTTTCATTCTCTTTCAATACCAGAGGCGTACGTTCCCACAGATCAGACCTAGTGCAGAGTTCAGTGGATGCATTTTGAAGTAACTGAAAGGTGGGCCTATTTATCTGTTATTTATACTTACAACCTGCCCTTCACCAACTGACCCCAAGGTGAGTTACAAAAATGTCACAATTAAAAGCAATTACAATTTACATTATATTCATAAAATAAGACCACAAAACAACCAATAGTAAAGTAACAAACAGTGGCACAGAACAGTAGTGGACAACAATGCAGGAGGAGGAAAGAGCCATCTACTCTACCAAAGATCTGGTGGTGAAGAAGAAGAAGAAGAAGAAGAAGAAGAAGAAGAAGAAGAAGAAGAAGAAGAAGAAGAAGAAGAAGAAGAAGAAGAATTTGGACTTGATATCCCGCCTTTCACTCCCCTTAAGGAGTCTCAAAGCGGCTCACAATCTCCTTTCCCTTCCTCCCCCACAACAAACACTCTGTGAGGTGAGTGAGGCTGAGAGACTTCAGAGAAGTGTGACTAGCCCAAGGTCACCCAACAGCTGCATGTGGAGGAGCGGGGAAGCGAACTCAGTTCACCAGATTACGAGTCCACCGCTCTTAACCACTACACCACACTGGCTCTGGTGAAGAGGTGGGACTTGACCAATTGCTGAAAAGCGTACAATGATGGTACAACGCACGCCTCAGAGAGGAGGTAATTCCACAACATGGGGGCAACCACAGAGAAAGCTCTTGTGTGTTACCACTCAAAACCACAGTGGGTGGTGGTACTCCCAGTAGGGTTTGTTCTCCTGGGAAGGTTGATGTTGGGCTACAGTAGGGCTTTATATGACAGTAATTTGGCTTGGTAAAGAAGTGGAAACCAGCAAAGGTCTTTCAGTACTGTTGGAAGAAGAACTGGCCGGAGACACCATCGGTACTTGTACTACTAGGAGCTTTAATTGTGAAGGGAATGCATCACCACCTCTTTTAAGGGCCATTCCCTCTGCCCTGCAACATAGCATTCAGCACTACCTGGACCCTTCTAGCCACACCCTGTTGGCTAGTTTTTATAAATCATGATGGACAAGGGTCAAGAGGATATAATGCATTGCAGCAGCCATCCCTGGATATCACTACATCATGGATAAGTTTGGCCATGAGATTCGCCGGGGGGGGGGGGGGCTTGTGATGCCAGGTGACTGACAAATGGGTAATCCCACCTGCCTGTCAAACTTGACGTTCCAATGGACCAGATCCAGTTCTCCACCCTTGGGCTTAAGGTGAGGAGGCGTGGTCTTGGAGGACAATGTTCAGCTGTCAGGTCTGGTGTTCGCCACTCCTGCTTTAGGGGGAGTATAACCCCATCTGAAATGGCTTGAATATACTTTCTCTTAACAAATACACCACCTGTCCACAGAACTGAGTTGTCTTTCCAGCCCATTGCTGATTCCAGGCCCTGGTTCTGCTGTTCCACTTGCTCACCTTAATCCAATGAGGAAGAGACAGAGCTGGGTACTGTCAACATGCTAATAGCACCTCACTTCAAATCCCAAAATGTCCTCTCCCAGCATTTCCATGTAAATGTTTGAAAGCTGGGGGGACAAGACAGCATCAGTGCAATGGGACTGAATAGCAGCACCTTCTGAAATTGACAGGAGTAGAATGTCCCTGTCACCAAGTCTACAACTCTCAACCTAGAGAGCCCCATGGTCGCTGTTATTGAAAGACCGGAGAATTAGCAGCAGTGTGCTCTCTGCAAATGTCCTTCTTCTGGAATAGTTTATCCAGGGGTCAGCAAACTTTTTCAGCATGGGGCCTGTCCACTGTCCCTCAGACCTTGTGGGGGACCGCGCTATATTTCGGGGGTGTGGGTGTGGGTGGGTGAATGAATTCCTATGCCCCACAAATAACCCAGAGATGCATTTTAAATAAAAGCACACATTCTACTCATGTAAAAACACACTGATTCGCGGACCGTTCGCGGGCCAGATTTAGAAGGCGATTGGGCCGGATCCGCCCCGCCCCCCGGGGCCTTAGTTTGCCTACCCATGGTTTTATTCCATCTGGTGTCCAAGGCAGTCATCAGACCTGAAATCAGATTTAAATCAGTCCAGACACTCACTCTCATCCAAGAGCACCAAAAAATGGGATATTAGCGACTGACCAATAATAATAATCCTCAGTGTCCAAGGAGGGTTTATTTAGGAGCAGCTTCACACCTTGGCTTTGAGACTCCTCAGACGTGCCCTGTCACTTTGTGCTTAGATCTTTATACATTAGCAGGATCAAAGTTTGTAACTTTTAGGGGTGCTGCAGCCTCCTCTACGCCCACGCCCCACTATATAAATAAACTGATTATCTTCATGTTTTTTAAAAAATATATTTGCAGACACAATTAGGAGTGAAGATTGCCACATGGATTCAGATTCCTTTCTACTTACAACCATTTTTAAAATGTTAATTCCTTCTTGTTTCCTCTTTATTTCAAAGATCTGTGCTACTTTTAAGAACATAATTTGTCAGCTTAGAATACAAAGTATTGATCAAAGTACAACTGGCAACTCTTTCATACAGTGAAACAGAAATCCAAGCATCAGAACTCTGCATCAGCAACTGTAAGTTTTTAAAGCTTCCATCAGCAATTCTATTGCACCACATTCCACTTAGCACAGATGGTTTTATGGAGAAAAACAGATTTTCCCAAGCAAACATATTATATTAATTAGGCTTCTCTCCCCATTCAGGTTATGACAGACAGAACCATTGGCTCATAGCTAGAAATTAGGCTTATCTCCTCATCCTTTAAATAACAATAAAAATAACAATTATTTCTTTATCACCCTTTCTAAATATTCATCCCAGGGTGGTTTACAATGAAAATGAAAATTACAAAGCAACGTCAATACTGTACAAATATACAATTAAACAAAACAAATAAAAATATTAAAACCGTAACACAATTAAATAACAGTCACCTAGAGTGCTGGAGTGAACAACTTAATTCTCGGTGTTTAAAATACAACTTCCTCCCAATATGTATACCCCAAGTTTAGCACTTCGTAATGTAAGGGATTCAGATACTGTATATGTTACAGTGGAGTGAAGAAATAAATAGTCTGGTCGAAAGCATAAAGAAACCGTATGGTTGAAAAAGTAAATATTGTGTATGTTAAAATCAACCAAACTCCATATTTAATCCAAGCCACCAAATGCCTAAAGGTTAAGTCCAGTCACGAAGCTGACGTCGGGAGCCCATGTTTGTCCACAGTTTTTCTGGGTCATGTGGCCAGCATGACTAAGCCGCTTCTGGCAAAACCAGAGCAGCACACGGAAACGCCATTTACCTTCCCACTGTAGTGATACCTATTTATCTACTTGCACTTCGACATGCTTTCGATCTGCTAGGTGGGCAGGAGCTGGGACCGAACAACAGGAGCTCACCCTGTCATGGGGATTCGAACCACCGACCTTCCGATCGGCAAGGTTTTTCATGTTTTCTCTTCAGACTAAGGTTCTGTGAACCTATAGGTGAAGGGAGCTCCACAGATCTAGGACTGGTCTACAAAACGCCTCTTTGTGTAAGTCCTAGATGGAGGGCCAGAGCTGAGCCCCCCCCCCAAATGGATTGATGAAGGTGATTGGTTTTGTTTTACACCAATCACACTATGGTGTGATCCTGACCTCAAAATCAATAAAGTGGAATAGGAGACTAAAATAGCCATGGCACAAATCAGCAGTGAATTAGGGGAGAAGAGCAATGGCAAGGATGACTCAGTCACTTGTTATTAACCGTCTTGAATTGTGTGAAGAATTAAAAATGGTATTAAAGTCTGTTATGGAATACATAACCTGCAATAAGTGATCCTGAGTGAACACCCACAAGATCAGTCTCTCACGCTTGCTGATACATTTCTGTGCTAGCACTATTGCATTACAGCATTTCCCGCATTCCATTAAGCATTGCTCAGCCTAGCTTGACAAGCAACTTGGCTGATGTACCCTCTTGTCTTGCAGCTGTGTGAACAGCTTGCACTTTGGAGCAGTTCTCTGTACACCTTGGACAAGGGAGCAGCCAAAAGCCAAGGTGAGACTGCATAAAGTTAACTGAAATGTAATGGGTAAAAGCATTAAGGGATCCAAGTGTTGATGGATGAGAGTTGGAAGCCACACTTATAAACTGTTGACAGTTTGCTTTGTAGAGATGCAAAATGACATTCTTGTGAAGCTTTTGTATAGCGTTCTAACTGAGGATGCTTGCTTAATGGCCTTGGAAGGCTGGTGGCTACTAGCTACTGCACACCCACCTGGTACTGGGGACTGAAGGAAGCCATTTGGCTGTTCTGAACACAGCCAGAAAAAAAGAGAAATAATTCTGAAAGTTTGCAGCTTTCTCAAAAGAAGCAGTCTTGTGTAGACCGTGTGCTGTTCCTTTGGGGAAACAGATGCTGCTTTAAATACCAGCTTTGTTTGTCTAGGTGTCTGCCTGCTGCTCTGTACTTAACTTGCATTTTTGTAAATAACTTTTTTAAAAAACCACAACATCAGAAGTCCTCAATATTCACAAGGATCCTGTGTAAAGGTTGCTTCTGAAACTTCCTACTATTAAAGTAAGTCGGCTTGCAAAAGAGTAAAGCAAGTGGGACAGCGGAGGAAAGGAAGCCCAAATTACAACCCTGGATGTTTTTAATCAAGCTGATTAACTCTAGTTTCTAAATCTGTAAGTGGAGACTTTAAACTGAATTTTAAAGTCCTTTTCATCCAAGGTACAAGTTTAAGCCGATAATAACCATTATACCTCATCTATGACCTATTTAATGCTCAAGTCACTACAGTACTTTTCTGGTTCCCCCCCACCCTTGATATATCTGTAGGTTTTTACTAGGCTTCCAAATGCTGTTTCAGCATGATTTATAGAAAATGCTTAGTCACTGACATTGCTTTGCTTTTTATGTGTGAAAAAAGAGACACTCCTTAGCTACAGCACTTTCTGCCAAGAGGCTGGAGCTGCCCTGCTGTAGAGAAAGCTGGCTGACCAACTTCCTAAAGCATAGCTGCAAAGTTATCCCTTTTTTTAAAGGGAAATTCCCTTATGCTGAATAGGCTTCCTCGTGAGAAAAGGGAAAACTTGGCAGCTATGCTAAAGGTCTTCCTCTATGGCTGCAGGTGAACCATGTAGCAGGCAGACCATCAAACAAAGGGATTGGGTGACTTAAGTAAAAAGCCCCATGCAACAGTGAACTTCACTGAGTGAGTTTAGGCTAGTCACCACCTCTCAGCCAACTTTTCCTCACAAGGGCTGTTATGCTGCCTTGAGAGCCTTGGAATATAGGTAAGTCATGGATTCATGGAATTGTAGAGTTGGAAGGGGCCCCAAGTGGGATGTAAATAAATGAATAAACTTCTGAAATTGATGCACAGAAATTCAGCTACCTGCAAAAAGTACAAGAGACTCGTTTTTTCCTGGTCCAGCCAAAGAACAAAACAAGTACACAAAATCTTTTGCAACTAATCTGTCACTTTTCATCTGCTCTGATGAGAAAAAAAGAGCTCAACTCAGTTAAGATGCCCTACTTTTAGCCTGAGGAGACGCTTACAAATTTGGAATTTCTAGGCTTAGTTACTTCAGCCAAATTTTTTTTAAAAAATTCCTTCCAGTAGCACCTTAGAGACCAACTAAGTTTGTTATTGGTATGAGCTTTCCTGTGCATGATTGCACATTACAGTGGTACCTCAGGTTAAGAACTTACGGTAATTCGTTCTGGAGGTCCGTTCTTAACCTGAAACTGTTCTTTACCTGAGGTACTACTTTAGCTAATGCAGCCTCCTCCTCCTCCTCCTGCTGCTGCTGCTGCGCAATTCCTGTTCTCATCCTGAAGCAAAGTTCTTAACCCGAGGTACTACTATTCCTGGGTTAGCAGAGTCTGTAACCTGAAGCGCCTGTAACCCGAGATACCACTGTACTTCACCCAGTTATTATTGGTAGGAAAACAAAAGGATTGTAAATCTGTGCATGGAAATTACCTCACAGGGGAAGGATGTGGACAATTTGGTGAAGACTTAACAGCTATCTTGAAACATTTGGCTGAGAGGCTTGCTGCCTTGTTATGCAAAGCCATTGGCATGGCTTGGTCATTGTTGTCAGACAAAGGGTGCTAGCGGGCAATTTAACCTTTCTTTAAAGCCCTTACCAAAGGAATGTACATTGACTCACCCTCACCTGCAGTGTTTGGGGTAGGGAACCTTTTTCAGTTGAAGGGCCATATTCCCTGCTGGGTAAAGGGTCCCCCAACACAAACCAGTGATGAGAAGGGCCAGGGACAAAAGTAGGCAGAGTAACAAATGTTACTTCTACCTTTGTGCAGGAGACTCATTTCTTCCAGGGCCAGCCCACCGATGATGGCAGTGATAGCTCCTTTGAGGTCAGATCTGTCACCTCCTCAGCAACACCCCCATCCCCATGCTTCCTCTACAGTGGCCTCATGGTGAATAGGAGGTGCTGCTGGTCTCCTCCTACCATTGTTCTTTCCCTTGTTCCTAATGCAGAGCTTCACTCACCCCCTCCTTCCCTGGCAGGGGAGGATGCCATTATGTGATTTACCTCAGGCACCGAAATGTCTTGGACCAGCCCGGGTTTCTTCACGCACAGACATCCCTTCGTCTAGTTCAGGCTTCCTCAAACTTGGCCCTTCAGATGTTTTCACCCTACAACTCCCATGATCCCTAGCTAGCAGGACCAGTGGTCAGGGATGATGGGAATTGTAGTCTCAAAACATCTGGCAAGCCGAGTTTGAGGAAGCCTGGTCTAGTTCAATAAGAAGCATGAGCAGAGGCAGACAAAAAATCAGGGCTGGGGAAGGGCATGGTTTGGGAGAGTGTCCTGAGGACCAAACATGGAAGAGGGGCATATTTGGCTTCCAGGCCCAAGCTTCCCCACCCTTGGTCTGTGGAGCTGAAATCTGTTTTACTTAATATAGGAGAACGTATTTATTATTATTTTTTCAACATAGTTTCTTCCCCACTTCTCACAACAGCCCTGTGAGGCAGTATGACTGACTGACTCAAGGTGAATTTCATAGCAGAGCAAGGACTTGAACCTGCCTTGGTCTCTCCGACCATTGTCCAACAGATCAATATGCTAGCCATACTATCATACTGGTTCTCTTGGCAAGAAATAAGCAAGTAGTTTTTGGATTCTAAGCTGGTCTTACTTCTTTCTGATTGAATTTTTGCATTTGCATCCCCATCACCTGTCCACATTCAACAATGCTACAGCTTTCCAGCTTACACACTCATTTCTTACAACACTCAGAGAAGGGCAAGTTTGAAGAGCCCATCGTGAGCTGCTAAAGTGATATTCCCCCCCCCCCTCCTCTAGGGCAGGCAGGGGAGGATAGTTAGTGGTTCAAAGCTATTACTAAAAAAAATAGACCTCAGATCACAGCCAGTAGACAATATAAGATGCATTCCCCCCCTCTATGCTATTCTCCAACTCCAGAGTTGGAAGCTACGGTAGAAATTGCAGCTTTGGATGTGATTGGCAGAAGTTAAGCGAGACCTCAGTACTGCTGAATCTAATTCACAAATTAAAACATTTGCTAAGAAATATACACATTGCCAAGTAGGAAATGGGAAAGACATGTGATGACATGTTATAGTCCCCTTTTTTTATTTGCCCCCAAACTAAGAACATTTCAGCAGAATAGTGTCCTTTGAATTTGACGACAGCATCTGTGAGCTGTGTAAGTAGGTTACTTGTAGCTGTGATTCATCATTCTAATATGAATTCCAGAAGTGTGCCTGTATTAGTCAGTAACAGCAAGAGGGTACTCCTGAAGCACCTTACCTAGTAACTCGTTTAGCCTGGCATGAGCAACATGGAGTAGGAAGGTGGAAAGGATTCATATCAATTGGCGTACAGAAGAGGAAAACCAGGACTCATAAAAGCTGCTTGTGGTCTTTATAATGAGGTTTGACTCACATAACCTTTCCCAGGGATGAAAGTGTATTGCATGTCTCCCCCCACCACACACCAAGATTATATTTAGCCTGGGGAACAGTGCTCGTGTGCCTTTAACAGTTATACTACCTATAATGGGCAAAGATCTAGCAAGTGCAATTCCTGATTGCTGCATTTCCAGGTTGTGGGGTAAAAAAAGCACTTTTTCAAATTCTAGCTGTTGCACAATTGTTAAAGGCACAGGGGATGCTACCAGAAAAAGGTGGCATCTCTATAATTTTTTTTTAAGCCTCTAGCCCTTATACTTCCAGATATATTAAGGGAAAACATGCAGACAATATCTTGCTCACATTTTCATTACGAAGCAGGCTTGCTCCTGCTTTCCTGCATCCTAGCCAATGAACGGAAACCACTGTTTAATGATTAATTGATCAAGGAGAAGAAAACAGCAATAGCTCTGCTAATTGGACAGAATTTAAAGGAGGGAAACTGGATTTTGATGTGTGGCTGCAGGAAGACTTTCCTTTTGGGCCAGGGATAAGATACTAGTGGCCCTTCACACATTGTTGGATTCCAGTTCCCCACTACTGTTCTAGATTCAGCCATAGAACTAAGACTTCACAATGATTGCTTAGTAATTTATGGTGCTAAAATTTCAATTACTTGCAATGCATCCTACTGTATTACATTTACTATCCATGGTCTAGAAGGATTGTGTGACTTTATCTTGAGGAGGTGCTTTGTGCTCAGTCCGGCTGTGCAGCTGGGGGTACAGAGCTTGGATCTGTTGGTTTCCCCTGACTTTAAATGCTTGTTTATTCCTGTTAACTCTGAAGAGAAAGATTGTTTCCTTTGAACCCCCCCCCCCAAAAAAAACAAACCATGAATGTTATTGATCAAATTCTTGTTTTCACCCTCAAACACTGCAGGCGATATTATGGGGGGGGGTTAATTATAATAGCTTGGTAGCCCCACCGCTACCAAAACGATTTAAAAAATTTGTTGACCGAAATTTTCAAGTATCGTAGAGTCTTCCTGAAGCTAAACTGTTCGACTGATGCAGTGTTATGGGTGTGATCTGAAAGAAGAATTAGGTTGTCATCTTTTCGTTTTCAGGAACTCAGAGCTGGGAGCCTCTGAGCAGACATGGAAGGCCTGTCCTTTGACAAGTGCCTGCTTCTTGCTTGTATTACTGAGCTGGGGAAATCTGGTGGTTGGAGCCTTTAATCGCATAGGGTAGCTTTGTGGTGCCATATATGTTACGCTGCCAAAGAGGTGGCCTGGGGTGGGAGAGAGATGGTTTGCAGCATCAGGACTTAGGGGGAGAATCTCAGGTTCTGCCAGACATTTTGCTGCCAGACATTAAAAGTAAGAGTCAAGTACCAGTCTGGTCAGCTTCTGGATGTGCCGATTTGTTGTTTGCCATGGGCAGCAAAATGTCTTGGGCCAGTCTTGTTTCATGCCAGAATGTCTAGCTCATGAGATTGATTACTCTTATAGTGATGGCTGATCTTCTAATGACCTTCCCACGCCTAATCCTGCACCTGAGGACTCCTCTCTTAGTGCAGGGGTGAGGGTGTTGCTGAACTACAACTCCCATCAGGCATAGCAAGCATGGCCCAAGGCCAGGGATGATGTGATTTGTAGTTCAGCAACATCTGGAGGGCTAAAGGCACCACATGCCTGTCTTAGCGGAAGAGAAAGTACTCTCTGCTATGGAAGATACAAGAGCAAGGGTTTTTGTTTTGTTTTGTTTTTAAAAAGAAGTGGGAAAGCTTTTACTTTCGGTCTGTGGCTTGTTGCTAGGGAAAATTACCTCAAGGCCTGTTGTTAATTTCCGAGACCTCTGACCCCACAGATTTGTGCTAATCTTGCCTATTAGCCTTGCCTTGTTCTTTTGCCTAATAGGCTCCAGGGACTGGCCTCTTTCTGAAGCACATCTTACTGATTCCAAGCCAGGGGGTTGACACTGATATGGTTCTACAGACCATATAGAAGAAGTGTAAGGAGTGTGGTGGAGTCTCCTTCTTTGGAGGTCTTTAAGCAGAGGCTTGACAGGCATATGTCAAGAATGCTTTGATGGTGTTTCCTGCTTGGCAGGGGGTTGGACTGGATGGCCCTTGTGGTCTCTTCCAACTCTATGATTCTATGTAAACTAAGACACATAACTTAGAGCAGTGGCGGCTAACTTGTGGCACTCCAGATGCCGTTGGGCTCCAACTCCCATCAGCCCCTGCTGGCACGGTTAATGGTGAGGGTTGTGGGAGTCCAGCAACACTTGGAAGGCCACAGTGTTGCCACCCTTTGCCCTAGAGTTTTTTTGCGCCTTTCAAAGAATGTAAGAATCTTGGTTTGAAACTCATGGTTTTGTTTGGTGGAGGCAAACTATGAGCCTGGGCTCAGATGGTATCTTAAGCCAAACCATGGCTTAGTGTAGCACAGCAGCAGCAGCAGGACTGAGGAAAGGAGCACAGCAGCCTCTCTAGGAACCCACATGCTTGTATTCTTTGCACTACGCTATGGTTTGGCTTGGGGTTACATGAGAACTGAGCCAATGGAAGAGAGACCATTCTGTGCTGGCAGAAGCAGGTGATCAGGTATCTTCTAATCATTGTTCCTTCCTGGACTTTTGTGGTCTTTGCTAGGAGCAAAACACAAAGCATTTGGTAGAGAATGCACACATTAATGTGCCTGATTTGCATAATTAGCAAGTAATTACATATCAGGGACATGGGTGGCGCTGTGGGTTAAACCACAGAGCCTAGGGCTTGCCAATCAGAAGGTTGGCGGTTCGAATCCCCGTGATGGGGTGAGCTCCTGTTGCTCGGTCCCAGCTCCTGCCAACCTAGCAGTTAGAAAGCAGATCAAAGTGCAAGTAGATAAATAGGTACCACTACAAGCGGGAGGGTAAACGGCGTTTCCGTGCGCTGCTCTGGTTCGTCAGAAGCGGCTTTGTCATGCTGGCCACATGACCTGGAAGCTGTATGCCGGCTCCCTCGGCCAATAACGTGAGATGAGCGCCACAACCCCAGAGTTGTTCACGAATGGACCTAATGGTCAGGGGTCCCTTTACTTTTACATATCAGGCTACTCATATTGGGGGAACTGGGTTTTGACCATCATAGCTGCTGGCATTGATTCAGTTTTGGTCCTGGACCTTGAACTAAAACTTAACACGCACAAAAACTGAGCCTAGGAGAAGGTGTTTCTTTCATTTTTTTGCTGCCTAGAAAGGCTTGATTTCTGCTTGCCAGTCTGCTGTTAAAGGCACATCTGCAAAACTAGTAAAAAAAAAAAGTTGTCAACCTCATTCACAAGAAAATAGAGTTACAGGATCCCAGTTTGCATTCTTTCTGACAGTTCTTTGTACACTGGGGTGGGGTAAGTTTCTCTGGTCCTTCTAAATTAGATAAGTTGCAAGCTTAGCAAGGAACAAAGAACTGATCTTGTAAGCAACAAACTTAAAATCCCTCTGACCTCATAGGCAGGGAGAACGCCCTTGTCCTTGTATCGACAGCTCCAGACATCATGCCATGAAAGCTAACTTTGGTCCAGGCTTTAAAAGGTTTTCTCTGCCATTAGACAGAATTTGCCTCCAAGTTTTCATTTCAGTGTTGGCATTTACTGCTCCTGCTCTTGGCCCCAGCTCGCTGGCTTGCAAACTTTCTCTCTCTTGCGGGGGGGGGGGGGGGGACTGGGACGACACAATGCCACCAACCAACAATATCTCCAGCATTATCTGAGCAGTAAACGCTAAGTAGGCAAAACCAGATAACCCCTCCTGAGTTCTCATTAACATGCCAACCTTTGTTTGCCAAGATCTGATTTAAAAGAAACGAATACAGATCATATTTTTGGTGCTGTCACTTTAATGAAAGTATCACTTGACAAAACCAACAGAAGAGAGAGACATTTGCAACCAATTATGTTATTGCTGATCAGTCAAATTGCATTGAAAATTACATGTTGAGTTTTATTCAGGGCTGCTGATAAATTAACTGGCAGCCTAGTGCTGAGATCCAGTATCAGTCTAATATCACATTGGTTTAATTTGAAATGCAAAAGAAGTGGGGGCATTTGTGGCAGGAGGCTAATGTAAGCTACATGGTTATTAACACAGTGTAGCAATAGCCATCATTAGCCATGGCTGGAGAGATCCCTTTTTTTGTACCCCTGACCCAATCAAAAGCAGCAGCATTTGAACAGGGTATAAATCAGAATAGGATTTGGCTGCGTCTTATGTAAATTCATAGCTGTGGCTACTTTTAAACTTCTGCTTTCACAAAATATAAAATTATTCCTCATAACCACAAGAGGAAGTTGGGTACTTCAGCATATAATTCAGAGGTTACCAAATTGCTGGCTAACAATCAGTTTATGGAGAAATACTTGCTTTGCACTCCTGCTTCTGGGAAGATAGTGATATTTCCTCCCCACGGCAGATGCACTTCTTGGGGGTTTGCGCACAGCTCCATTTTCTTAATTAGTACTGACATTTTGAGCTATCAAGTCGTAAGCTTTTTGTGGGGATGGAAGAGACCCAATCAACTGATGTCTTCAGAAAACAGTTTTATTTAAATGCATGGAAAATAACAGGTGAAAAAAAGAAAAAGAAGATTCATATCTTAGGACTGGATAAAAAGGATATTGCAGAGGTAGTAGGTTTTTTTTTGTTTTTTTAACATCCATGGCTATTGGATACACCATAGAATCCAAGCTGCATGCCAATAACATTTATACTACACACTGAGAAAAAAATTATGTAGATTGATATATCTTTTTAAAAGAAAACTCCAATTTTGCTCTTCCCTTTTGTTCTTCATTTGGATAAATTGAAAGCATGCAAATCTTATTTCTGTTTTTGAAATCTGCATTGATTCCACCTTTTTTGGTGCTGGCAGGGCATCCCCACTTTTACCAACTTGTGATAGGCAGAAATCAAGCCAGTACAGCTTTTCCAGCATAGATGTACAATGTGCTCCAGTTGAATTTCTGCCTCTCTGTTTCATTGTTAAAGTCATAGGATGCTGCTAGAGAGAAAAGGTGGTAGCCTTCCCTACCAGGACTGGCTGGCTGGTGCAATGTGGGATTCCAGAGTGTGGGATAGGTGAATAAATTCCCATCTGCCTACAGAAAATACAGGCCTCCAAATTGGGACTAGAGAAGGGAAGGGCTGGGCTTGCCTTTTGACGCATGGTTGCCTGGAGTCCAAAGGGTGTAGGGATGATTTTGAGTAGTCGCCTCTCCATTTTTTGTTCTCTATTGCTTCTCCTTCTGCTCTATGAGGGATGAAGAGGAAATCCCTCCAGTTCCCTAATTGTCTTCTGCAGGCTTTTTAAAAGCAGACTTTCCAGTTCCCTATCAGACACCCCACTCTGAAAGGAAAAAAAAGAAATTCAAAATGAACACAAAGAGATAGGTGTCTCGATATTGCAAGAGGTTGCAGTGCAAAGCGGTGTGGTGTGTTTCTTGAAGGTAGCATTGTGGGACCTTTCGGCGCAAGAGAAGCCACTAATGGCAAGCGATACCAATCATGTTTAGCATCAAGCTGAATTCAGTTGCTGGAGTTGGCCCAATCTGTGTGTTGGGGGTGGGGGGAACGACTTTGGCAATCTTTTGCAATATGTCACCCTGTGTGAGGCCCCCAAATGGATCTCCTCAATTTTGCGCTCCCTTGCCTCAACGCCCTCTGTGGAGGAACCACCTGCACCACCCTAAATCCGGCGCTGGTGTATGCAGGGACATTTCGAAACCTCAAAAAGCCACCTGCAACATTCTGGAATTTGATGATTGTATTGGAATGGCTGGCTTTCACCTTGATGCTGATACCAAGGACTGCATGTGTGCAGCTGGCTCTCTCTAGCCTATGGTAAGAAACACGCGTGGAGGGTGGAGCTTTTTGTGTTCTATTTTGGCCCCAAGCAGTACGAAAGGTAAAAAACATTACTGATTTTGTACCTTGTCCTCTGACCAGTCCTCTGGCTCAGTTCCCTTTGGAAAAGAACCCTGAAGATCCACACCACACCTTTAAAGCCCACCCAGTGCCCATTTAAAGCACATGACTTCCCTCTAAAAATCCAGGGAACTGGGGAAAGTCATGTGTTTTAAATGTGCCTTAAATGTAGTGTGGATCTGTTTCTTCTTTCTAAGCAACTGTTTACAGCGATGCATAGGTTGACCAGGTATTTTAAGGGCACAGCAGCAAGCCCTTGGGTGATTCAAGTTCCAAAGCGACATGAGTACTGTACATGTTTCAGATTTAATTCAACCCAAGAGCTATGGGCTCCAGCTCAGAGAGAATTCTCCCGTCAAACATCCTGAATTGTGGCCACTGTAAACCAAAATTCTAACGACAAAACCCTGGAGCGGTTTCCCCGATCAGCTCCTGCAGCACGTAGGAAGCAACAAATGTAGTTATTCTTTTTCCTTGTTCAAGGGTATTCACATGCAGCCCAGAGTATGTATACCTTCTTTATTTATGGTGAGAATGTGAACATCACACTTATCTTCGCACGCTTAATGTTAAAGCCTAGGTGTTTGGGTAAACTGGTAACTTAAATGTTCCGTAGATTTAATTACCACAGCCGTGGGTGGGTGGGTAGGGAAATAAAAAAGCATTTAGAAATACAGATTACAAATAATTTAGAAGAGCTAGTAAAGATTAATCATGAGAAATGATCAGTCCTCCAGAGCCTGCCTTTGCATGCAGGGAAAGCCCCATACTCGCCGAGGGTTTGAGAATCATTTGCTACCCTCACCTGGTGTAGGCGACCAGTCAAAACTGCCGGGGTGTGGCCACTGTCACATGCTGACAGCTTCTAGGAGCCACAGGTGAGAGCTAAGTGTGGGATGGGGAAGCACAATGTGTCCCCCACCAGAAGTACGGTACTATGCCTCCCCTAACGCCCCACAAAATATATTAACTTTTGAGGAAATCACAAGATTTATGGAAGTAAGGAGACCATGGTTGTTTCACTTTTTTCCAATTAGAGGAGCAATTATTTTTTTGATAAGGAAATATGGAATATTAAGAAACAAAAATAAATACAAGCAGTGCTCCCCCCCAAATGTTTAGGGGTACTCTCATTTTCCTACTCGTATTGAAATACTGCCCCTCAATGAGGGCAAACTTAGATTCACAAAATGTATAGGGGTATGCGCCCCCCCCCCCAGAAAAAAAGCACTGAATACATGCTTATGTTTACCAGTACAAATAAATTATATGTAAATTATATTCTATAGTGCTGCAAAAAGATAAGAAATTAGTAGGAAGTAGAACACAGACATCAGATAATACATAAATAACTATGAACAAATAGAATTAAATATGGACACATATTCTATCATTTATATTGGCGGACTTAAAGGAAAATTAAAAACTTTCTTCCTTGGAGATTTTTCAAGCACAGGTTGGCTGGCCATTTGTCATGTATGATCTAGCGGAGATTCCTGCAGTGCAGGGGGTTGGACTAGATGACCCTCAGGAACCCTTTCAACTCAATTCTAAGATTGTATGATCCACAAATGCCTTCTAAACTCAATATACATAATTTTAATTAATGACTGATTACTTTGTAGTATGTGACTTCCATTTTTTATTAGTTATTTTAAGTTTTTCCTCCATCAGTGTTTATGTTATGTGCCTAGAGATTTATTTCCAAACACCACACAAAAATATACAGTGTCTGTCTCTTTGGAACAAGTCTCTCAACCCTTTAGGCTGCCCCTCTCTGCATAATCATTATTTATCTTTGCTCTTAAAATGTTCCTTTTCTGAATTTGTCCTGGCCAAGAGGGCTTAGATCACTTCCCTTGCTGCACCATAGCCGGGAATTTTCAAAGACTTTTATTCAGTTTGTTCTATATAGCACCTCTTACTCCCCAGATGTTGGCTTTCAGAATTCTGGAAATCAACAAGGTACAAACTTGGATTCTCCAAATGCCTACTTGCATGAATAGAAACACCCCTTTACATGCACACTCCACAAAGTAGTTAAGAAGGTCCTCTCTTTGGGTGTTTTTGGGTAGCCACAACAAAGAAACACAGCAGTCCTGCCTCAATCAGAGGCAAGAGATGGCCTGGACCGCCAACATATACAGTATAATGTGTGGGTCCCACTTAAAAAAGGTAAAGGGACCCCTGACCATTAGGTCCAGTCGTGACCGACTCTGGGGTTGCGCGCTCATCTCGCATTATTGGCCGAGGGAGCCGGCGTATAGCTTCCAGGTCATGTGGCCAGCATGACAAAGCCGCTTCTGGCAAACCAGAGCAGCACATGGAAACGCCGTTTACCTTCCCGCTGTAGCGGTTCCTATTTATCTACTTGCATTTTGACGTGCTTTCGAACTGCTAGGTTGGCAGGAGCTGGGACCAAGCAACGGGAGCTCACCCCGTCACAGGGATTCGAACCGCCGACCTTCTGATCAGCAAGCCCTAGGCTCAGTGGTTTACCCACAGCGCCACCTGGGTCCCTTGTCATATTCTTTTTACAAAAAAATGGTACATCTGCAATGTGAATTTCACAGGCTTATTAAATGATGAAGAAAAAGGCCACACAGTGTAGGTAAGCACCTAGTGCTCATTGGCCCATTTATCTTGTGGGTTTCTTAACAAAATGGCAGAGTCAAGCCCTTTTAGACAAGCATGGAGAACTGGAGAATATGAGCTGTCGTTTCAACTTCTTTTACGTATTCTTTTCACTTTATAACTGAAGTAAGAGAGCCTTGGGCCTATTGCTGGCCAACATTTTGGTGTCTTGAGGCTGAAAATACAAAAATAGTTTAAACAATATATTGATCAAAAATATACTGCCTTTTAATAATACCTGAAATCTGACAGCTAATGCAGCCATTTAATTCTACCTTATTGCAAGGGGAGCTTTGCTTTATACAAACAACAACAACACTTATATTTTTGTGTGTGGTGCTTGACTTCTTAGCATTTTAGTGTATTTCTGACATGTGTCCTTCCAGTAAATTCCAATAATCTCCTAGAGACGAAGCAAAATAAAAAAAAAATCCTTCAGTAGCAGTAGAAGGAATTTTTTTATTTTGCTTTGACTCAGACCAACACGGCTACCTACCTGCTCCTAGAGACGGTAATACTTAACATATTACAGCAGGCTTGGGGAACCTATGGCCCTCAAGATGTTCTTGGACAGCCAGCATGGCTGATGTTCAGGAATTATAGTCCACAAACCACCTGAAAGGCCACAGGCTGCCCACCCCTGCGCTATGGAAAAGGAGTCTGCAGCTGTTCTTGCCTCACTGTTGAATGGGATTTGCCAATGGAAGCGCTGTCTTTTGTCTAAGTACCCAGATTGTATCCTGCTCATGTCTAACAAGGGGGAATAACATTCCTGGTGAATGCCAGCTCTGTTACTTGCCCCCCCCCCATTACTCTTATCTTGTGAAGTGAATTGAGACTGATAAGAGTGATGTCCGGATCTCCTCTGTCATCAGTCTGACAAGATGGAGTGGAAGACAAGTATCGGTGCCTTTTAACTTCAAAGTGTTTTGTCAGAACAGGTTGTTGCCTCTTTACGGGAGGGAACATGAGTCTTCCTCCTGATAGTGACCTGGAGGAAATGTGTTTGTGTTTCTTCCATGATGGATGCACACAGCAGTTTACCCTTGAAACTGCACACCCTGGAAAAGGATAATCAGGTTTCAGTTTCTAAGGTGTTTTCACACATTTGGCTTCAATCAAATTTTCTCAAGCTTTCTCTCCAAACAAATATTACCTTTATTTTGTTTGCCATGTACTTTGTACGGCCCAGGGAGTCTCAAAGCTCCCCTCTAGAAACAAGAGAATGCCACTTAATTCTCTTTGCCACCTTAGTAGCTTTCTAGAAGAGGGCATTGCTGAGCTTCAATGCCAGCACTGCTGAAGCCAAGAGGACAACACTGCAGCTAGCAGGCAGTCATGTGACTCAAGAGACCAATGGGGTTTGCTGTAGGGCAGGAGTGGGGAACCTAATTTATATGCATATAAGCAGTGTGTTTTTTCTTTTAAAAAATGTTCAGGGGTACTCTCATTTTGACTCAAGAAAATCACCATTTTATAGTTCAAATTGGGAAAAATA
Source organism: Zootoca vivipara (assembly GCF_963506605.1). NCBI lineage: Eukaryota > Metazoa > Chordata > Lepidosauria > Squamata > Lacertidae > Zootoca > Zootoca vivipara. Next base: position 68,346,735 of record NC_083277.1, on the reverse strand, counting down.
AAAACAGTAAATGGACAAAAGCAAAGATTCACAAAATGTTTAGGGGTATTGCGTATCCCTGCATCCCCCAGAAAAACAGCACTGCATACAGTGGTACTTTGGGTTACAAACACCTTGGGTTACAAACGCTTCAGGTTACAGACTCCGCTAACCCGGAAGTACTGGTAGTACCTCGGGTTAAGAACTTTACCTCAGGATTAGAACAGAAATTGTGCAGCAGTAGTGCGGCAGCAGCGGGAGGCCCCATTAGCTAAAGTGCTACCTCAGGTTAAGAACAGTTTCAGGTTAAGAATCGACCTCCGGAACGAATTAAGTTCTTAACCAGGGGTACCACTGTATATGCAATTTTAGAAATCATTACTGTAATTTAAATAGAAATGCAATACATTTTACTATGGTGAGGAAGACTGTGACCAGGTGACTTGTGCGCCTGTTCAGTTGCCCAGGTGCTAACTGTTAATGGGCAACCTCAAGTCGTCTCCTCTTCCTTCTTACTTGATTGATTGATGGATTTCATGCCTGAAAATGTGACATGAGGGCTGGAAACATCAACCCCACCATATGAGAATCCATTACAGACAATCACAGTGCCGGGAGACAGACAGTCAGGTTGTATATCCACAGCATTTTTGCCTAGTGCCTAAATAAATGTAATGAAGGTGCCAGGCAAGCCTCCCTGGGGAGAGCATTCCAGAAATGGAGCCAACGCAGAAGAGGCCCATTCTTATGGTTCTTTATGGACAGCATTTCAAATGGACAGCATTTCAAATAGAAGACGCCTCCAAAGAGATGACTGTCACCTGCAAAGTACCCTACTACTACTACTACCACAGTACTACAGCATCAATGAAAATTTTCTTCATGATGCCTGAATGAAAGCCTGACTGCCATAACCAGAAATGATGCAGAGGAACCTGCCCTGGCCTACAGAATACATCATTATCTGGCACAGAAGCAGAGAATAATGTTTACAGAGTTCCAGCACATAAAGCAGTTTTGCTGAGAGACACTGCACATTTTGTTTGTCATGGGCGTGGACTGGAAGCAATGTGTCAGAGCTTACCAGGTCTACTTTTGCTCATCATCCTAAGTCTTTCCTCCTCTTCCTTAGCAGGATAAAGAAGCGTCCAGTTGGCTGAAGAGGCTTATCAGCTCTGTCTGTCTGGGTGTTAACAATCTATTTGTCTAAGTACCTGTCACATTCACATGCCATGTTTCCATTGTGACTCACTATATTTGTCTGGTCATTTTTTTTCCAGTTCAGGATTGTGTGTGCGTCTATGTGAAGGCTCTCTGCCTTGCCTTATTGGTGCCACCATTCTGAGGCAACAGCTAGTTATGTATAAACGTTGTCCAATAACAAATCAAGCTCCATTCATTGTCCCTTTGGGGCCATTCCTATACCCCGCATACAACTGCTGAAAAACTGTCTCTTAGAAACCAAGGCTGTGTTTATTTAAATCAACAAGCAGAAATAAGTCAACCTTTGAAATCAGTAGGATTTGGCAGTGCAAGATGGCATCCTCAATGGGAAACCATTGCTGTTCTTTGTGTTTAAGGATGGAATTAGGGCTGAACCTACCATTAGGTAGTGTGAGGGAAGCCACCTCAGATGCCAGATGCTATGATGTGGAGAGTAGCAGCAAGATGCTGGTACTCAGAGCTGCGTGTGCCACACAGCATGCCCCGTGCCCTTTAAAGCTAGCTTGTGATGGAAGACGGCTTTCCCATCAGCAGCATTACAGTCAGATTCAGCTACCAGTCTGATTAGCTCCTGCACTTGGATTGCAAAGGGTGGCTCAAGCAGCAAAATTAAATTGGATAAAATTAAACAGAAATCCTCCTACCTCCTCCTGCCGCACTGCCTGCTACCATCAGGGACCAAGAGCTCATTTAGACCTGATGTGCCACAAACCACCTTGCAGTGGTTTGGTGGCAGCAGGTAAAAGCAGATAAAGGCAAATGAGTCAGGTGATCCACGGGCTGAAGGAAAAGGCAGCTGCCACAAGCCTGCTGGAAATACGAATCAACTCTTCCCCCATTGCCTGTGCTGAAGGCGCTGGCATTATTTAAAGGTGGCAATAGGAATGGTTCCCAAACGTTTGATACTTGGGTCATGAGTGTTTCACCTCCTCGTGGATTATATTTTAAGCACATTGCACTCTTACACCCAAAAACATACTACTGTATGTATTTTTTCAGTATTTCTTCTAGGGCTTAATTTTGCTTCCACAGATTTTAACGAGTTCCTGAAATGGGTCTTTATAACTTGTAAAGAAAGTGAGTGAAGCTTATCATTTTGGAATTGTAGAATGAGTGTACAGAATGTTTGCGAACCATTCTTGTATTGAAATGCAAACAGAAAACCTAGCCCAGGCTCCTGTTCTTCAATGTTTGACTATGTTGATAAAATTAAAATAGTTTGGTGTACAGTATTGCCTTAAATAAACAGACTGCCCAAATGTGCAAATTGTTCTTGAGGGGGCCCTGAAACACACTGACTGTGAACCATGCTTCTAGTGACTTTGCTAAGGAACCCATCGACTATAAAACTGCTCTTATATAATCCTATACAGTATTATTATCTTCAGGCTAGTGGGATACTGCTTTCCACGATATTTACTGAGTCAATATTTGTTGTAATGAAAACAGAATCACCAGAACAACACTTGATAACGGTTTACACTTTAGTAACTCTTCTAAAATTTCTTTTTTTCCTTTTATCAGTGCCTCAGTGGTGATAGTGCAACAGGAAACTATTCAAGTATCATCTGATAGCTATATCACTTACACAGCTGCAATTTATAATGCAGATATATTTAATAGCATTTCTAAGCCAAAGCAAATTCTTCTAAAATGCAGTACTTGTGGAAAACAAATGTCATTCTAGCTGTTTGTTGCTTATTGTGTGCATGTGTGCATATACTGTATATACTGCTCCATTCTGTCATGCAGTAAATTAGGCACTTGCTTTTGGTAAATTTTTCCCTTGGGAACTAGAGGCTTTAAAATGGAATTCTTCCTCTGTTTCCCAGGAGAAATGCTGTGGGAATTGACTAAGTGCTTTATACACTGAGCAGCTGAAGGAAATCCATATATAATGTTGGATCTATACAGTTTTAATATATGACATATATGTAGTTTCAGGATCAGTTGTGGGAATCCTAATATTGTGGTAAGGTTCTCTCTGCTCAACACCTGTAACACTTTAGTTTGGCTTCAGGCCCAGTCACCACACTGAAACCACTTTAGTTATCTTGGTTGATGCCATTTCTCAGGATGGCAATGGGAAGGCATGGCTGATGACAGTCTCTTTATGGGGCAACTTCTGGTCCTTTTAGGTGAAGAAGAAGAAGAAGAAGAAGAAGAAGAAGAAGAAGAAGAAGAAGAAGAAGAAGAAGAAGAAGAAGAAGAAGAAGAAGAAGAAGAAGAGTTTGGATTTGATATCCTGCTTTATCACTACCCGAAGGAGTCTCAAAGCGGCTAACAATCTCCTTTCCCTTCCTCCCCCACAACAAACACTCTGTGAGGTGGGTGGGGCTGAGAGACTTCAAAGAAGTGTGACTAGCCCAAGGTCACACAGCAGCTGCATGTGGAGGAGCGGAGACACAAACCCAGTTCCCCAGATTACGAGTCTACTGCTCTTAACCACTACACCACACTGGCTCCCACACTGAGTCATTGTCACTAGTACAACCCTGTTAAGTTAGAAAATGGGAGGAAAGTCTCTATGGCAGTGCACAATGGCATTATCCTACTTACAAGATTCAGTATGTCTCTATAGTTGCAGTGGCACCAGCACCAAGTTGTTGATTCTATATGCTTTTTAATTTAGCAACACAATCATTTATTTATTTTCAATTTCCTCTCTGGTGTATTTGTACAAAATAGGTAAGAAAATTATTCTTGCAAGAGACATTTAAGTAAAAAGAGCTTAGCTATAGAAAAAGAAGCACAAGCAAAATAAGATCCTTTGTGGTAGATGTAAAAATTTCTAGCCACAGCTAAAAACCTTTTGCATTTACAGCAGGAGTAAGGAATCTGCGGTCCTCCAGATGTGGTTGGAGTCCAAGCCCCTCAGGCCAGCCACCAGGCCAACATCCGAAGGGGTACAGGTTTCCCATCCCTGGTTTGCAGGATTTAAGTTGTCCCCAATTATATTGTTGCTATTATTTATTGATTTATATTTGCCAATAGGCCCCTAATACATTAGAGAAGGTGTCTTTTTATTTAAGAAACAGCATTCTCTCCCCCCCCTTCCTTCCCTTTCCTTAGGTTCATGTAAATCTGCAGGCCTCTGGATTGCCCTCTTATGTAGTTAGTGTAGGAACAAACATTTAAAAATAAAGCCTGCACATTACCGTAGATGTTTGATATTTTAAGGGGTCATGCTGAAGCGGTGCAAAATATAAGGGATCTTGAACTTTTGGATAAATTGTGGTTGGGAACATTAATTCTTGTAAAAGGGCTTTTTGAATGACTGTTGAATAATGGAGGGACTATTGGCCTGTGCTAGGAACTATTCTGTAGGTTAATTTTAACAAACTTTGGTACTGCTGCAGCATTACCCCATTAGTGTTCTTTGGGTAAAGGTAAAGGGACCCCTGATCATTAGGTCCAGTCGTGGCCGACTCTGGGGTTGCGGTGCTCATCTCACGTTATTGGCCGAGAGAGCCAGCGTACAGCTTCCAGGTCATGTGGCCAGCATGACAAAGCTGCTTCTGGCGAACCAGAGCAGCACACGGAAACGCCGTTTACCTTCCTGCTGTAGCGGTACCTATTTATCTACTTGCACTTTGATGTGCTTTCGAACTGCTAGGTTGGCAGGAGCTGGGACCGAGCAACAGGAGCTCACCCTGTCGCAGGGATTCGAACCGCCAACCTTCTGATCGGCAAGCCCCAGGCTCTGTGGTTTAACCCACAGCGCCGCCCACGTCCCACTTTCTTTGGTTAGGTCAGGCATCCCCAAACTTTGGCCCTCCAGATGTTTTGGACTACAATTCCCATCATCCCTGACCACTGGTCCTGTTAGCTAGGGATCATGGGAGTTGTAGGCCAAAACATCTGGAGGGCCACAGTTTGGGGATGCCTGGGTTAGGTGGTAGTAAAAAAAGAATAATCCCTTCTTTCTTCTAAGATATTTGTCTCAACAAAAGCTTATTTGGGGTCTAAGTGGGGAAAGGGGCTGTGAGGAACAACTGGAAGGACAGACAAGGAGCAAAGTATTATATCCCAGCAGGAAGTTCTTTTAATAAGTAAATCTTGTAGTGATGACTTGTAGAGATTCAGGGAATGGTGTTGGATAAAACAATAAGCAGCTTGTAACAAGCATTTGCATTTTCTTTGATATATACATATGACACTGTAAGGTGCCTTTACTTTTACCATTGTGTCTGTTAATTACCTTTCCTTGTTTAAAATTCCTTCAGTAGCACCTTAAAGACCAACTAAGTTTTTTTTTTGGTATGAGCTTTCGTGTGCATGCACAGTTCTTCAGATACACTGAAACAGAAGTAACCAGACCCTTATGTATATTCAGAGGGGGTGTGTGATGGGAATGGGTGATGGGCTGATAGGAGTGGTAAACCTGTTGATGACTGTTAACGACTGTTAATGACTGCAATTGGTCTTGCGGGGTAAAAGCGAGGGCTGAGGTGCTAAGGAAAGCTTGATCATGTATAATGAGATAAGAATCCTATGTCTCTGTTCATACCAAGTGGCTCCATGGTTTTACGCGTGCTAATGAGTTGCAATTCAGCAACTTCTCTTTCCAGTCTGTTTCTGAAGTTTTTCTGTAATAAAACAGCTGCTTTGAGAACTTGTATAGAATGTCCTGGGAGATTGAAGTGTTCTCCTACTGGTTTCTCTGTCTTGCATAAGTGGGCTGTCATAGGACTTTCCTGTTCTTATTCAGGGCTTCCAAGAAGATCCAAGCCACCCACAAGCAAATGTGGAGTATACTCTCCTACTCCATCAGTTCCTGACAAGAACCCCACATAGTCCTCACTTCCTCAGTCACCTCAGTCTTCTTTCAAATCCTTTCCCTGTATAACATGACCTCACTTCCTGATTTTTGTGGCTGCTTCTGTCCTTACAATAAAACTATAGTCAGAATGTATACACAGCCTAATTAACATCTCTGGTAGTAAGTTACACAGGTGTTATTTGAGTGTTTGGAGCTGCCTGGTGTAGCTTTGATTTAGTTTTCTGTCTCCCAAAATTGCTCTGCTTTGAAGTATTTAGTGGCTTTTACATCCAGCTAACAAGGTTTGTTGCAATCAATTATTGCAAAGGTAATTTATAATGTTTTTTATGTATGCTGATTCAATACTGTTGTATTAATTTGCAGAAATAAAAAAGGGGGTGCAATTATGGTTAAATGCAAAGAAGTAAAAGTGTGAGCAGCACCTGTTCAAGCCTTCAGCAGTCTCAGTCTGCGGAATATTTATGGGAAAAGTAAGTAAGAATCTTGTGGTTCTTGTAGAGAGCCCTCTTTAGTTACTGATTTAAGACCATATAAAACCCAATAAAAGATAAACTCTTAGTTGCAAAACATCTGGTAATTCCACTTGTGTTTTTATCATGCAAAGGCTATTTCCCCTTTTCCTTCCAGATAAGCAAATGCAAGTGGGAGTATGGTCTTAGTGAATAAAGATGGGGGGGGGGGGTAAAGCAGACATCATCTCCAGAGATTTGATGCCGAAATCCAGCATCGCCTGAGTTCTGCAACTGCGGCTTTCTCCCGATTGAAGTGCAGAGTGTTTGAGGACTGGGACATTTGCAGGGAAACCAAAATGCTTGTATACAAAGCTATTGTACTACCAACCTTACTATATGCTTGTGAAACATGGACCACTTATAAACACCATTTCAAACTCCTTGAAAGATTCCATCAATGGTGTCTCCGAAAATTTTTACACGTCACTTGGAAAGACAGGCGAACTAATATCACTGTACTGGAAGAAGCAAAGATCACTACTGTAGTGTTGAAGCAATGATTCTTCAACATCAACTTCGTTAGACTGGTCATGTTGTGAGGATGCTTCTATTCCGAACTTAAAAATGGAAAGCGTAATGCTGGTGGTCAACAAAAGAGGTTTAAAGACTGTCTCAAGGCAAATCTTTAAAAAAAGTATAAACACTGACATCTGGGAAACACTGGCCTGCGAGCGCTCCAGTTGGAGAACAGCTTTTACCAAAGATGTCTTGGGCTTTGAAGATACTCGAACTAAGGACACAAGGGAGAAGCGTGCTAAGAGGAAGGCACACTTGGCAAATCCACACCATGAATAACTCCTGCCCGGAAACCAATGTCCCCATTGTGGAAGGACGTGTGGATCCAGAATTGGTCTCCACAGTCACTTACGGACTCATTGTTAAAACCGTGTTTATGGAAGACAATCTTACTCGGCTACGAGTGATTGCCAAAGAAGAAGAAGAAGCTGCTGCTGCTGCTACAGGAGACTGCATTAGATTTTCACTCTACTCCACCCCCACCCCAATTTAGCAACATGGTTTTTGTTTGGGTTATTGCTTTTCCATTTATCTCAAAGAAAGTATATGGACATGGCAGGGTGTGTGTGTGTGTGGGGGGGGTTCAGTTCACGAGGGAAGGGTAAATAGAAAAACACATTTGATTTGTCCACTCTCCACATGTGTTATGGGATGTGTGGCAAACAAAGGAAAGAGAAGTGGAGTAAAATTGGACGCACTGGAAAGAATCAAAGCATGGAATTTATCAGAACGGAGCAAAGTGTTGTGTGTGTATATATGTGTGTGTATATAACCTTTTCACTATTATCTCAATTCTGTAAATTGTTCAAGGATAGTTGGCCAAATCCCATATAAAAAAGGTAAGGGCTTTAAAAAAAAGTATATGAGCATTTAGTATATTGAATTTATGTTTGAATTTGACACCCCTGCTTCAGAAGAGATAATATGCAGTATCTACTATATTTATTATTATATTCATTTCTACAGTGAGCAAATGCTTGCTGGCCTTTCCATTTCCTACCCCACTTTAAGTATTATGTAAACCGTGCTTCTTATTTATTAATCTGATGATTTTTTTCTAGAATGTCTAATTATTCAATACCTGTACACCAGCATGTCTTTATGTCCCCTAGGAAGCTGAAGGAACAGTACACGGAGTTCCCACATGGTCACTGAAACTGACCAGATGAAGACCTCCTTCTCAACGGTGTTGCTGCAGAGATGGGGAACCTGTAGTTCTCCAGATGTTGTTGTATTACACTTCCCATCAGCCCCAGCCAGCGTGGCCACTGGTCTTCCTATTTTCCAAACACAGAACACCTGAAGAGGGTTTGTATTTCTGAAAGGGAAGCCGGTGGAAATGGGCTGGGGGGGGGTTAGAGGGGAATGCTGCTTATGATTGCTAAAAAGCCATGAGTAGTAGAAGACAATCTACTATTGATAAAATCTTTGGCCTTAGTAAAAACAACTCCACATAGTTCAAACAAGTGTGAGAGATAGAGCAAAATGGAGACTGTGATTCTGCTGTTGATGTATTCAGTTGCATACTGGAGTATGCAAAGCATATGTGCCGCAGCTAAACCATCCTGCCCATCCAGTTCTTCACCCTGTCATGACCTACTGAGGATCATGCCAGTTCAGTGCACTTTGATATTTTGTTCCATATGCTTATGATTAGGGCTTGAAAACCCCACTGGATCCTTCCAAAATATCTAGCATATGATCAATGTTAATTGTATTACATTAATTGTTCCCTTTCTCTGGCACAGGACATGTGTGTTCCAAGGGCCAAAGACAATGTGGTATCTTCCATGGCATGTGGTTCTGTGGCCTGGCAGATCAGAAGGGGCTCAACACAAATGTGGGAACAAGGTTGTTCCCTGTGGAATATACCTTAATGATCACTTTTCTTAGTATAATTGCTGAGGGGTGTGTGTTAACTCCAGAATTTATCTCCAGAATTTATTTATTTTAAATCTTCACTGGGAAACACGTGCATGGTTTTCCTAAAATGGCAATTCCCCTGAATATTGCAGTGGTCTGAGGCATCCCCATGTCAAACAGTGAACATCTGGACGGAAAAGTTGTTGAGATTTTTTTTTTTTTGCAAAGTTGTTGTTGGCCAAAATTTCTGACCTTATTTTGGCAAAATAATGCCGTTTTTGAGCTATTTTTCAGGTTGGGGCACCTGGCTGAAATGTTTTTAAATGTTTTAAACGGTTTAATTCTGATTCCTCTGTTTTGTTTTTGTCAGGTTGGTGTTGGTTAAATGTTTAGTTGGAGTTGGCAATTATTTTGATTTTGTTATAACTGTAAACTGTTTATTATTGTTATTCTTACTGGTTTCTATTGATTTATTGGTTTTCTATGTTGCTTGTATAGTAAGGTTACCAGATTTTTTTCAATGAATCCAGGGACACTTCATTGAAATGAGTCAGAATGGATGGATTTTGTCAGGGGACTGATATGTAAATCTGGGGACTGTCCCTGGGAAATGGGGACATCTGGTAACCTTATTGTATAGGATATTTCATTTTTTAATGTTTGGTTGTGTGTTTATATATGTTGTAAGCCATCCAGAGTGGCTGGAGAAACCCACCCAGATGGGTGGGATATAAATAATAATAATAATAATAATAATAATAATAATAATAATTGTTATTTGCCCGAATTCCACCCAAACACTGTTAGAGACAGCTGGATTCCAAATATGTCCGGGAAATCCCGGACATATGGCAACCCTAGAACATATAGTTCCAATACATGAGGTAAATATATAAATACCTTCATATTTTAGGACATGGGAGGTAGCTCAGTGATAGGGCATCTGCTTTGCTTGCAGAAGGTCCCAGGTTTCCATCCCTGGCATCTCCAGGTAGGGCTGTTTGATATCTTGGAGAGATCCTGCCTGAACTGCAACAGCATTGTGCTTTGTGTTTCCCCTAACCACAACAATACTGCAATGTTGAGTGTTAGGAGAATGTAGCTATCATCTCAATAAGAAACCCTAGGTTGGGAGGTATATCTGATTTTTCTACCACATCTAAGTAACACTTGCACATGTACCGCTGTAAAATCCCTTAGCAAGCCTAAATCTTGAACCCAGAACTTTGAGCAGCAGCTCCTGAGGAAAGTTCTACTTTTGAAAATGCACGTTCTTAGTTAAGTGTGAACCACTCTAGAAAAGCAAAGCATTACTGTATTAACAAGTGGTGGTGGTGTGCGATGGTTAAGGAGGCACTTGAGGGAGGCTACTGCCTTGAGTGGGCGACAGTTGATCAGGCAGGCCTCCCCTGCGTGAAATAACTGTTATTTTATGAGAAGTAGGTGCCTGCCTCAAGCAGGCGGCGGTGGGTGTGGCCAGCTGGATGGTTGGAGCTCTTCTCAGCGGCTGCTGCTGCTGCTCCTGCCGCCACCACAGAAAACAGACAGGCAAGAGCAACAGCAACAAACACCCTTCCAGCAACGGATTGAAGTGTATTGTTTGTGCATCACAAGGTCAAGTCGAGAACTACAGGAGGGCGGACCTGGCTCCTCTTCTTCCTGTGCAAACTGGGCAAAGTTCTTTTTCCTCTTTGCCTTGTGGAAACCTTTTGGTGGTAAAAGAGGGCATTTGGAGGGATCGAAACAAACAGGCTCAATGGGGCAAAATGTTTAAGCAGCCCCCTCCCATCTCTGTGTGTAGGGCGGGGGTCGAATCATGCCGTTCAACCCCAGTTTTCAACCCCCCCCTTTTAGTATGGGTTGCTGAAAAGGAGCAAGTGCTTAACGTCAGCATGCTCCCGGCTGTAAGTGATCTGGATAACTATTTGAATTAAAAGCGGACCCCCCCCCCAAAATACCCGTCTCTCTCCAGAGTGGTAGTATTTCAGCACAGAGGTGGCCGCGTAACTTTTGTGACCCGCGGGAAAACAATTCTGTTCCGATCTCGATTTGCAACCTCCCCCCCCTCCCTTGCTTCACTCCCTCACCTCCCGTGCCCTCTTAGCGAATGCGAACTCCCCCCACCCCTGTCCCCACGCGCGGTTTTCGCTGCGAGGGTCTCTTCCTCCTTTCCGCGGAAGAGGTTTCTTGGTCGGTGTTTCTTTCCCCTTAATATCCCTCGCCGTCCGCCTTGCACCTCATCTGTTATTTGCAAGAAACGTCTTTTTGACGCAGGAAGAAATGGCAAATTTGAAGTACGTCATTAATATGGCGCCAAAAGATTTTGTTAAGTATAAGCTTATTTTTTGTAAGGTTGCAGCAGCAGGCTAGTGTGTACGCCTGTGCATAGCTCCGGGGAGGTGAAAGCGGCGCGGTCGGGGGGGGGGCAGAGAGAGAGAGAGAGAGGAAAAAAGAGGGGGGAATGAGAAGGGGAGGAAGCAAAGAAAGTGTTGCAGCTCTGTGATCTGTGTGTGCACTGCCGCCGCCGTTGTGTGTGCGCGCGAGGCTGAAGATCATTGCGAAAGTGACCTGATCAGGCTTGTAGAGAGAGAGAGAGAAGGAGAGAGGGAGAAAAGGAGAGCGAGCCCGTGTATGCAACCCGACCTCTTTCCAGCTGCCCAGGGCACAAGAGAAAAGAGATGGGGACTCAGCGCATCGGAGGGAGGTGAAGGCGAGGGAGGGGTGGTGGGTGAGCAGTGCGTTAGGGTGGGAGGCAACACATGCCGAACACAATCAGGGATGGGACCCACGTTTGCTACTGCCGCCGCCGCCGCCGCCGCTGCACCTGGACCTGCTGCTCGTCAGGGAGAAACAACAAACAAGAAAATAAGAAATTGAGGGAAGGGGGCACAAGGGGGCGTGGGGGGAAAAAGAAGGTGGGGTGAAATCGCCAGCATCACCCTAATTTATATACTACTCCTTTGAAGAAGTCCCCCCTTCGCCAGCAGGGGAAAGGGGGTGGGAAGAGAAAAGAAGAAAAAGGGCAGTCGCAGGATTTCGGGCAATTGCAGAGATCCGAAAAGAAGTCTGGATTTAAAAAAGAAATAGGAACACGCAGGGCTCGCTGGATTTTGCACAGAGCGGCCATCTCAGCTGGAAGCAATTCTTTGGAATTGATTTTTTTTTGGTGTGTTTTTGTTTTTAATTTTGCATCCATGGAGTTACTTTGTATCTACTCCTAAAAGAAGGTCATCATCTTCGGATCCTACAAGGGGGATGGTTCGCCCCCTGCGCAATGGTGCCGGATTAGTCTTTGCAAAGGGAGATTCCATGAGCGGTTACGTTTTTGGAGCATCTCTCCCCACACCTCTCTGGTAACCCGAGGGACAGTCTCAACTCTTGGAGGACGCTCTTTCCCAGCCAAGGTAAAAAGGGTGGAGAATTGTTCCCGGTTTTTTGGTGCTCTTTTTTTTTGCAGCTTCTCTCGATTCCCCCCTCCCTCCTTGCATTTGTTTTACTGCTCCCTGACTCTGCTGCCTGCAAAGGAGGATGGGGGGTGGAAGAGTGTGTAGCGTTTTTAGACATTGATTGCGCATGTTGGTCAGTCATGTTTTAAAAGGGAGGCGGCAGGAATGTAAACAACAACTTTTTAAAGGATCTGAAGCCTCAGGAAACGTTTCCTCGAATTAATGACTGCGGCAGAGCTAACCCCAAAAGGTCTCGAAGCAAGAGGGTGGCTGGGAGAGGGGAGTTAAACACGTTTTATTGAGGGAGAAGGGGGAAGAAGGCGCACGAGGGGCAAAAAAAAGGGTGGCGGGCGAAAAGTACGCGGCGTGTGTGTGTGTGTTGTACCCTGTATCCGCGAGTAAAAAGAGGTTCGCGCGGCAATTAGCAGAGACACGAGTTTCATTTTTGTTGATACGCAGCACGTTTTGGAGCCTTTGCCTGTCTTGAAGCTGCACCCACATGATCCGCTCCTCTCACGTGCTAGGGTTGTGGGGTCCCTGCCAGCTCCTGCAACAGACACAAACAATGCGCCCAGGAGGCAGGCAGACGAGGAGAAGAGGCGCCTTTCCTTGGCGAGGGTGGGGTGGGGGGAGCCCGGGTGGGCTTCGAAGGGCACAGGCTTTTCCGGGGTGCCGGTGGCTTTTGCAGTCGGGCTGCACGGCACAGCGACGGCGGCGGGCGGTTGCCCGGGCTGGGAGGGGGCAGGGCGAGAGTCGCGCCGCTGGGGGGCATGGAGAGATTTGGGAGTGGAAATGTACAGGCAACGGCTGCGACGGAGCTGCGCGGTGGGGAGAAGGACTGTAGGGGGCGTGGCTGTTGTTTACCTTCTCAAACTCTCCCGGCTCCCAACGGGCTCCTCCGGGGGCGTCTCATCTCTCCCTCCATCTCTGCCACTGAATCTCTCCCTCCCTCCCTCCCTCGGCCGGACACGCGGGCTCCTCTTTTCCTCCCCTCCCCTCCCCGAGGCGTTCCCTTCTTCACCCTGCCGCCCTCCCTGCACTTCCTTGCAGGCTTTGCACTTTGCCTGGGCTGGGCATTCCTCCTGAGGGGGGCGCATCTTCTTTTCTCTGCCCTGCTTCCCCCACCCCTCGTGCGGACACCCGATGCCCCGCTTGCGGTTGCTTCCTATACAGTGCATACTGTATATACGTAGTCAGAAAGACAGAGACATGCAAGGCGCAGGTTCTGCCCTGGAAGCCCGCCCCTCGTCCCAGAAGTGTGTGGGCTGGTTGTGGTTTACATGACCCTAAGGACAGATGGTACCTCCCCCACGGTTAAATCAAAAGGCCTTTTCTTCCATTATTGTTTGGTTTTGAGGGCTGAGTCTCCTCTCTCAGCTTAACCCCTGCAGACCTTTCTTCATTCAAACATTCTTCACTGCTACAGGTGCCTCTTACACTCTCTGTCTGCCCCCCCCCCGCAAGTGCTGAACATCTTCCTGTCTTTCCCGGGCTTGGTCAGTCATCTGCCCAGTCATCTTTTCCAGCCGGAGGGCAGGCATTCTGAATAGGGGGAGATACCCTTCAGCAGGGGTGAGGTCCCCTGTGGCCCCGCAGGTGGTGTTGGACTCCAACTCCCTCCAGTCCCGGCTAGCAGGTCAGGGATAATGGGAATTGTAGTTCAGCAATGTCTGTAAGGGCACTATGTGAACTACTCCTGGCCTTCAGCCTCCTGAGCTTTCATCATGGTAGGAGGTTGAATAATGATGGAGAAAGCAAACAAATGGCTGGGAATCCTTAAGCTAATTTAGGTGTCGGAAGATGCTCAAAATCAACATAGAATGAAAATAAACACATAGTTCACCCCATCTCTCCCAATCTTGTGTTTCCCAAGGGATTAGATTAGGCCTCACTCAACACTTCTTTAAAATGAGTGTTAATCTTTTTTAAAACAAACAAAAACTTTCCCATCCCATCTCCCATTTGTTATCTGCTCCTTTTCCAAACTCTTAGGCTTGACTTCCTTTTACATGTGATTTTTGTGGGAGCGCCTGAGCTTCCTACTCTTACCTAAGATTGTTCTCTTGCCTCTTTAACATTCTTTGACGCATTCTGCACTTTGCTTTTACCCATGCTTCAATGGGATCTCCTTACCCTTCTGTTATGTTGTCAGTTATGCTGTCACACACACCCCTTGCTATTTTCCTGTGCCACTGAGACAGTCGTACCTTCTTTTGATACTTTTCCATTGCTGGCACACTGGGACTATGTCTTTTCTGTATAACTTTCCTTCTCCTGTAGTCCTTAATAGTATTAGCAGCCCTCAAAGATGCCCAGGTGCCCATCTTCTCTAGCTTCAGTAAGCCCCACAGCAACATGATCACGCTCACTCTGTATTCCTGTTCTTAATTGCAATCCTCATCCTTTTTGTCTGCTACTTGTTGATATGTTGATGCCTCCTTCCTTTGGCGGGACTGTGAACACCTGGAAGTACCATAAATCATGAAGACTGCTTGGTAGTTTATGGGATATTATCCAGAAACTTATAAGTAAACAGAAATGCAGGTTAGCATTTAACTGTGTTAACTGTTGGTTAATCTCCCTCCAACTCAAAACATCTCTAGATACAGTAGTCAGTTTCTCTTTGCCTGTTTCTCCCTCAGTCAGCTTCCTATGTTACTCCTATGTTACTCTTCATTCCTCTATAAATGATGCTTGATGGTCCTTGCTTTTTCCAAGTGTCTCTCTCATTTCTCATTTTGTCTTCCTTACTCTCCATCATCTTCTGTGGAATTGAGTTCATAGAAGCAAACATTTTAATCTCTGTCCTTGCTTATGTTTGCATAAAGAAAAAAACCCCATAATCTCCAGAAGGTTGATTTCTTCAAGTAGCTTTGCAAATTGTTGGGGCCTCCCAGCTGTCACTCTGGGATATAAATTAATCTCTTTGCCCTCCACCCTTGAAACTTTGAGCACATTTTTCTTACAAATTAAATGCCCGTCTTTGATCGTGTGGCTAACAGCATTTTAATTTTAGAACCAAATTGAATATAATATCCTAATTGCCTTTTCATATGCTAGGGAATCTGTCAGCACCCCTCTTAGAAATTGCATTTGTAGTTTTAAGTTGAGGAAGATGAAAATGCACCTGATCATTGTAAAAAGCAACTGAATTTCAGATGCAGCTGTATAGATCCCTAGGTGCTGTGAACCTTATGCACAGCAGCAGCAGCTGTTTGCAAACAGGCAATTGATTATTCCTCCAACTGTCATTAAACGCAGTGCACTAATTTGGTAAATCTACATGCAAAACAATATCAGAAAGACCTTTGCAAATGAGTCTTTGGCTCCTGTTAGGGCAGCAGTTCACTTCCCTCATCTTCTCACTGGGGTTAAGCAATATTGGCCTTTAAGAACTATACTTGACCTTTAAACATTTGCTGGCCCCTGAAGTTGAAGCATATTTGAGACTGAATGAAAAATAGTTTGTATAAAGGTCAGGTTTGCTGTAGGAAAATTCAGCTTGGGTTTTGACAGTCGAGGCTGCTGAAACAGGGCAGGAAGGTAAACATATTCCTTGCTTATGGAGGCTGGCTTTACTCAAAATTTCCCTAAGGTTGTTGCCCCTGAGGATATAATTGGAATAACTACTGTAGTTGCCTGCATTAACATGGTCAGAGGTTGAGGAGGACAGAACTTTTAGTGTTAGGTAAAATAGGGAGTTTTGTCAGGGGAAGCTTTTATCATGCAGAATTGAGAAAAGCTGTCCCTGCTGAAATTGCCTTGTTTATATAATTATTGAAAATATTGAAACCTTGGCTTCTTTGGACTTCTGTCATGCTAGTCCAAATAGGTATCTTAAAGTCGCATTAACTTCTGTTCTGTTTCCAAGAATCCAAGGCCTGACTATGTTTACCCTGCCTTAACCTTGTTTGTATGAAGTTAAAAATGAATAATGAAAGTTGTAACCTGACAAATCTGGCTGTGTGAATGGAGCCCTGGGTACTCCTCTGGCACTAACACACATTTTTCATTAACCTTCTGATCTTGTTCTATAAATAACAGAATTCCTGTTCTATAAATAACAGAAAATGGGGGGTGAGAAGTTGTGGGAACAGAAGACTGAAGTATGACTTAAGTTGTCAGTTGTCAGATACATACGTTGGAGCTGCTTTTGATTTGGGGAAGATGTCGAATAGTTTGGGACAATACTGCACAGATAACTGTGGAGAAGATAAATTTGCTGCTAGGGTTACTACTCTTGAGTTTATTTATTATTTTATTTATCCATTCCATTTACATCCCACCTTTTTTCAGAGGAGTTCAAGATGGCATAGCTGGTTCTCTCCTCTATTTCTTTAATCTCCGCAACAACCCTGTGAGTTAGGTGAAACTGAGAGGCAGTGACTAGCCCAAAGTGAGAGATTTGAACGCTGGTCTCCCAGGTCCTAGTCTGACACATTAAGCACTATGACTTCACTGGGATAGATAGCTTTCAGTTAAAAGTTGTAGATGGTAGAAGTTATTTTTCTCCCTTTGCTAGTAGTGCAGCCAGCAGCTGGCTTTGAAAGTTGGTTGCCAAATCATTTTCAAGGTGCATATTTGCCAGTTATTGTAGGATTCCAAAACCAGGGCCTGTAGCATGCATATTCTGTATTTGGCTACCCACCATCTTTCAATAATTCTGTTTAGAGTGGGCTATGCTTAGTTGTATTTTATTATTGTTATGCTTAGACATTTCTATGTTGGTGATGCCCATCTCTCCTCTCTGTATCTAGATTGTTATCATTATCTAGATTGTTGTCAGTAACTTAATAATATAGCAATAATTTATTATTTATACCCCGCCCATCTGACTGGGTTTCCCCAGCCACTCTCGTCTGTCTCTGTTGCTAGTTCCATCTGGATATGTCTTTGGATAACCAAAGTGTTAGCAGAATACTGTAAAGAGAGTCAGAAAGGGAAAGTAGGATCATAAATATATGTGATAAAAAAATCCTCCTAGATATGGAAAAAATGCAAAGCAGGCAAAGTGAACACAAGAGAGTTTTGTTTTAAATTTAAATGAGCTTAGAAGTTGCTCCAGGAACCAAGATAGTGAGCATGGCTAAAACAAAATCAAAAATACCCAACCCTAAGAAGTACGTGTTGATCAAAGCACACAGTGCTAGTTTAACCCCTCAATCAGAGTAATTGAGCCCTTGTTGGATCTTGAAATGTCTGAATGCAACTCTTTGGTAGCTTTTTGCTGGGTGATTGCACAGACAAAAATGTAGAGTAGTTTCACTGGATCCATCTACCAGCTGCTTTTTGGATACCAGAGACCAAGCAATTTCAGATGGAAGCTGCATGAGTCATGGGGTAGGAGAGAGAGAAAATATGTGGCGTTTGGTGACCTCTGAATATGGCCAAACAATGCTTTCAAAGCGGCATTTTTATACTGATGCTCTGCTAAATAAATAAATAAAATGTTTACATGCTGTCTTCAGACAGCAAACTCACACAACAGCTTGCAAGATAATAGAACAAATCCAACGCTGATATAACTGTTGATTATTAAAGCTATGTAAAGCAATACAGCAGAGCACAAAAATGCGGAGGATCCAGCAGAGAACAGTTAAAACCACCAGGTTAAAATCATCTAGCTGACATCCTAGAAGACATAAAAATGTCTTCTCTTGGCACTGGAATCGGACTAGGTGAGCATTCCAAATGTGGGGGCCCACAGCTGAAAAGGCCCCTCTCCAATTACCACCCTGCTACCTTCGGAAGAAGGGGGCTTGAAGAAAAGCCTCGGGTGACAAATGCCAACCCTTAGGGAAGCTCATGTGGAAGGAGACAGCCCTTTAGGATCATAAAAAGTTGCCATCAACTGGGTCAAGACATTGGTCCATCTAGCTCAGCTCTGTCCACACTGATAGGCAGCCGCTCTCCAGGGTTTCAGACAGGAGTTTCTGGAGATGCCAGGGATTGAACCTTTGACCTTCTGCATGCAAAGTAGATTCTTTACCACTGCACTACATTCCCCTTAGAAACCCAAGTCCCCAGCCATTTAGAGCTTTAAAGGCCAGCACAACCACTTGTGCCCAGAAACTGACTGGCAGCCACTGTTAGCTGGACAAGCAACTTACAGGTTTCTTCTTCATCATCATCATCATCTTCATCTTCATCTATTTATTTATTTAATAAAACTTAGGCACTGCTTGATTGTAAGCAACCCTCAATCTTCTTATAGTCAGTCTTGGTTAGCAGCATAGTCACTATATTTTGAGATAACTAAAGTTTCTGAGAAGTTTACAAAGTAGTTGCCTGTGCAGTGCAGTAGTTTAATTTCGAGACTACTGGAACATGAATAACTGTAGTTGGGCCATCAGGGATTGAAGCTGATGGCAGGAGGTACATAATGTGACCTCCTGCGACAACACTAGATCTATCGGCACCTACAAAATACAAACTTGATTTTTCAGGTGGGTGTAACCATACCCATAATGGGTATTGTCACAATTTGGCTTAGAAGAGTGTATTGCTTCTCGCCTGGTCCATTATTATTATTATTATTTTGTAAAGAACAATTATAGCAACAGAAGAAAATTAAAAGATGAAAAACAAAGCGATAAAATAGACACATAGAATGAGTACAGTTGCACATGGGTTAAAACAAAGTCCAAGTAAAGACTTATCAATGTTATCAGATTATGAAGTATAGTTCCAGATTTGCCAGACTTGTGACAAGGGTTGTCATGAAAATGATGGTTCTGCTGACCTAGTCCATTATTGAGCCATAACACTGGCCAAGTTAGCTTGTGATCCTAAACTGTGGTTTATCACTATGTACATGAGTTGCATGCATCCAACATAATTAAACAAGCCAACTTCATAGCCAGTGTTTTGAAGTTGGTTTGTTTGGAAACTAAGCAGAGTTGTTCACTGAAGTACAGGAAAATTAGAAGGGTCTCGCCCTCCCTGTCATTTCACTTGTGTAGGTGATCAAGGCTGTTTCAGTGTCAAAACCAGGTGTGGAGCTAGATTGAATGGATCTAGATTCTTCATATGTTGGAGCTGGCAATGGTTCTTTTAAAAGAGGAAGAAGCAGGAAGTAACTTTTCTCTTTGTTTAGAAAGATGACCATCATTATTCGAGTCATCCTTTTCAACGGGACCTATTAAGTGGGAAATGTTTACAGGAGGCACACAAACCATACTTTCAGCACAGGCTAACCTCCCATTCAGTTTCTAGATAATCCGAAAGCAAGGGTAAGTGCAGGGCTTTAAATATTATTGGACTTTTCCTTCATAGTCTTTTATTAGTTGCTGCTTCCTCAGGTATTCAGGTCCATCATATTTTTAGATGTTGAAACCTGTAAAGGTAAAGGGACCCCTGACCATTAGGTCCAGTCGTGACCGACTGGGGTTGCGACGCTCATCTCAAGTTACTGGCCAAGGGAGCCGGCGTATAGCTTCCAGGTCATGTGGCCAGCATGACAAAGCCGCTTCTGGCAAACCAGAGCAGCACACAGAAATGCCGTTTACCTTCCTGCTGTAGCGGTACCTATTTGTCTACTTGCACTTTGACGTGCTTTTGAACTGCTAGGTTGGCAGGAGCTGGGACCGAGCAACGGGAGCTCACCCCGTCGTGGGGATTCGAACCACCAACCTTCTGATCAGCAAGCCCTAGGCTCTATGGTTTAACCCACAGTGCCACCCGCGTCCCTTACGTTGAAATGTGTAGCACATTACATATTCAGATATGTGCATAACTACTACTTTGTGTAGTTTTAAGGGAAATTGATTACTTTTTAGTGAAAGCATTTCTGCCAGGGATGGGAAGTACTTAGTCATGCTGGGGGTTTGTATTTGAGGCTGGAGAAGGCAATAATTTGCACATACTTTCCACAGGATTCCCACACACAACTAATGGGAATGCTGCAGTTATTGTCCTGTATTCTATCCCAGGACATTCTATACAAGATCTCAAAGTAGCTGTCTTACTACAAAAGAATTTCAGAAATAGACTGGAAAGAGAAGTTGCTGAATTGCAACTTATCACCAAGCTCAAAACCATGGAGGGACCTGGTTTGAACAGAGATATCGGGTTCTTATCTCATTATACATGATAAGCGATCTTCAGCCATCTCAACCCTTGCTTTTTCATGCAAAACCATTTGCAGTCGTTTGCGGTCATCAACAGCTATCAGTCAGTCAATCACCCATTTCCACCACCCTTCTGAGTGATCCCCCCTCCCCATCCCCACCCCTCCCCACCCCTTCTCTACATAAGTGCCTGGAAACTTCCATTTCACTGTATCTGAAGAAGTGTGCATGCACACGAAAGCTCATACCAAAATAAAAACTTAGTTGGTCTTTAAGGTGCTACTGAAGGAATTTTTTTATTTTACTTCGATCCAGACCAACACGGCTACCTACCTGTAACCATTGTCCTGTATTGTTATTCTGAAGTTGTTTGGCTTGAATGGGGAAAAAATGAGTATAGTATTGAAGATGATTGATATGTAAACACAGGGATGGAAAAACAACTGAAGCTTTTTTGTTTGATTCTCTGTTTCTGATTCTATGGCATATTTCTCATTGAAAACTAGAAAATAACTTAAAAATGAGAACTAGAATTCACAGGATTCTTTAAAAGAAAAAGAAAAACTGAATTATTGGACACAAAACCCAAAACTTTGTGCATACAGCATGGAAGGGGGATGGGTCACCTTTGCTTTTCAGTTATGCATCAGGGAAACCTCTCTCCCATGGTAGAGGTGCAAGGTATCACCCAGTGTGTGTGTCATTGTTGATGGTGCAAAATTTGCAAATGCAAGAGTTTCTCTTTGGATCTCTTTTAGTCTACTCCCCTTCTCAACTTTGTTCTTTCTCCCAGTAGAGGGCCTTCTTATCAGCTTGGAAACTTCTCTTTCCTGGAATAAGTAGAATGCTAAAAATAAAAATTATCCAAGAGAAAACCAACTAGGATAGTTAGGTATGTGGAAGGGACAAGGAACAAAGAGTGCAGTCCTACCTTGTCTACTCAGCAGTAAATCCTATTGAGTTCAACGACGTTTACTCCCAGATTAATGAGATTAGGATTGCAGTTTTAAAGCATGGTCAGGATTACATCCTAAATGTGGTTAAGCATCTTAGTACTAACAAGTACAGAACATAAAAATAACGAGTGCCAAGTCAGTTCTATGCATTAAATAAAATATTTATTGAACCATTTAAATAAAATATTTATTGAACCATATAGATACTATAGAGGGAACTTTATCCATATTTTATTGGTTTATTGGCTTGTGTATCTCTTTCTGTTCCACGGTATTGAACTTGGTATATAAGAATCCCAAACTTTATATTACTAAAGCTCTTTTTGGAAGGTCACTTCTTCTCTTCTCCTTTCATAATGTGCCTCTCTTTTGTTAGCCATGGAGGGAAATGTTAAGAGTTCCCATTGGTTCAGCGCAGGTAAAACCAATCAAAATAGCCAGATTGTTGACCAGGGCTGGTTATAGGAAGCATATTGCTGCAACACTTCCACTGGTTGCCGGTCTGTT
This sequence comes from Zootoca vivipara, assembly GCF_963506605.1. Lineage (NCBI taxonomy): Eukaryota > Metazoa > Chordata > Lepidosauria > Squamata > Lacertidae > Zootoca > Zootoca vivipara. The sequence continues at coordinate 68,324,880 of NC_083277.1, read as the reverse complement.
TCTGGGCACAATTCAGCATTTTGGTTATGCCTTATAAAGGCCTACCGGGCTTAGGTCCAAGCTCTCTGAAAGACCATATTCCCTCATAGTAACCTGCCCTTATTTCGGTCTCTCTACCCTCTCAGGCACAATTGGTAGAGATGCAGGAACAAGCCTTCTCGGTAGCTGCTCACTCCCTAGAGAAGCTAGACTAAATGGCCTCGGTCCAGTATACCTGAAGGAGCGTCTCCACCTCCATCATTCTGCCCGGACACTGAGGTCCAGCACCGAGGGCCTTCTCGCAGTTCCCTCGTTGCGAGAAGCCAAGTTGCAGGGAACTAGGCAGAGGGCCTTCTCGGTGGTGGTGCCTGCCCCGTGGAACGCCCTCCCAACAGATGTCAAAGAGGAAAACAACTACCAGACTTTTAGAAGACATCTGAAGGCAGCCCTGTTCAGGGAGGCTTTTAATGTTTAATAGACTATTGTGTTTTATTTTTCTGTTGGAAGCCGCCCAGAGTGGCTGGGGAAACCCAGCCAGATGGGCGGGGTATAAACAAATTATTATTATTATTATTATTATTATTATTATTATTATTATAGACTGGCTTCGTTTTTGTTGGTCTTGATGCAGCAGGTGAACACTTTCTTGTTCCAACAGGCTTTGGGGAACTGACTGCTTTTAATAAAAGGGGTTGTGCCGTGCTTTTTAAATTGCAATTATTGATATGTTTTAAATAGATTTTATATATGTTCAATTGCTTTTGTATTATTCCCCCCCCCCAAATGTTTCTAGCGGTTCTTATTTTATACAGTATGTAAGCTGCCTTGAGTTCAGTTAGGGGGAAAGGTGTAGTAATACTACTACTACTACTAGAATGGGAAAGTTAGCTATATTATTATTTCCCAGCATCTGAAGTTGAAAAATGCAGAGCACAAGCTAAACAAAATGTCAGCTTGGTCAGAAATATGATAAAATGAGATCCTGGAGCATAGTTTTCAGATGTGCCAGTCTTAGGAGTGTAGGAAGCAACAGAGTCAGGCCACACTGGCTCTGTCTATCTCAGTATTTTCTACACTGGCTGCCTATGGCTCTCCCAGGTTTCAAGTAAAAGCTTTCCCTACCTGGAAGCGACAGGGATCGGACCTCTTGTACGCAGTGCTCCATCACTTGGAAACTGGAAGCTAGTCAAACACTAGTTGATGGAGCAGGTGCCTAAAAAGCTTTAAACCTTGTTTGCTTTACTAGCTTCAGGCTTGAAGACTGGTTTGGAGTATTTTGAACACATCGTGGGCTCTTATCATACACAAAAGCCACAGAAATCTGAATGTGAGTGATAGCCTTTGAGAACCACGAGAATGACTTCTTTGCTTTTTATTGTAGAAGAGGAATTTAGAGCACCTGGCTTGGACTCATTCTTTTCAGATTCATGAGCCCTCTTGTCTGAGGCCTAGTTTTTAACTGAGGTACTAAATGTGGGTCTTGATCACTTTAGAGTGCAAGTGAAGTTTTATACGGCTGTGAATGCTGTATGACTGCAAATAGTTCTAGCCATTCCGCGCCCCCCCCAAAAAAAAACATTTTCTGTTATTATTATTATTATTATTATTATTATTATTATTATTATTATTATTTGGTATAGAGTAACCCTAGGCCTTACATAGTTTTGATTCACAAACTGTAGAGGGGAAAGATTTATGGCACGGAGCAAAGAAAATGCAAAGAAGAAGAGAATGAAAACCCAAGGATCAGTAAGATACTTTTAAAGGGAAAAGGTTAGCTGTATTTTCTAGAAGTTATCAAGCAGTTTCCATGAAAGCTAAAAGGCAGCGAACTGTCCCCGTGTGTTTTTAGCTGACAAAAAGAAAAGTGTCTGAAAATGGATTGCTAGAGAAGAATTACGGATTCAGAAAGAAGATTCCTAACATGCCACCGGGGGTGCTGTTTTCTTTTTTCCATTCAGGTATGTAGGAAGAACAAACAGGAAAGTGGTTTCTTTCAGCCCATACCGCAACTTGAGAGAACACAGAATTCAGTGTGTGTGTTTCCCTTGACCACCATAGGATAAAAAATGACCAGGGATGGGGAAATATGAGCCCCAAATGGGACACTGTTAAGTAAGGCGTTCCAAAGGCAGATTATCTGATGACCAAACACTTTTTTTCCCTTTTCTACAATTTGCTCTCCCAAGACGGTATTTGAATAAATTAGTGATATTAAAGATAGAGATTCCATTCACATGTTGGAGTGGTTTAGGCATTTGCACATTACGGTTGCTGTATAATTCTCGCTTTCATGTTAAAGAGTGCCACTCTGGGAGAGACGTTCCAGGCAAAAGTACTTTAGATCTTATTAGCATCTCATTTTATTCAACTTCTTAGTGACCTGCCACAGGGGGAAGTCTCAGAAGTTGCCTCCTGCAGTTAGCATTGTCAATTTAAAGTGTGTGGTGTGTGTGTATTTTGTGTGTGTGTGTGTGTGTGTGTGTGTGTGTGTGTGTGTATCACTTCGAGGCAATGGCTTTGTGGAGTGTAATGCTGTTGCAAAACTTATTCCTACACTGGGTAGGCTGGCTAATTGAGCTGTGGAGAAAAGTTAATGCAGAGGTGTGCTAGTTTAGAATTTATGCTAGAATTCTGCCAGATCCTTGCAATATATGCCATACAAAATAATGTGCCTTCTGAAAAGTTGTAGAACTTGAGATCCACTTCTTAGGGACAAGGCTGCTGGCTGGGCTTGCATATAGGATTTGTTTATGCACATCATCAACCTTAAAAAAAAAGAGTGTGTAGAAATAATGTAAGTAGCGGATTAGTTTATGAGTAGTTTTTAGCAATGAAAGTTAAGTGGGCTCTCCATGTTCGGGCAAAACAAATGACTATCACCTCCTGTAACTTGCTATGAGCCTTCCTAAGTATCTGGCTAGCTGAGACTGAAAGCAGAGTGCTGAACTAGATGGCTTGGAATGATCCAGCAAGAAAATGGATATGTCCACAAGTGAAAGTTTTCAAATAAAATGAGGGAGCAGGCCATTGTAAGTCAGAATTTTCTAGCCCGAGAGAATGACACAGCTAATGCGTAAAGCAGAGGAAGGAATGCATAGAATGTCATTTCCCCTGCTGGATAGGGTAACCTAGTAATCTAATCAGCAGGTTGTGGTTATTTAGAGACTCTGGAACTGCATATAACATCCAAAGCCTGGCAGGATTGACTCAGCTCTTCTTCCAAGGGAAAAGGGGAGAGCACAATACAGCTTGCTGTTAGGAGGCTTTTTGAAGAAAATCTTTGAAAGAACATTCATCCTTAATTTCTTTTTGGAAGAGTAAAGTTCTCAGCCCACATTCCTGCAGTTATCTGCCAGGCCTAATAACATTAGCTTGCTTTCTGGTGGTCTGCTTTGTACATAACGTAAAATTCCTGTCAACACTGGGGCTTCCCTTACCATCCCTGTGTGGGGCACCTGTGCCTTGCAAGGACCCCCTGCCCCCACAGCATGCCAGATCTTTATAAAATCCTATGGCTCAGTTGTTCAAGAAATATAAAAATGTCAAACATAGTTGTCATTCTGTTGCACATAGAATTTTTATATCTTTGCAGCAAACTTATTCAGTGCCATTAGGCAAGCCATGAGCACTCAACCCCAGACCCCATTTGCTATATGAGGATAATGCTGGCCATCCTTACAGGGGTGTTGTATACTGAAGGGATGCATGTGGTGCACCTTGAGCACTAAAGCATGTTTTTTTAAAATAAATGCTGATTATTATAATGTGACTGTTTGCTAACCTAGAAGGGCTTCACCATAATTTCACACGTTATAGGGGCAGCATGAAAGAACATTAGCCTCTCAGCTTGGTGCAAAAGGGAAGGAGACAGGTTTTACTAGCACCATTTTACAGCTGACAGCTTAAGTATCCTAGAAGAAGCCTGGTGATCTCTGCCAGGTAACTTGTTTACTCCCAGATTCAGTGACCTAGGCTTGCTCATGGAGGCCCTACACCTACAAGGGTTTCTTCATTTCAACTCAGTGCAGAGGAATTGGGCACACAGCATCCTGTGCCATTGAAGTGGCTCAGGGGACTCTGAATGGGCACAAATAACTTTGCCACAGCTGGCAACAATATTAAGAAGTTAAAGTCTTTGCAGAATTTTGTAGCTGTCAAGTCTCCCATTTTTCGTGGGAAACCCCCGGATTTATATCCATTTTCCACTGGTCTCCCGAATTGAAAAATATCCCGTAAATCCCCCGGATTTGCAGCTCCTGCTGGCGCCATGTCCCGGCTCCCAACTGGCTGCTCACTCACTTGGCTTCGGAAATTGCCCAAGCATGCGCAGAAGCAATTTTTGGTGCCCAGACATGCGGACATGGGCAGCCCGGCACCGGAAGTCACTACTGCGCATGTCCGGACATGCGCAGAACCGATTTCTGGTGCTGCTCTGCCCATGTCTGGGCACCGAAAATTGGGCAGAGCCGGCACCGGAAGTCGCTTCTGCGCATGTCTGGACATGTGCAGAAGCGACTTCCGGTGACACGCCGCTGCTGATGCCTTATTTTCCCTTATTTTCCTATCCGGAAGTTGACGTCTATGGCTCTGACTCTTGCACCCTTCAGGATATTTTTGCATTTAATTTGCCCCACAAATACTGTTTTGCAGGAGAGCTTGTGAGGGACAGATATCAAGTCCTCAAATGAATCTTTCTCTGCTCATTCTTAGCTCCAAAGAGTAGAAGCTGCTCTGTTAAGTATTTATTTTTTTAAACTGACCTGGTCAGCAAAACCCCAGTAGGAAGATGCTCAGTTGGAATTTCAGCTTCATAAACTGCCTTCAAATCCATCTGCGGCATCTTTCTCTCTCCCTGAAATCTAATGGCCCTGAAGTGCAAGGCTGGTTTAATAACATCTGTTCCCCCTGAATTACTGGAGAAAAGTATTGATATAGCCATATTGTCAAGAAGTAATTTTAATCATGTTTTGACAGGGCAATTCTTTACCACAGCGTTGTCAGTAAAAATGTTTATGTTACTTCGCTGTTATTATCCTTCGTAGCGGCATGGTAAAACATTGCACATGTGCTGGAAATGAAGGCAGTGCTTAGGATTTTATGATTTAGTATTTATGGGAATTCCTTTGCGGATTGTCATCTTTTCCAAAGGATAATAGCATCCTGTGGTCTTGTCATCAAGTGCAATTTTCTCCTAATAGCTCTTGTGATTAAACCACAAACAAAACTATTTTCCACAGTTTTGTTCTTTCCTTCCTCATTCCTAGAAGAAGAAAAACAGGGTGGTGGTGGTGAATGGTATCTAGTCATTGGTACCTTAGAGAACCCCTGCCCTGTATGTTATGATTTCTTATGGTGGCGGCTTGTGAGATAATGTTGTACTTGGGGATTAAAATATGCTTATGCTGTACACTGCTTTAGTTTTGATGAAACTAAGCGTATTTTGGAAAATCTGAAAATGCACAGAAGAAGCAGAAAAAAGCAGGCCTTTGTTCTTAGGGTTCGCCAAATCAGGACCCATAGGCTATGTGGGCGGCTTTTAAATCCCCCCTTTGCCGTGAGAAAAGAGGTAGGCAGAGCTGCTTCTGCCTGTTTGTGTTCAACCAAAGGGGAACCGTTCTGGAAGCTTTGCTAATGCCATCTTGGTAGTCAAGATAACCCCACAATTAATTGGTAGTTGTTGCAGCAATGAGCTCATATATGCTTATACTCACTTGCTTTGATATAAGCTAATGGGCTTGCTTTGATGTTATCCTTATCTGTGGGCTTGGGGTGCTGGGCTCTGAGCCCAGAAAAGGGGAACTATCTGTCAGACTTGGGCATTTGCCACCCATGCCCTCACCTGGTCCAGGTGAAGCGACGGGAAGGCCTAGACAAAGTGACGTTTGCTTCTTTGTGTATAAAGAATGTATGCATGTTTGCTTGGGCATGGACAAGCCATCTCCTTGCTGCGGTGTCCATCCCATGTCTGCAAAGACTGAGGGTGCTTACCTTTTTCCTCTCTTGAGAAGTACATAGAGCTAATGCAGGAAATTGGAAGAGTTATTGGAAGAGTTCAGATTAATTTTACTGGATCCAGTGTTTACCTGCGTTGCTTGGAAATGTAAGGCATGTGTGCGCATGTGCACGCTTTCTCTTTCTATGTCTCTGTGGGAGGGGCCCCCATCCAGGAAGGTGGGAGTGAAGGGATCAGAGGACGGTACCCATGACACTTGCTCAAAAGTCCTAATGTCCCCGTGGGCCTCGAAAGGTTGGTGATCTATGACTTGTGCAATTCGGACTAGATGTAATGCCATCTGTTGCTAGATAGCAATATTTAAGGGAGGAGCAATTGAGAGTAGGTGTAGTAAAGATAAACTGCTCCATTTGTGTTGCATAGCATATCACTGTAGTTACATCCAACACGGTTAGCTGTGATGGTGTGTTCACAGCAGGGTTTCTGTACAATTGGTGTGTGAATCTCTGCTGCCCTTAATGTTCTTTTTCTCTCAATATACTTGGTTCAGTGGACAGTAGGAAAAATGCTTTGAAATAACCAAGGATACTGTTCTTAAAAAAATAAAGGAAAGCATAAGAGTTCTAGGAATAAGTGTTCCTAGAAATAACTTGGGCCATGTCTGCCTTACAGTTTATAGGGAGTACAATCTGATTTCCATGCACATCTGACCTGTGCACAGATGTGCATTCACCCTTATGCACCATGGCAGAGAGTTAGTTGATGTAGATGCAATGGGTTGGTATGTAACATGGCATCTGGCATACTACTTCCTCTTGGGAATCATTTGTTTTGCAAACAACTTCCACACCTGCATGCAAATACTGTGAGAGGGACGCAAAGGCTTTTCTTTTAGTGTTATGTAGAAACAGTGCCACTTATGTGAGCTCTGACCATTGAGATACTTGCACAGCCACCCACTTTGTATGTACCAGCGGGTAGTGATAATGTGCAGCACAAGTGAGGCTTTGAATAATTGGAAAACAGTTGGCTTGCGGTATGGACATGAATGAACTGAAGTAAAGATTAGCTTCCATCTTAGAGATTTGGTGGCGATCTTGTGTGAACCTCCCTCTCTCCTGTTTGAAAATAAAATTGGGTTTGTGCCAAAAAAATTAACCTCCAGAGTGGCTTCTTGTGCTTCTGGAGTGTGCTGGGGCATATCCTGATGTGGATCCACTCGTTTAAACAGGCAGTGGTTCGTTGGTTTGGGCACTGAAGTACTGTAATAAAAGGTCATGGGTTGAGGAGAATTGTGCCAAGGTGTCTTTAATCTATGGTGTCACCCTCCCTTCAAGGTAAATGGCGTTTCCATGTGCTCTGGCTTCCGTCACAGTGTTCTGTTGCGCCAGAAGCGGTTTACTCATGCCAGGCACATGATCCGGAAAGCTGTCTGTGGACAAACACCCGCTCCCTTGGCCTGAAGTGAGATGAGCGCCACTCCCCAAAGTTGCCTTTGACTGCACTTAACCATCCAGGGGTCCTTTACCTTTTTTTTTTTTTACCAAGTTGCAGAAGCTCAATAGGAGGCTAGTCTTTTAACCCATTTCATACAGGGAACTTAATCATGAGCATAAATTTCTGGAAACAGAAATGTCTCCCTCAAACCCTTCTGAATGTTAGTCCTAAAATCTGGGTGAAAACCCTTGTGAATGTTGTTGACTCTGTGAAATCCGCATGATAAGCGTTTTACATGTCAGTGGCTTATTGAATGGAGCCACCCACCATGTGGTTCAATTTTCAAACCATTACCATGGGGCTATTGCTCCCCTTCTCACTGCATTACAATCTCCAGAGATTCTTTAAAGCAAAATAATTTCCACCTTTTATTTGACATCTAGTCAAAGATCTATGCTGTTGCCGCTTTTGGCCATGGATGGTTTCCAAAGGGGTTCTCCCAAACTTTTCATCAACTCGAGTTCTCCACGCCACAGTGATGGACATTCCTTAAATTTGCATTTATTGTATAATCGGTTTGGAAGTTTTGGTTTCCAGGAATTCTGCATGATTAAAAATAAAATGCACCCAAGTGGCAGAGGGATTTAGAAGAGTAGTGTTACTGCACCTTAAACTGCAGTGGTTCAGTGATGTTCTTTTTCACTCTTTAAGCCCCTGGTAATTCTCTTGTCATTAGGCTAAGTATTCACTGGTATGGTTGGGTTAATGCGATGTGTGGATATCCTGAGATAACAGTGATTTGGTGCCATAATGAGTTTCCTGAACAGTAAGTGTAATATTCACTTTCTTTTGTTACAGATGGAAGAGAAACGGCGAAAGTACTCGATCAGCAGTGATAACTCAGACACCACTGACAGTAAGACCTTTAATTCAAGGCTTTGAACAAGATAACTAAACGATTCACCTCCAGCAGGGAAAGCATTTGAATAATTACTTTGCAGACAGCCGGGGAAAGCTACATTTTACTGGGTAGTCCCTGAACAATGAATTGTACTTGGGGAATGCTTTTCAAAATATGCTACAAGACGTTAATATCCACTTGCATATCTTGCGGTGGGGTGCCTTTTGTCTGATCTAAGTGTCCTTTTCCTCCTGTAAACGGTGTGGGCAAGAGGAAGCCATAAAATAAAACTGACTATAAAACTTTGACTCAGACAAAACCCTTATTAGACACCACACTGCAACCTATCTTCTCTCATAACAGCTTAGTCAAAGGACACTGGGCTTCAGGGAGGAGCAAGTGTTTGAAATAAACTTAACTTTAAAACTAAAGTAGACCTTGGCAAGGTTGGAAGCTATCTGATGGCTATGTTACAGGAACAAAAATTGAGGAAGACACCAAACACAAGGAAGCCAAAAAGAGGCAAAGCCTCCAAGTGGTGCTTAGAAATACAGCATTTTAATTGAAAGATACAACATGGTCAACACATTTTGACATACAACTTCTTCCATGTTCAATAAAGTGTTCTGTTTCCAAGCATCGTTTTGAGTACTGTATGGGAACTGTTCTGGCTCAGTTTTCCATCAGTAAATTGTGTAGTTTAGGCTCTTAGCAATCCAAGGGCAGAATGTTTGTTGGCATAAAAACAAACCGCAGGCGGTTAAACTGGGTATATTGTAGGAATTAGTTTGGGATCTGCAACCTGAACACAATTTACTTTAGTGTGCAAATACTATGGACTCCTCTCCATAGCTTCCCATGCTCAGTTACCTTTAAACAAGCTACAAGATGTGGCATTTAAAACCGTGTGACAATGTGCAGCTACTGTCACTTCCTGGAAAAGGAAGGTCATGGCTGTGTTTACAGTTACTCTGCAGGAGAGCATTTGTCAACAGTTAAAACATCACCTACTGCATAAATACCAAAGTCCAACTGAGATAAGGTGGTGCAGTTTAATACTGTGATTAACAATGATTTAACCCCTCAAGAGCCCTGAAGCTCTCCTCCAAAGTTTTTTTTTTGAGGTTTATTTTTTAGGGTTAATTAAAGGGATAGGACTAAACCGTTGAGCAGCAGCTTGACAGGGTTACTTTTTGTAAAGGCGTCAGATTCATCCGCTGGTACAGCCTGGTGCTGAGAGGAAGGGGCGATAGTTCAGGGATAGAGCACGTGCCAGGCAGGCAGAAGGTTGAATGGTTGGCATCTCTTGTTGTTAAAGGATCTCCAGTAGCAGCACTACCTGGGAATTTAGTGCAGCCTTCCCCACTGGTGCTTTGCAGTTGTTGTTAGACTCCCAGCTCCCACTTAGTCAGTATTGCAAATGGACAGGGACGATGGCAGGTGTAGTCCAGAGCCTCTGGAGGCCACTAGGTTGGTAAAGGCTGATTTAAACAAGACACTGCCAACTGAGTGGACGATACTGGTCTAGATGTTCTAACTCAGTAAGAATCAGCTTCTTGTGTTGTGCTTTGCCTCTTGAGTTAGCCATGTGAGGCTGGATGATTCCACTCTTGGGATCAGATACTTCCTGGGGATTTTCACTTGCTGACCCAAACTTCTAGGTGGAGTTTAACATTTCTTCCACATTTAACTTTTTAATACAGGGGTGTACACATCCAGGATTTGATACATTCAAATGCAAAACGAGAACAGCAGATTATTACACATCTTTCATTATGTCTATACACACCTTTATATGCAAGTGTCTCTTTCTTAAAAGAATAACCAACCACCTCTTAGAATAGAGAGAGAGTCCAAAAGCTATATGCGAGTGCAGAACTATGACCTGCAGTGTTCTTTAACTCATGTAAGAGTAACAACACAGTACAAAAACTATATAGAACTATATAGAACTACTTCCATAGCCTTTTACCCCTTGAGGACAGTCTATGTGCATCATTAAACATTCCGGCATGCTGGCAAAGAGTTCGTCTACCCATCCAGATTTATAAGTGTCAGACTCAAGGAGGAGTTGACATGTGGGAGGGAAAGTTTGCCCTCCTGACCCACAGAATAAAGCAAGTTTATTCTGAACCGAGAAAGCCAAGAGGGATAAATGGCAGCATAAGGTTCTATGTTATGATTTAATTGGAACAAGTCAAGCAACAAGGACCTTTTTCGCCTGCGGGGACTTTTACTGCAATGGCAACAGCGGCTCCCCCCCCCCTTTGCAGACTCTCTGCATGGAGAGCCTTTAAAAAAATTGTAAAGGTGTGATCTTTAGCACTTGGGAGAGGATCAGAACAGAGCTTCTGCATAAACTATTTAAAGTAACAGCTAAAAGAGCAAGTTTCTGTGGCCTTCCTCTAAATAGCAGAACCAGGTAACAATGGATGGTTTTATCAAATACCCTGACTGGCATCTTAAATTGGATTAGAAGAGACTTAACACAATTAACAACAGTTTGTAATCCTTGAATGTCTGCAACCTGTAAAATCCACTCATTCAGTGACCGCTTGTGTGAGTACTCAGGACCTCATGTGAAGTATACTTCAATGACCAATAAAATTAAGGATTGTTGATGGCACTTGAGATGCTACAAGGGCTCTTGCCAGGCTGCTTCATTGTAGACCTCACCATGTCTAAAAGCTGCCATTCTTGTCACTTGGTAAAGCACCTGAGTGGAGTTGGTCTAGCAAGAGACTCCTCCCAGGGCCCTAGGAACCTGCCTTAAACTGAGTCTATCTATATTGATCCATCTAACTAACTCAGTATTGTCTACACCAGGCATCCCCAAACTGCGGCCCTCCAGATGTTTTGGCCTACAACTCCCATGATCCCTAGCTAACAGGACCAGTGGTCAGGGATGATGGGAATTGTAGTCCAAAACATCTGAGGGGTTAAATACCCAGATGCTTGTCCAAATTACAAGCATTTGAAGTACAATACCGGTAGTTACATGGTATTCAAGAGTTTCATTTAGGAGAAACCTCTATTTCCAATCAAATAATGCATCTAACACAGAGATAATTCAAACAAGAGGCAACAGGAGCAAAACAAAGCTGTTGGCCATATGTAGGACCAGTTTATATACCCCTGCTAAGTTTCACCCAGTAGCTGTCTCAGAAGTTCTGGTGCATTGAATTATTCTTCTCAGCAACACCGTTGGTGTTCAGATTGCAGTCCATAGGTCCTGAAGAATCTTCAACAAATGAACTGTAAATTTCTTGTTAGACACCAATTTGATGGTGATTAGGCTTTTCTTCATGGAAGTCTTGCTGTTGTTCCCTTAATGAATTTTGTTTTCGTTTGAAGGTCAGACAACATCAGCGTCAAGATGCTCCAAAATTCCAAATACAAAATCTGGTTGGTCAAGACAGAAGGAGAAGAAACCCTCAGAGGTAAGTTGTATTTTATCTCTCTATTCAGCCTCTGTGTTTGGTATTTATTGTGTACGTGTGTGTGTGTGTGTGTGTGTGTGTGTGTGTGTGTGTGTGCAGGTTTAAATACAAAAAGTAATGTACTCAAACCTGAAGTTAAGGGCAGCCTTTGACACTGTCAAAGTCGCAAACAATTCTAGTGAACTCCCATCTGAAGATGCAGAAAGCACATTAGGTGACTGACTATCCAGCACCATTTTAGTACAGGGCCAGAACTCTGCTTCTCATAACACCTCTCCAGCTAACAGCTGTAGCTGGGGCTAGATCTGGTCCGAGGAATTACAGCTATATGACAGTTCCCAGTTGAGCTTTGCTAGAGCTGTCTGTCTAGTTGCTGTCCTTGGTCCTGCAATACCATATTATCTGTTGGCTTTCATTGCACTTTTGATCCAGGTAAACGCCTAGTTCATCCCAAACTTGAGTCCAAGACAAATGAAAGCCTCTGCAGACATTCATTCACTGTCGTTTGTATTTTGGTTCCACTTTTTGTCTTGACGTGGCAAAACCTTAATTACGTGTTTACTCCTTGATATGCTTAAAAGGTAAAGGGACCCCTGACCATTAGGTCCAGTCGTGACCGACTCTGGGGTTGCGGCGCTCATCTCGCGTTATTGGCTGAGGGAGCCGCCATACAGCTTCCAGGTCATGTGGCCAGCATGACAAAGCCGCTTCTGGCAAACCAGAGCAGCACACAGAAACGCCATTTACCTTCCCACTTGGAGCGGTCCCTATTTATCTACTTGCACTTTGATGTGCTTTCGAACTGCTAGGTGGGCAGGAGCTGGGACCGAGCAACGGGAGCTCACCCCGTCGCAGGGATTCGAACCGCCAACCTTCTGATCAGCAAGCCCTAGGCTTTGTGGTTTAATCCACAGCGCCACCTGCGTCCCCTTTGATATGCTTATATATGTGTATATTTTAATTTTGCACATTGGTGTGGAGCTGTTGGGTAAGCTGTGACCAAGCAGAAGGCACCCAGAGTTGTGGTAGATGACCATCCACAGAAAGACTTGGGGACAGTCCAGTAAATGGCTTTCCATAGAGCTCCCTAAAACCTAGGACTAGCCTTGAGCATATCGTTTGTAGATGATGGAATGTTACCATCCTTGCAGCACTCATGGATCAGTCTAATGTGTGAATGAGCCTGACACAGTGGGAAATGCTCCAGCAGACTTCCATATGGCTTCCAGTTTCTTTAGCTATTTTAAGACAATAGCTAAATTTGACTGGATGACGGGTAATCTCAGTAGACCACAGTTTAGAGTTATCCTGCATCTCCCAACACAAAGCAGTTTGTGTGTGCATTTGGGTGGTGCCAATTTTAACTACAGCTAAAGATGCAGTGCTGCACTAGTGGTGTTTGGGATGAAGACCCTGCGTAGTGCAGGAACGAATGTATTTTATTTGTTTATTCTAATGTTCATTGGCTGTGTTTCCACTGAAAACTTTGCTAAAGGCAATGCACAATAAAATTAAATGCACAGAATAAAAGAAGCAAAACAGCAAAATACAACTCAGCAGAGCACGAAGATCAAATTCTATACATCAGTTACATTTTGTAGTTTCGCTGCCTGGTACTTGTGGTGAAGAACAGCTCATTTGACAAGAAAGGTTAGTTACACATATTTCTCTAGGCCCCTAGGAAGTGTGTGACACACAGTACCAAACAGAAGAACCTGATTCCTCAGAGATGAGGTGACTCACTCATCACAAGCTGAAGGAGAAACAGCCTAGCCCTTTCAAATGACATCTCAGGGTTGGAAAACTGTTCTCTTTGGTTGCCTGAGGTGTCATTCTCCATTGCTCTGGCAAATACCATTCCTTTCCAAGATACCACGTTTCAGGAATTACGCCTTTGCACAGACTGAGAACACACATTACTGTAGACTGAAAACATGAATTTTGTTGCCATGTGGGAAGAACTGGCTGTTCATTGTGAACAGGAAAGAAGATATAACAGGTGCTTTTAACACATTTATTTATTGTGGATACACCTATATGTGCGGTTACTGAGATAGAGAGGAATCAAAAGCATATAGACGGGCTTGAATAAAATGGCCTTGTGGGATCTAAAAAAACCTCTGTCATAGCACTGGTGAATCTTCCCTGTAGTGTAAGCTTTATGAAATATTTATTTCTAAATTTTAGATATTTTTTTAAAAGTACTTAGAATTAGACAGCACTTTCAAGCACTCCACATACAGTGACTTGGATCCCAAGGTGCTCCTCCATTCACACCAGTTTTTGACTGCACCCCCCCCCCGTCCCGAATTTCACAGTCCCCAGGAGCATATTTTCAGGGGACATCAGAGGAAAGCTGAGGCATGAAAGCCCCATGATCGTCAACTCTGTTGTGATCCAAGCCATTACAATGAAACTCTTAAAACAACCCTGCAAAGGGGGGGGGGTATTATCAGCCCCATGTTGTAAATGCGGGTATTGAGGCTGTGAAGCAACCAATGACTTGCCTAAAGCTACAGATTAACCGCAGATGTAATTCTCTGATGATTCATAGCTCAGTCTTTTAGCCACTCTGCCACATTGACTCTCCAAATGAGCTAAGATGCTGTCTCTGGCACACTGAAAAGCAGCCCTGGATTCTGGAAGGCATGAGATCCAAGATGAACGACCCTAGGACTGACCCTCTTGAGGCCGGGTTGTAGTTCTATCTTTGAGCTGAGATGCCCTTCTTGTTTCCTCTAGATCAGGGGTTCCCAACAAAATTTTCTCGAGGACCCCTCATCGAGCCGCTATTGTGACAAGGACCCCTATTAATTCCTAATCCTAAAATTAAAAAGTGAGAGCCAAATTAAGAGTCTTTTTATAAGAGTCCAGGGAGGAGGGAGGGGAATGGAGAAGACAGGGTACCTGCGCAGTAGCGCACAAATGAAGCAAAGCATCTTGGGGAGGTGAGCGTTAGTAGAATGCGCGCGCTGCCTCTTTGCAAAACAGTAGTGTTTGTAAAGCGCCACCTAACGGCATACAGCAGAACTACTGCCTCATCTAATTCTAGTTTTGCGCTAGACTCTGCTCATGCAGGAAGCAGCCAAAACAAAAAATCTGTTATCATACGAAATATATTTAATATATTTTTTTATTCTAATAGCATCTTGCGGACCCCTCTGGCATAGCTCGCGGACCCCTGGGGGTCCCCGGACCACCTGTTGGGAACCACTGCTCTAGATAGAAGCATAGACAGGAAAGATAAGGAATCAAAGGCATAAGTGCAACACAGTCATTAGCTAAATCAAGAGTGGTGCTTATTATGAAAGGCTGTGTGACAAGGGATTAGCTATATGCATTTGCAGTGCAACTGGAAACACGAGCTTCTTTGCAGAGTAAAAAACACACCAAGCCTTTTGTCAACACTAAGGTCATTATGCAGCATTATCAGGACACCCAGCAACAATTTATTGTTGGTGCTGGTTTCAGATTCTGGCCTGACCTGGTCCATCATTCAGGGTGTTGGGCTTGAACCTTTCTGCTCCCTGCCTTAATTTTATTCTGGTATTAATGAGGAAAGAGGTCTACCTGTAAGCCTGAGGCCCGTTCCAAACAGTCAAGGTGGCTGCCATGTATGAGTCCTAACACAATATAGGCTTCTGCTTGCATATTCGTTAGCAATGTGGTTTACAAACGTTTGCCATAATGGCTCTCCTTTGGCAAGATAATATACCTATATATTCCTTTTGACAGCCTGAGGATGTATTTGAGTGGTGAAAAAGCATAGTGAAATCGTAGTATGGATGGAATTGCAAGGCTTTTCACTGTTCACCTGCGTCTGTTCCTCTTATTCAGGGGCTGGTTGGTGACATATTTGTTGTTGTTTAGTCGTTTAGTCGTGTCCGACTCTTCGTGACCCCATGGACCATAGCACGCCAGGCACTCCTGTCTTCCACTGCCTCCCGCAGTTTGGTCAAACTCATGTTCGTAGCTTCGAGAACACTGTCCAACCATCTCGTCCTCTGTCGTCCCCTTCTCCTTGTGCCCTCAATCTTTCCCAGCATCAGGGTCTTTTCCAGGGAGTCTTTTCTTCTCATGAGGTGGCCAAAGTATTGGAGCCTCAGCTTCACGATCTGTCCTTCCAGTGAGCACTCAGGGCTGATTTCCTTAAGAATGGATAGGTTTGATCTTCTTGCAGTCCATGGGACTCTCAAGAGTCTCCTCCAGCACCATAATTCAAAAGCATCAATTCTTCGGCGATCAGCCTTCTTTATGGTCCAGCTCTCACTTCCATACATCACTACTGGGAAAACCATAGCTTTAACTATACGGACCTTTGTAGGCAAGGTGATGTCTCTGCTTTTTAAGATGCTGTCTAGGTTTGTCATTGCTTTTCTCCCAAGAAGCAGGCGTCTTTTAATTTCGTGACTGCTGTCACCATCTGCAGTGATCAAGGAGCCCAAGAAAGTAAAATCTCTCACTGCCTCCATTTCTTCCCCTTCTATTTGCCAGGAGGTGATGGGACCAGTGGCCATGATCTTGGTTTTTTTTGATGTTGAGCTTCAGACCATATTTTGCGCTCTCCTCTTTCACCCTCATTAAAAGGTTCTTTAATTCCTCCTCACTTTCTGCCATCAAGGTTGTGTCATCTGCATATCGGAGGTTGTTGATATTTCTTCCGGCAATCTTAATTCCGGCTTGGGATTCATCTAGTCCAGCCTTTCGCATGATGAATTCTGCATATAAGAATTCTGGTGACATATACCAAGGGAATATGTATGTAAAGAAGTACAACCAAGGGAATTGGGGAATACCCTTCTTTTGGCTGCCACAGCACAGGTTAGCCAGATACTGAAAACAAAGACTGTATGTGGTTAAGTGATCTTAAGTGTGACAACCCCTTTTGCCCTTTTCCAATCCTGCAAGACCTCTGTCACTACCTTCCCATTGTTCCCTGAGTTTCTAGTTCCTGGCCTCTGAACAGCATTTAGATCTGACCTTGCTGTGTTTGGGATCCATATTAGCCGGGAGCTGCCAGAAATTGTCCACTGAAACTATCAACTTAATATAGCCATTCAAAGGGCAAATGGCATACTAAGAACCAATAGTAAAGAATATATAATGCCTCATTTACAATTATATTCTGCCTGCCTTTTGAATATTGAGCACCATTTTTTGTTGCTGTCTTATGGAAAGGATTTAGTAGACTTTGGAAAATAAAGCAGAATAAATTGACCAGGAACATGCCTTAGATAGCAAAAGGGAGAGATAGATGATAGTACTGTATCTGCATAGTACTGTTGTATAGCAAAAGTGAATGAGGAAATGCTTACTTAAACACACAGGTTTTAAAACAGATGGAAGGATATACTTTTACACAACTCACTATTAACCCACAGAACTAGTTATATTGGGAAGGAGGAGTGAAGGCTAACTTGTAACCAAAAAGGTTTTTATATTTTCACAGAAATGCATCAGTGGTTTCGACCAAGATTCCAGAGGCTTGGAATGTGGATTAAATTCTGCATAAGCCTTTTGTGTACCTCTTCTGAAATTGCCAATACTTGCTGCTTTCAGAAAAAGGGTTGAAAACATCAATCACTTTCTAATACATAGGATTCAGAACAATTATTCACAATGGGGCCAGTTCTCAAACACACACTAATGAGAACAACACAATCCTATAAAAGTCTACTCAGAAGTATCTCCTATTGAGCTCTATGGGACCTGATTCCATGTAAAGACATGTAGGATTGCAGCCCTCAGTGCCTAATCTAGGTTCCAGTCCCACATCCAAGCTAAGTGAAAGCATTAAGATAAAAGCCAATTCATTCCCATGGCTCGAAGTCCCTATTTAGCTGCCCATGCTGGTCTTGGAACTCACATTCCCATTCCTTGCCAAAAAGGTCCTGAACTTTGAGCAAAACAAAGCATTGCAATTCAAATTAAGCATGTTTATGAAAAAATGGCCTTATCTTTTAGTTAAAAGCAGTTTTATTCTTTGTTTTAGTTTTAAAGTCCAAAACAGAATCAAAAGCTTTAGATCTCAGCCAGAAGCAGATTTCACACAAACACAGAAAAGTTAACCAAAGAGGAAGGAACTCTGGTGTTTCCCAGGGACACTTTAAAGCAAGCTAGGTGTCTAGCAGCACCAGATTTGCCAATCTGCAGCTGCTTTTAAAAGCATTGGCTGTTGGTGGAGGGTTTAAAGTGCCAGTTGAATTCTAGTGAGATTGGCTAGAGCTTTTGTAGGTGAATAAAAGAGCCTTGAAATGGATATAGAAAAATTAATAGGAAAGCAAGTGAAGACGCTGATGGAAAGAGAGAAAAGTGAAGTGGTTAGATATGAAGCAGAAGTGGTTTTGTGCCAAGCCAGTGAAAAGCAGCACATTATGGGAGATGGAGAATTTCAACAGTTGCAAAGCGGTCTGACAAAACTGCTGACCATTATCATCTTCAGGTTTCTCTTGTTTGTACACGTCACTGGGGTAATAAAGTTGAGTCTTCAATGCAGCAAGAAAATGGCTTCTAAAATTATCTTCTTCTAGATTAGGCTCCAGTGGAAGTCTGTTTATGGTGGTGAAGTCCCGCTTGTTTCAGCACTTTGCAGAGCATATAGGCACTTCTCGTGGTAGGCGTGTACTTACTGTAGACTGCTAGCCACAAATATACTTAGACTGCTTAATTGATTTGACTTCCCTGTATTTAAAGCAATTTTATTGCTTGTAGAGTTCCTACTTGTTTGGTCCTGTTGGTCAGCTGACTGTCAGTTGAAAACCAGACAGCGGTGGTGGTGGTGGGGGAATCTTCAGAGCCTTATTTGAAGATGCTGGGGATTGAATCAGGAAACTTCTTCATACAGAGCAGATGCTCTACTACTGAGCTACAGTGCTTCATGTTTAACATCAATTCATTGATTCCATTTGCCTTTCCACCACATGCACCCATAAGGGGGAATGCTTGCAGAATAGTAGTTTCCCCCAAAGTATAAATGCAAGTAGACCTGAAAATGATCTGCCTCTACTCACAGTTTGAGGACTGTAAATTGTAATCCTGTAGGGCCAGTGAGTAGAGGCAGATCATTTTCAGGGATGCGGGTGGCACTGTGGTCTAAACCACTGAGCCTTGGGCTTGCTGATCAGAAGATCGGCGGTTCGAATCCCTGCGACGGGGTGAGCTCCCGTTGCTTGGTCCCTGCTCCTGCCAACCTAGCAGTTCGAAAACACGTCAAAGTGCAAGTAGATAAATAGGTACCGCTCCGGCGGGAAGGTAAACGGCATTTCCGTGCGCTGTTCTGGTTTTGCCAGAAGTGGCTTAGTCATGCTGGCCACATGACCCAGTGTGGGTCTGCGGACAACTGTGGAAACTGTCTGCGGACAAACCTTGGCTCCCTCGGTCAGTAAAGTGATATGAGCACCGCAACCCCGGAGTTGTTTGCGACTGGACTTAACTGTAAGGGGTCCTTTAACTTTACCTTTTTAGGGCCAGTGAACACACTTGGTTACAACTTGATCCTGAGATGTGCTCACTACTAAGCACAGGCTTTGGCCGATTTGTGCGGGGTCGTGTTCTGGGTTATTGTGCGTGACAGTGGAGCATGCATAAGCCCGCTCTGCCCCATTAAGCCCCGTTCCACTCCCTTTCCTGGCCACTTCTGGGTTGCCCTGATGCGTGCTTTCACAGTTGTGCACATTCTAAATGTGTGTGAATTGGTCCTTGCCTGTAAACTGCTTGGTTTAGTACGGAATATACTGACCACAACACCCATGGAACAAAAAACACCATAGAGTGTGATTCACCTAAAGATCCTGCATAAGGGATTCCACTTGTGACATGGAGTCGTCACCCCCCCCCAGTCCCCTTCTGAATTTGGCTCTGGGGAACACTGGGAGAATCCCCAGAACAGCATGCAGGGGGAGGAGCGATTGTTCTGTCTGGCCAGCTGAAAATTTTGTGCAGACAGACTGGTCGCCTCAGCTTGACATTGAATTCCACCCATAACGCTATGCTTATACTGAAGGAGTGTTATACTGGCCTTCAGGGCAGATTAGTCAGAACAGATGTTTCAGATTGGAGTGTTATGCTTTGGTCAGTTACTTTGGAGTAATCTCAGTGGCTTCAGTATACGTACTCCATGCTAAAGATCCTGCAAATCATAGCCTTAGGCTCATTTTAATACTCATGCAATAGCATGAACTGAGCATAAACAATTGTTCCAACACATTAATGAGCCTTCTCAGTGTGAGAACTACACAGCTGCATCAGTGTCAGATTGTTCCTTTATGGGCAAAGTCTACAGCTGATAAAGTATTCAAATTAAGCAAATTTATGCAAAACTGTCTGATCTGCTAATTAAAAGCGGTTCTAAGCAAGATTTCCTTCAGTTTACTTAAGATGTCTAAAATGAAAATGATCACTTCTCCTAAACATACTTCCTTTGAAAGTAAATCTTGCTGTTTTCAGTAGAACTTTCAAGTAAGTGTGTTTTGGATCAGGGCTTGGAATGTCATCTCAGAATATGGCAGTGTCATGGATTGGCTAGAAATAATGATACTTTGAGAAGTGGCTGGTTGGTTCGGCATTGATTGATTATACAGTTTCTTTTAGATTCTGCCAGACTTCAAACCACTCATGAAGTTAGTGCCCAGTTGACTTACTCTTGCTTGGTAATTCCAGAGCACAGTCCATTAGGGGCTAACCTCACTGGATTTTAATATTCTGGATTGCATTTTCTATGTCTCTTAAAAATAATATACAGTGGTGCCTCGACGTACGAATTTAATCCGTTCCGAAGGCACTGTCGTAAGTCGAAAAATCCGTAAGTCGAAAAACGCCATTGGAAATGCGATTTCCCATAGGAATGCATTGGAAATGGAAAAAGTCGAAGCAAGCCTATCTAAAAATTCGTAAGTCAAAAAATCCCTATCTAAAACCACTGCGGTTTCCCCCCCATATGTCGAGACATTCGTAAGCGCGCGGCCATTACTCCCATTCGTAAGTCAAAAAATTTGGTTGTCGAGTCGTTTGTAAGTCGAGGTACCACTGTAACATCTAGGTGAACTTTTAAGAGCACTTTATATTTGGGCAGGTATAGCCATAGGATGGCTTGCAACTCTGTGGCTCTATAAGTTGCTTATGAAAAGCAAGACGGCAGCCTTTATGATATTTGTTTATGATTATTCTTGTTATCTCAGGTTCACACAATCAAAGTATTTCCTCCGCCTTGAACTGAAACCTGTGATTGGTTATTTGAGCTCCGAGAAGTAAAGAGTCATGATGATTGGGTTATTTTTTGTTATGGCTGTGGCTAATATATGGGGCTATTGCTTCCTATTGATTCAAGGCTTTTAATTCTTCAGAAGTGTTTAAAAAGAATACCAACCCACTTTCCTGTGTGGGCAATAAATAAGAACCTTTGCAAATAGCATGTTGAAACACACTTGTGGTGATTCGATTCAGCCTCTGCCAGTCTCGGGAGCTCAGAGGAGTGGAAATGACATATATTTCCATTGAGCTGATTTTTAATGACAGTATTTATCATGTTAAAGCAGTAGCCGATGCAGAACCAATAACTCAGAAGGACAGATTGCCAGTCCAGCATCTGCAACACTTCCTAATGCAGGGTTTCTTACTGGCTTCGGAAGTTATAGATGTTTGCTGTAGGTTCTTTGGGAGCAGGAACTTTTCTCTGGGTGAATGAATTCTCCATTCACAAACTGTGTGAGGCAAGAAGAGTTCTGAATGGATGACACAGAGCTGATGAATGGCACTACGGGGGTGCCAAGTATGGGGTCCTCTGGGTGCCTGAGCACCCCCCAATTTTTTTGTGGGTGCTCAGCACCCACAGCACAGGGCCCCCACAACTTCTGAGGTTGTGCAATGCCTCAGACAGCATTTCTGAGGTCTCAGAGATGCTTTCTAAGGCCTTCTGAGGTTTCAGAACCTGACCTCCGGTGCCACTGGAAGTCAGGTTCCAAGGCTGGGGGTGGGCGTGACATCATACGCTAGGCACCCATAACACTGGGGCCCAAGTTGGCTCCCCTGGTACACCATAGGCTTTATTAGAGCAACCAGTTGGCAATTCACCCATCAGTCAGTACAATGGCCCTAATCCAATTAAAGTTGGTGGTGCCAAAGTCCCATTGAAACCAGTGGATGGAACACATGGACTAACTTAAGTCCAGTTCCTTTCAGTAGAACTTAAGGTCAAAGGGTTATATCCAATGGAATCCCCTCAAAGACAAAAGGCTTATTGATCCAGTGGCAGCAAAACACAGAAGGGAAGTGGTGTAAGCTGATTCCTCCTCTCCCTGACAGTTCTACCTGCCTTTGGGAGTGGAAGTGCAAGGGGGCTACAGGATTGAGGGCGAATTGCCAAAATATACACTCCCTTCCCATTGCATTAATGGGAGCTACCACTGCATCGGCATTGGAAGGACAGATTGTGAATCTGAGGCTCCAATACTTTGGCCACCTCATGAGAAGAGAAGACTCCCTGGAAAAGACCCTGATGTTGGGAAAGATTGAGGGCACAAGGAGAAGAGGGCGACAGAGGATGAGATGGTTGGACAGTGTTCTCGAAGCTACGAACATGAGCTTGAACAAACTGCGGGAGGCAGTGGAAGACAGGACTGCCTGGCATGTTCTGGTCCATGGGGTCACGAAGAGTCGGACACGATTAAACAACAACAACCACTGCATCAAACAGTTTTCAGCTGCTATCTTGGCAGCTGTCATCAACGGAGTTTACTATTAGCAGAATCTGCACATTGGAACTCCCTGATTATTGACACCAGGAGTAAATATACATAAAGAAGAAAATCAGGGGAAACATAAATAAAATACAGCATCTTCACAGACAGGGGAATAAAAGTAATACAATACAGTGTTGTGTGAACAATTAGTTTATCAAACTTAAATTTATATGTGTGTTCACAGGCTTGTCAGATAAATAAAAAAGATAATAGCATTGCTTTCTATGCTTTCTATGCTCTCTTTTCTCAGTTTTTTTTCTAACCAAAACTGTTTTCTGTTAAGACTAATACCTCAGACCAGAACATGTTCACACTATCTAGACCTTAGTTTCTGGCCACACTTCTCTTAGTTTGGAAATGAAATGAAATCATACTGTTCAACAAGGAATTTTTCCTTTGTACTTCTTTGTCCCCTTTATTTATTTACTTTATTTATTTATTTATAGGAAATTTCTCCTAGGAGGACAATTTGCCATACAGGTAACTCTCAACTTACACACATATAACTTGTGCGCATTCAGCTTGATGTGCTTGACAATTTGGGGGGAGGGGAGGAAAGGGGGTGGGTGTCCATGGAAAAAGACTTTGGCCCTCCCACCTGCCATTGAACCCAGTGTGTATTGGCTTTACACGCTGTCCGCAGAACGTAACCCCCGTGTAAGTTGAGAGTTGCCTATCCTATTCTAAGCTGATCAAGGGTCTTCCAGAATTTTTCTACATATGACCATGCCAGTGCTAACAAATACAAAATGATTCCTTTGTTTAGGTCTACCTCCTCCTTTCTGTATAAAAATCAGTAGAGCTAAATAAAGAGGAATAGCAGTCTATTTAATGAGAACTCTCATCTGTGCTGACAAAAAGGTGGTTTAGACCCCTGCCCCATTCCATTGCTCCTCTAGTGGTGTTCCAATTAAGTTCTCACCAGAGTCTTTGACTCTTGAGTGGAACCAAAAGAGGCATCAATCAATATTTCACATGATAAAGAGACCAAGCCCTTTATAGGCACGTTTGCATCTTTATTTATTTGGCTAAATTGGATTAATTACATAGTGGCACCCCCCCTTTTTTGTGACCTCAGTTGGCAACCCAAGAGCCAAGTGTGTCTTGGTTGTAGATAATGTCTTGCATAGAAGTCCAACAGAGTGTATAACTGATGAGACTGTATAACTGATGAGGCTATTTATTAAATGATCTGCTATTATATTTGAACAAGAAATGGCACTGCAGTAGGATAACTGGGGCCATTCCCAATGCCAAGTGTCTCACCCATTTGATCTATATTTTAAATGTTGTCGATGTATAAGCATTTTTGAAGAAGTGTAAAGAACCAAAATTTTGTTTGCACAATGAGAGGGTGCTGTGCTGTGTGTCCTCTAACTACATCCCTTATCTAAACCCGTTGTTCATTCTCATTCTCTATTAGCAAAGGAACAATGTTGACATGTTTCCAGTTCATAAGTTTATTTTTCTAGCCAAAGGCCATGACAAACTTTTATTAGGTAATAGTATTAATAAAATAATACAGAACATACATCCATAATATAAAAATCCATAGGAGAACTAAGGCTTTGTGCATCTCTGACAGCTAAAATTCTGTTATTTTGCCTTTTAAAAATCCAGCTTGCCAACACCCGTGATGTAAGAGAGAAGTTTCCAGAGACACCAGCAAACTGAAATCCAGCTTGATTTCAGATTAAACCTCCAAATCACCACAACGATTTATAGTGATTTTCCTGTTGCTTTTGCAGCCAGTGCATAGATGGCCACTCTCTGTGCTACGAAGCTACTATTTTCCTTCAATAGAAACAAAATCCTTTCTGCTGGGCTGTGCCTGCTTGCTTGTGTGAACAAGGGGTTTTAGAAAGTGATCTCTTGGATCTCTATATGAGGGGCAGTCTAACAGATAATGAGTGATGTATTTTACCTGAGGTTGACCACAAATACAAAGTCTGTCTGAGTATGTTATAGCGGCCATCCAATGCTGCAGTGGGTGTCGCTTGGAAATGCAGCTCAATAAAGGCATTTCTTAAGGAAACTGGTGAGAGTTCGGTCAGATAATGAGCTCTAAAATGCTCTGTTCTCAGGAGTGGATACCAGTGGGGGAAACTGGTGTTTCTAATTAATTGTAGGTTCCTTCTGGATTCCATCCAGAAGAGCCAGTCCTTTAGTTGACACTTATTCAAGGTCAAAATAGAGCTCATTTCTGAAAAAATAAGAATACAAACATCTTGACAATCTGCTTCCCAGAGTTGGTTATCGCCCGATTCTATATAGCACAGTACAGGAAAATTCTCAATAGGCATAGTAGCAACTTTTAAAATGTACTTCAGCTGAGCGCAGTCCACTTTTGCCTTGATTGTTAGACTGGACTCAGTACTCATATCCCTGATGGTAAAGCTTCTGAAAAAAAAAGGAGTGCCAGGACTGCCTCAAGCAAAGCCAAAATATTGCAGCCCAACTCTCGGGGCAAAATTTCCAAAGGTGTTCGTGGCACTATCCACACACTTAATTCCTGCCTTCTTCTGTTCCTTTCCCCTCATGGTGCCAACATCTGCAGCTGATCTCTTTGCCGAAATACATGGCAGAAGCAGTCTTGGCTTCAAATGCTATCTTCCATACCTTCCATACTCTGCTTTCTTCTCCAGAAATTTGTTACATAGAGAAGGCCCTCCTGTGCAACTAATTTCTGCTTGGGGATGTCCTTGTTGTCTTTTGCCCAGTGGCTAGGAAAAGGCCAAAATAAACTGGAGCCAAAAAAAGCTGATTAACCTATCATATTCCTGACCAGTTTATCATTCTATTAAATTAGAGGTGTATCCCTTTAAACATTTCTCATTGTTTGAAGAAGCAATTAACATCTTCCAAGCAGATCAGTGGAACTGGTGTTGCTAAGCAGCAGAACTTTAAAGATAATTTGTCAATTTCTGCAGAAGGAAGAAAATAATAAACAGTCCTATTGAGAGAAAATTGCTCGTTTTCCAGTATGCAACTTTCCCTCCACCACCAGGTCTTCAGTTCACCATTGCTCAATTTATTCTTTATTTAGCTTCTATAAATAATTCGGAATTGAGTGGAATGATTGAGTCTTTTCCCAAACGCTAATCCTAGATAATTTGAAACAAAAGGGGGGAAATGTTCAGATTACAGTCTGAGTATATTAGCTGTTGGTAGCTTTCCAGACCACTGCTGTGGTTTCTTTTAGGCTTTTCTGCAGCATTCTATCACTTCTAAAGGGCCCTAGTTTGAACATTCATAATTTTGTGCATTTCCAGCTCCACATCAGAAGAAGTATCATCATCACTAGAGTGGTGGCACACTTCCTTGTCTTTGAATGTGGGAAGCTTATCTCTTAAGAGGGGCACTAAACAAGTGAGGTAGCAATATTACAAATCAAGGCTGTGCATGCCTTTCCATTTTCAAGGAAATAGATGCAGTCCTTTGGTGTAATATTAGAACTATAATCTACTGTCTCAGTCCCGATATGAAAAGCCAGAAGAGACAGCTTGGGAGTAGGGGATGCTGGGAAAGGATAAGTTAGTGAAGTAAAAAGCAAAAGCTTGCTACCTGTGTGGATGTTCAGGTGAGATATTTGTCGCAAACATCTGTTCTGGATTCTACAAGCTCTCTTGGGCTTTGATACCCTGCGACTGTTGTGTGTTTTCCATTCAGTCCTGGCTCACCAGGTAGCCAAAGCCTCGCACAGCTCTGTGTATGTAAGCTCAGCAAAGAAGACGCTGCCAGAGGCTGCAGCAGGTGAGAACATGTGTTCAAATGCAGAGAAGCCATGACCCCCATTAAAGCCACCCTGGCGACATAGAATGAACTAAATAAGTGGTGCTAGGTAGCTGCTGGAAATCAATCAATCAATCAAACAAACAAACAAACAAAAACCCCAACCAACCAACCAACCAACCAACCAACCACCACATTTCATTTTTATGGTACGGAGCTTGCTTGCAAAACAACAAGATTCCTTTCTCATCTAGGCATATGTCAAGGAGAAGGTGCGTCCACCCGCTGCTACAAAAGAACCCCCAAGTGATTGATTTTTAATGCTTGATCTTTAATGCTTGATCTTCACTGCCTGTGTGCCTGCGGCATGGAAGTTGGGGGTGGGGAGGGCGAGAGAGAGTGAGTGAAGAGGGAGGGGGACTGCAATGAAAGCAGCAAACTGTCAGGTAGCTGACTGTCAATTAAGCGAACTGCTCTTCATTCATGACCTTCCGTTAGCCCACCCTCCGCCGAAAGGCCTCCAGATGGTGGGGAGGGTAAGGAGGAAAAGCACTTTACTGCAACAATAACAGATTACGGAGGCACGCTTAACTCTGCTGACATTTGGTCTGTGAATGAAATCTTTCCCCTTTGTAGGGGTTCATTGGGTGGGAGTTCAGACGCTGCTTGGATGGGACAATATAAGCAGATAGACAGCCAGATTAGATGGAGTTAGCTTTTATGTCCTGATCCCCTATTAAAACTATTTGGGTGATTCACGCCATTGAAGATTCCCATCTGTGGTTTTCTTTCTTTCTTTCTTTCTTTCTTTTGCATGGACTCTGCAAACAGTATCAGCCCCCAAGTGCTAATGCATTATATAGTGCCCAACAGCTTGCCATTTAGTTCTGTTGGGAAAATTTCATTTTTGTAGTGCACGCCTCTGCAGTCACAAGTGAAAACATAGTACTGGTTGTATGGATTTCTGGCTTCCATTTCCAATTTCCTTCTACCACATCTTAGAACAAGACAGTGTTTCTCTCTTGTAACAATTTCCAGAGGGGTTAGCCGTGTTAGTCACTTGCAGCAAAAACCGAAATGAGGGGAGAAAAACACAATTTCCCTTTGAACTCGCTGTTTACAATTCCTAACCACCAGCAGCCTCCAACCATGTGTACAGATAGATCCTGTAACTCAGGATAACACTTCATGCATCTGATAATGTGGACTGTATTCCATAAAAAATCTTTGTCTTTAAGGTACCACAGGATTCTTTGTTGTTTTCTCTCTTGTGCTCCAGTACTTACGTTTCACTGATATTTCATTGATGATAAGGTGCCAGCCATTGCATACCCAGATTTACTAGTATCTCTGTTCATAGACACCTATAACTTAGCCTGACATGAAGCCCTAAACTATCCACATGAGAATACTCTGTTTTATGTTGAGTTTAATACACTGGGTGCAAATTCTGTGTTTTATCGATGGTAGGTAGAAATGGGTTAGGGTTGGTTAGGCATCTTTATGTTGAAGCTATCTGGGATGCTGGTGTTAAGGGCTTGGCAGAGCTAGGAACTCAAGGTTTGCATCAGCAGGACTATCTTGGATGGTTTCAGGACCATGGCTAGAGTGCCTATAATATTCTCTGACAG
Organism: Zootoca vivipara; assembly: GCF_963506605.1. Classification (NCBI taxonomy): domain Eukaryota; kingdom Metazoa; phylum Chordata; class Lepidosauria; order Squamata; family Lacertidae; genus Zootoca; species Zootoca vivipara. The sequence continues at coordinate 68,297,068 of NC_083277.1, read as the reverse complement.
GCAGGTAACACCGACCATGTTTGCACAATCAGATCTTTGTTTAATAAACAAAAACAAAATGCTCACAAGGCCATGGTTTAGTGTGAAGTTTGAAAGTGTCTCAAGTAACATGAGAGCAGAGAGCAAGAGCGTACTTGCGCAGGGTGCAGAGCTCAAGGGAGCAATGCATTTAAGCAAAGCAAAAGCCATTCCGGATTCCTGCAGGCAATCCCTTGCTTGGAAGCAGGGGGAGGCAGAGCTCCCCTTAACTTAAATCACTACAACTTAAACCATAGGATACTTGAAATGTCACTCCTTCTTATTGTTTAAGTTGTAGTATGTGATTCTCAGTTAGCATGCTTTAAAAATGGGAATAAACAGATTCATAGATTATAAGTATGTCAATTCCTCTTAGGCATGATAGCTATAAATGGAACCTCCATGGCCAGAGGCATCCATCTATTGGATGCTGGGAACAATAATCCGGGAGGTGAGGAGAGGGCATTGCTTCTGAGTCTCCCTCAGGGTATCTGATTGGCTGCTGTTGCACACAAAAAGGTAGACCAGACTGCGTCACATTGCTTTGCTTAAGCTGTTGTATCATGCTCAGAAGCATTGCTGCTTGCTGCTTGTTTTCAGTACCAGTTTTGCACTGATGGGGAGCTTCCAATGTTAACTTTTTAAACCGACGCTGTTGGCTAAACCTGCTGCCCTAAATCCCTGCCCTGTTCCACAGTTGTTTTTGCTTGTGTCACTTACTGAAGAAGCTGCTCTTGCCAAGGTTTCAAAATGCCCATTTTCTGGACAAAGCTAAGAGCTTCTCCCGTGTCTTCTTTCTTCTTGGCCTCTCCGCCACTTCCGGAGCCTATCAGTCACGTCACCCTCTGATTCCTCTCTTCTTCAGGCTGTCCTCCGAAAACTCTTCCTGTCTCTCCAACTGCCTTTTATTTGGTCAATTTTGTTTGGTTCTTTCATTCCCCATGGGAGCTCTAGAGAACTTAGCCTTTGTTTCCCTCCACTTCTCACTCTATATTTATCTTCAGATGTTTTCTGTTCCTCCCTTTATGTTGAGGAGTCTCCAGTCTGCATTTCTACCCCTGCCTCTCTCATTTGTCACTATGGCTGGAATCCCCACATGTCCACAAAGGACCGAGAGGGCCAGCTCTTTGCCTGCTGTTTTTAACATGCAAGTTCCCACTGCAGAAGAGGAAAGCTACTTGTTAACACTAAATAACAGCTTGATTCTTGGACAGTGGGAATTTCTGGTGCTTTTGCCCTGAAGTCAACTCTTCCATTGTGAACCACCCTGGGATGTTCAGATGAAGGATGGTATACAAATTTAATAAACAACAACTCCCATCTTTCTTCATGTCACGCTGCCCATTGAAATTCAACACAGCAAAGACAACATTCCCAATCTTTTTAGCAAATCTGTTTCCTCTCCTTGGGGTTTTTTTTGGGGGGGGAGGGGGTGCCGGGGGCGTTGGTTATTGTCAGAGATACTTTGTAGTCTCCTTCAAGCAGCCCTGGTCCTCTCTCCATCCTTCACTTCCAATATTGATGCTGTTTCTTGTTTCTTTGTTTTAGGTCTTTAAAATCCTGAAGCATTTAAAGGAGGCTTTCCAGGGATGGAGAGAAAAAGAGCAAGGTTTAAAATGGGCATAAAATGCTGCCATTAAACCACATCCAATATATGGGCAGGCAGATTGTCATGGTCACCAATCCTAATAGATATGCAGCGCTTAGCAAACTAGGCATCTGGTGGAGGCTTTGCTTTATCTTGTTTGCTCTGTCCCTTTAGGAGATAGTCACTTGGCAATACTCAGTAACTTAAAACCACCTCTAGCCTGATATAGTGACAGAGAATAGCAAACACATGGAATGTATTTCTAAAAGGGCAACAGTGTTCATTATGTTTTAGAAAAAAGTCCTAGATTAGCATTGGGCTTCCTTTCCTTTTTTATTAGCTGTCGTATTGCCTGATAACCAGATATGCAAAACTGCAAGGATTCTGACATCTTTTGCAAATCCTGCCTTGTGTTTAATTAGCATTTATCTTAATCTCATTTTAATTTTTTTTTCACACCCAGCAGCGCAATCAAATGCTACTGCGGCATTTTTTTTTAACAATTATGTTATGTTGGCAGATAGAGACTTCAAGGAAGCTGACCTTTCTCAAGCCCAGACTTATAAAAGAGTAGGCTGTTAATTATGTTTTTATTGGAAGATGCATCCCGACTGCGTCTGGGCAGTCCAGCTTTGCTCTGTTTAGATGGGGTTGGAAATGTTCTCCAAACAAATGTGGTGGACAGAAAGAGCTGCTGGTGTGGAAAGAGGGGGCCCTGACTTTAGAAGAAAAGGTTGCTTATGTTTTTGTGCTTTAGCTTTAATTGGGTTATCAGCTGCAGCTTCAAGGCTTAAACGAACTGACCTAAATATTAGATCTCTGTTGGGGTTAAATGTTCCCCCTTCCTATAAAGATTTGGTTTCCAAAGTAACTTCTGGAGCGTTTTAGCTCTGTGTTGAAAGTATAAAACTGCCTTTGAATCATTTATTACTGTTCACGCTGAGCAGTAGTTAGGTTGTCGAAAATAAGCACTCAAAACAAATTAAAAGGCATCTGAAGAAAACACCTGATCCATCTCTGTCCTCATGTAAGATCAGAGAAGTTGCTAGAGAGAGACTGATTAGAGCCGGTGGTATTTGAGTATTATTGCCAGTTTTGTAGATTATCATTTCAGATAATAACATATAGCAGAAGGAAGGCAAAATTATCCATTTTCATTTACAAACGATCCTTTATTCCCTGAGAAGCGGGACTGCTGTAGTTAAATCAAAAGCTAATTCTTGATAGAAAAGCATTATTTGCCATGATGGAATTGTTGTTCTTGTTGCTGTTAGGATGTTATTTCTTTTACCCTCACAGTGTACATTAGGGGAATCTATAGAAGGAAAATAGGAAGGAGATGCTGAGTTCAGTCACTCAATGGGGGGTGAAATATTCTCATGAGAGCAAGACTCAGCATAGATCTTGGTGTTGCAGTTTCATGCGTCACTGAGAATCTGGTTGGGTTTGGCTGCAGACTCTCTACATATCAAGAAAGACAATGGCTACCATTTTGTTACTATTCCCACCCTTTCTCTGAATAACCTTTCCCCTTTCTATCCCCCCCCCCAAGATGATAATCCCCCATCCTTCTAAGAGAAAACAAAACAATAAAATACATGTATATTTTAAAGGCCACTTTGAATTACCTTTGAGTTATTGTAAAAGAAAAGTGACTAATAAGTGCTAATAATAATATTATATCTTAAGACAAGATGGTGATGTGATTTCAGGGAGGTATATTTTGTGGCAAACAGGAGTCCTTTCAGTCTGGGCCATTTCAGAAGCAAATATAAATTATGCAGTCAACAAAGAGCTGCAGAACATCACAGCTTTGTGACAAGTGTAGTTGCTTGAGTCACCAACGAAAAGGCAATGTGTGAAGTGGTCTTTCTTCAAAACAAGGTTTGCTGTAAAAGAAAAAAAGAAAAAACATTTAAGCTTGTAGACAGGTAAGAGCACTTCCATTGTGTCCAGTAGCGGCAGAATGTTCCTGGGTATTACTACTCGGAACTAGGAGCATTCTTTCCAGCTTGCTAAGAGGCCTCACTTCTGGGAGAAGAGACAAAGACCTTTCCTTAGCTCAACAGATACAGTGTTGATTCATACAAATACCAGCCAGGAAATCCCCTACTCATGGTGGAGGTAAACTCCATGCACATGCTTACCACCACAGTATGCACATACATCTAGTTCCCTGTGAGCCTTCTAGCTTGAAAACAGCGTATAAAGTTTGAATAAATTGGGCAGCATGTATATTTACCTGTATTGGTTCACAAGTACACCTGGTGCAGATGTTATGGGTGCCGGATGCATGCTGTTGGGGTCTTGTAACCCACCACTTACAAGGAGTTCCCAAGGCTGATAAATATACGAACAAGTTTGCCTTCAGGGCCACGCTAAAATGTGGGCTTTCAAAATTTCCACTGGTGCTTGTACACACTTCTGTCTCAATCAGGTCATGCAGAAAAGTTAAGATGGGGGAAGTCAGAAAGCGAAGAAGCTTCCACTTCTCCTAGAAACCACCTGCACCTCCTTGATTTAAAGATCCTTTTGAATTATGGTGCTAGAGGAGACTCTTGAAAGTCCCATGGACTGCAAGAAGATCAAACCTATCCATTCTGAAGGAAATCAGCCGTGAGTGCTCACTGGAAGGACAGATCGTGAAGCTGAGGTGCCAATACTTTGGCCATCTCATGAGAAGAGAAGACTCCCTGGAAAAGACCCTGATGTTGGGAAAGATTGGCACAAGGAGAAGGGGACGACAGAGGATGAGAGGGTTGGACAGTGTTCTCAAAGCTACGAACATGAGTCTGACCAAACTGTGGGAGGCAGTGGAAGACAGGAGTGCCTGGCGTGCTCTGGTTCATGGGGTTGGACATGACTAAATGACTAAACAACAACAACAACAACAGATTTAAAGACAGAGGGTGGGATTCACCTGCTCACCCCCCCCCCCCGTGCCCCCTGAACCTCCAGAACAGCAGGGGAGGGGAAGAGGGGGTTGTTTTGCCAGGCAGGCTGATATGCTTGCACAGGCGGGACATTTGTAGCAGCACGACATTGAATTCTACTCAGAGTATTTATGTAAACCTGGGACACTTTTTTCCAGAGGGTTTACTCTATATTTACTAGTAATGTACTAGAGTGCCATGGATTTGTAGTATTCATAAATAAAAATACAAGCTGAGTTATCACCAGCTTGTAAGAACCACCCTAATTATTATAAGTAGTATATGATCTCTCATGAACTTCCTGAAGGCGTAGTCTAAAAAAGTAAAAGGTGACCTGAGTTACCCAGGCTAGAAACATTTGCCTGGTTCTGTGCCAGCATTCGAGTGCCACACTCTCCTTAACATGTGGGTGAAACACAATCATCTCAGCTGAAAGACATCTAGCAAGACCTGATATGACTTTCTGCTAGCCTTCTGTAGGCTGTACAACAATTGTGCCATGAGAGTTAAACTGGTCAGTTTTTTGTGTTTCTGATCATTAGTAGATTATATGGTTGGGGTCTTTGGCTGCTGTAAACTAATTACTGGCATTTTTCTTGACAATGCTACAATTAGATTGGTCCTTTTCCAGTTTGCTTTTGGCATAAACCCAGTGGAGAGTCAAGAAGCATGCTTGTGTCATGCTTAGTTCTGATACCAAGGCAATGCAGCCTTTAGTTTTGTGGGGTTGCTATGTTCTAATCCTTATGTTTAACAATCCAGCATCTTTATGGTTGCTGAATTGGGCTCTGATTTGAAAAAAAGAATGCTTTCTAAAGATCCAGGTGTGTGTGGGGGGGTGGTTTGTTTGTTTTTTGCTGACCTGCCTGCAATGATATATAAAAGAGTAACATGTATGAGAATCAGGTGGCTGCAGTTACAGTGCTGCATTTATCTGGAACAGCCATTCAATTACAAGAAAGAAAACATCAACATGCCCTAGGAAAGGCTAGCACAGTGGAAAACCTGAGTCATTTCAGTTGCTAAATTAGTTTTAAATTAAATGTTTCTGAGGCCGCTGTACTAAGTTCACCCATTGTCTGGAAGAAGGACAGCGTTTGGACTTTTGCTCAAGCAACCAGCGGCTTCCATATTAATGTGGAGTGCCATGTGAAACCTGGATCACTTATTCATCCTCTGATTTACACAGAAGTAATTCCAATTTCAAATCATGCTCAGAGTTCTGTTTATTTTTATTTTCATTTTCCTTAATACAGTCAAGGAATAAAGGCAATGAAAATAAAGAGAAAGATCAGCAACGGAGCATAGCAATTTGCAGTGCAGTGTCATACAGTTAAAGTAAATACAACCAGAACAAAACTAAAAGAAGGAAGCAGTGGGTGGTGGGAGGAATAAAAGCGAGGGGGGGGGAGAGAGAGAGAGAATAGGTCCTGGCAGAACCTGCTGGCCGTGTGCTTCCTTCAAACAGTTTCCAGTGCAACTCCAAAATGTCCACGTGTCTGTTCTCTTTGTGCCACCTGCTGAAGGTAGCTTTTTTCATATGGTGCCAGAGTAGATGACCTTCTGACCTCTGAGCGATTGTGGGTGTGGTAGGAGTGGAGAGAGATACGCTCTTTCCACTAGTCTTTGGGCCAGCAACAGGGCGTGCAAAGTCTAATTACGTTGCTCGCCTGTCAGGACCCACAACACTGCAGGACAACTGAACATAGCATGGGCATCAAAGAATTTTGGGGATTTTCCTAGGACCAAAGTAATATGGATAATCCCCTCAGGACAGAGATCAGTCTGGGTGGCATGTTCATTTTTATCTCAGGAACCTTGCCCCCGCAGACTCGGGGGGGAAACATTTCCACCATTCCTAGTCACACTGTATTTCCTTGATTATATGTATAAGTTTGCAGTTGACCATGTTGCTGCTATCTCTGGGAACTAGAATTCCCAGATATGCTAGTTCAGCAGGACACAAACCGAAATTCCAAGCCTCGTAAAAACTGTGGGGCAGGACATCATCAAGGGATACAAGTTCTGGTTTGGACCAGTTCATGCTGTATACTGACAGGTGTCCAAAATAAGGGATGAGAGTTGTCAGTAAGTGACACAGGCTCAGTGGCATTCGTTTGAACTGGAAATGCTGTCTACCTCACCATAGAGGACATGGGCACTAGCTTTTTAGATTTCTTCCTCTGGCATCTCACTGCTGTTTTTGTTCCCTTGCTATCTATTAGTGTCAAGGAGGAAGGGATTGAGTGACATCCAGCTGAATATTCCTCCCCCCCCCCAGACCCATTTGATGAGCAGTGTGGCAGCCTTAGTTTGGACATTCCTCGTTCTTCAGTAATATCAGAACTTATGGCAGGGGGTTGGACTGGATGGCCCTTGTGGTCTCTTCCAACTCTATGATTCTATATTCCCCTCTTTGCCTTTCCTTCTTGTCAAGCTTCTCCCATTATTGGGAGCAGATTGGATAGGCCTAACTGTTGGCTCAGTTGCGCTCTGTGTGTCCATTTTAGAGCATTTTGTTACGCTGTAGAAGTGTGTCGCTATGTATTAGTCTGACTCGGACACTGGAAATCCACACTTGGCCAAGAAGCCCTCTGGGTGGCCCTGAGGAAGTCGCTGTCTATCAGCGCAGACTTCTTAAAGCATCTCTCTGAACTCCCTAGAGAGCACAGGGGTGGGGCATCTCTTTCGGTCTTTGGGCCACATTCACTCATAGGCAACCTTCTGGGTTGCACTGCAGCAGCAGGTAGTGCCAGAGGCAAAAGTGGGCAGAGCAAAGGATGCAGCGCACCTCCGTACAGTGACTCTATTTCAGCCGTGTAAAGGCCACAGGGTTCTGTGCAAGCAAGAGGCATCATTGCAGTTCAATACATATTGCAGCCAAATGAAGGCACTTGAGAAAGACATGGAGCTGGGTATAAATTAATGAATCTACAACAAGTAACTACTGTATGAATTATTCTAATAATGGATGTTGGAGGGGTTTTTTTTTTAGATAAAGTCTTCATACTGGGCTGGAGGAAGACTATTCTTGACATTTAGTGATAATAACAACTGGAGACCCCCTTTTAGACTTTTTGTGTGGAAATTAAAATGAATGCATTTTGGGTGTCTGGGGTTGAAGATTGGGAAATAATGTGATGATAATAATTATGTGACAAAATATAAAGATGCATATTTCCAATATTTCAGCTGCTACTAGCACCACCAGTATTATTACTACTACTACTACTACTGTTAGCAAGAAGTCAAAATCCTTTATGCATCCAAGCTAAGAGTATGTATCTTTTGAGGAGCAACCCTGCTATTATTTGACTTTTTTTAAAAAAAAATCCCTGGAACAGTTCACAGCATGTATATGCTAAAGGAGATGACTCATCAGAGAAAACAGTTTCAATCAGTCAATCTTTGTGGGTTAGAGTGAATTGCTGGGAAATTTCAAGAAACTACACAGACAAGAAAACAAACAGAAAGTAGGGTTCAGTGAAGCTACCCTGAAGTACTAATTCCAGTAGTTCTCTCCACGAGTGAGACTGTGCTGACAAATGGATTCCTAGTGAAGCAAGTACCCATAAGTCCTCCTGGGATACAGTGACATTCCCTTCAGAAATTATTTGTTTTGCACTTCCAACTCTTCCTTCAGAGTAAATTGCACATAATTGGTTCCAAGTTTCCTTGACAGTGGTTCCTTTTGACAATATTCAGTACTGATGTAAGAGCTCAGCATGTACATAGGAGCTAACTTATTAGCCACATTTGCTTTTGTGTATCTAATAACTTCCCTTAATTATCTAAGGCCTGAAGAGGTTTCCCCCATATATACATGGCAGAGCCAGGTGGTAGACATGAATTTCTACTCCCAAAGGCCTAGTAGAGTGCCAAAGATGTGTCCTACCTCTCACTGTGCCAATCTCATCTTCTTCTCCAGGTATTTCGTACCGATCTGATAACAGCTATGAAAATCCCAGATTCTTACCAACTGAGCCCAGATGAGTACTACATCCTTGCTGATCCCTGGAGGCAAGAGTGGGAGAAAGGTGTTCAGGTGCCAGCAAATACAGAAACAATCCCTGAACCAGTGGTTAGGTAAGCCTGATCTTCTTCTGTTTGTGAGATACCTTCAGTTGGTTCCCCCCCCCTCAGAGAGTGCCATGTTCTGCCTCTTATGATTCAATGAGGAATCTTTACATGGTCCCAGTTGTATAGGGTAGTTGTATAGGGGCTAACTTTTCCTGTGGGAGTTAAGAGTCAGGCCCAATGTCACCATGTGGCATCCTCCAAAAGCTGTTATGGTATCAACAAACTGCTTTCTGATTTAGGGCTGTTTGATATGCCCGAGAGAATCTCACTTCTTCTTTGACTCACTTGGGTTCTGAGCTAGAAGGCAGAACCAGCATTAACTTAGCTGTGCTGCTGTTGGAATAGGATCAGTCCCAGCTTTAACCACTGCACCAGCAGAAATCGGATTGCAAGCATGACATGATTCAAAGGAGTTAGTGGTTAATGAGAGGGTTTATGTGCACCTGAAAAACTACCTTGGGTATAAATTTCCCTGAGGCGGCAATCCAAAACCTGCTTGCCTGGGTTAAGCCCAATTGAATTCAGGACTTGCTTGTTACTAGACATGGTTAGAATTGTGCTGTTACTTCAGATAATTTGAGTGGATTTTGGCAGCCAAAAGCCTACTGCTGGTTGCATTATATGGAATGCTGCTGGGGGATAATGAATCCCAGGCTATTGCTGTGTTTTCCACCCTCCTGATCTTTCCTGTTTTGATGGCTTTGCAAAGTCTCAGGACAACTATGGTAAGTTAAAGTCAAGTGTGTTTGAACATAAGCAATAAATGTCCCCCGTCTCACCAAATTCTGTTTTCAAAGATTTTCACAAGTCCATACTGGACAGAACTGCATTCTATCTCCCTGTTTTCAGAGTTTCTTTCAGTGATATATTATATAGCAGGGATGTCCTACAGGTTGATTGCAGGGTGTCCCTGGTCGATCCCGAGACCCCGATGCCCCCCCAAAAGCTCTACATCTTTGGCTCAGCCTCCCCCCCAAAAAAGCTCAACAACTTTGATGCCATTTTTTAAATAGTGGGAATAAATCATAGTCTCTTGGAAGTTAGACGTGCCTGTTATATAGGGTCACTTGAACCTCTGAAATTGTTTTCCGTGTATTGCACATTTGACCACCCCCAGGAATGCATTCTTATAGAAACCATAATGCAGTCCAGGCTGCCTATAGATGCAGCTTCAGGGAAGTAATTCCCACAACAGTGTGCGGCCACAAGGGCACAAATTTCCACTGGGAATTGGCTTTTTCCTTGGACATCCTCTGACTCCTCATGGATGAGGCTGACTGTGAGACACCCCATGATTTTATTTTGAGAAGTATTGTTATCATTGGCACAACATACCTAAGTGAGTGGCTGGTGCTGAGAAGTGGTGTTGAATAGGGTTTTGCCTTCCCCTTTTCATGGTATATCTTGTAGAGCAGATGTTTATGGCTTGGTGCTGAGACTTTATGATAGAATACAACTCTTAAGTAAGTAATTGTTCAAGATTCTGCAAAAGAATTCTGGCAAAGAACAGTTCCAAACCCAAATCTCCCATCTCCTGGCATCCTTATTAGCCTCTTATTAAACGCTGAAGCCCGAATGGAGAAGGTCCTGTTTAAATTAATCAAGGCTGCTCTTGCACATGATGTACTGCAAAAGCAAATGACTTGCATTTGAGCAGGCTTTGGCCAATAATATCCCTGCCTCTGCATTTTGCCATTTCTTTTTTCTTTCCTGCGTCTTCTCAAGTCAACTTTGATATCGATATCAAAGATCCTGGGGCTTTCTGCACTTAAAAGATGTAATTCTGAAGCCCACTGTTAATCTGTGAAAATCAGTGCGTTGAAAGAGCTCAAGAGGATTTTAAGTGCATTAAGGTGTTTTCAGATTTCATGCAGGAAATTCCTCCCCGCCCCCCCCCCAAAAGGATGGAAATATTTTAGTAAAGTCAATAACTGCCTGAAGCACAGCTTGTCCAGCAGTGACAGCAGCAACAGCTGTTGGTGGAGGAAAGTTATGAAATAAACTTTTGTGCACTCATCTCCTTCCATAAGGATTTGGGGAGGGTTGGGGGATGAATGACATGACTGGAAAACAACAAAACTTCAATGAGGAATCTAAACGCGTCCAAAATGGAAGCCATAAAAATGGAATTTAAAGTTTATTTAATCCTTAAAGAAATGCTGGGTGGAATATCTATTTTTACCAACTTTGATACACAACCACAGTCTGTAGTCGTAAATGTCCTGCTCTAGGGCTGAAGGTTGATTTTGGTGCTGTGTCAAGATGAAAAGTGATAGCTTGAAGTTGCCTGGGCCGGAGGTGCCTATTTAAAGACAGACTAAACGGATTCACTTTTTTTTTTTTGGCAAGTAGACTTTGCAGGCAAGCAGTTTGTTTAATGAGATCTTCTCTTTCACCCCACTGAGGAGATAGCCAAAGGCTCTGGACACAGCCCAGCACAGAAGTGGGCACCCATAAAGCCTTTGAAATCAAGGCTTAAATGTTCCTAACTCCATGTTGGACTGAGGACTCTGAATGATATACCGAGACCAAGGGATTGCATATGGAAGCTGTGCTGTACAGTGTTTCAAAGGGGAAGAAAAATGCTTTCGCATAAACCAAAAGCATTTTTCTTGAGTAAGGAAATGTGTCCTGTCCTAGGGCTGTTGTGCTTCAGGCTTCATTATTCCACCGTCTTTTCTGAACTAATTGAATCATCTGCCACACACTATCAAGCCATTGTTGGCATTTCACAATACCATCTGAAGAACTCTTGACTTTTGGCAAAGGTTATACAGTACTGAACCCATTTGCTCTGTCCTATCAGTTTTTCCGAGGTTCAAGCAATGGTTTCTGTAAACCAGGCACTGATTCTCTACACCAGTCATGGGTAGAACTAAGGTTTGCAGGTTCTATTTTTGACTGTTGTAACTAGAACCCCGAGATCCATCAACCAGAACTAGGTGCAAAATTATGGCTCAGAGGCCAGAGCCAGAAGCAAAGTGGTGATTAAGAGGTAGCCTCAATTAACTATTGCTCTCCATGAACCATACCTTTGAATAATCTCCATATGCAAGTATAAATCTATATCCAAAGTACTACAAAAGAGAGATTTCAATGTATTTGAGGGGATATCCTGTTTAGGGGCATTAGAAATGCCATTCTACTACAAATCATCCTACAATGTACTAGTAGATCCCATTGTACTTTTTAGCCACTCTTGTGCGGGTCAGTGGTCTGAGATGATGAAATGAGTTTGATGTGGGATACCAGCAGCGCAGCCTGGAAGCGTCCTGCACTTGGGAATCAGGTGATCTCAGATAGCCAGTCACATGCTTTTGCCTGCTGCAGTCATTCAGTGTGTTTAACCCATCACTTAGGGAGGCCACCTGAATCCCTTTCCAGCTCTAGAATGTCTGCCGCTGGTAGACCTGACCATCTCACATTACACAGGAGCACCTTTCACAGTTCTGCAGAACGTGGCCCTTCTCTGTTGGCTGTGGATAGGGTGCCACCCAGCAGAGTTCATCTGTACTTCTATCCCTTGCCTGCATCCATCCTTGCTCAGCCATCTGCACGTCATTCTAAATTAGTGAGTCGAAATGGAAACCACAGCTTCCTGTGTCAGTAATGCAGGTGCATCTAAAATGCCCATTATTTCCTGTCAAGTGGCCATTTCAGTTTGCAACTTCCTACATTTTCTCATAGGCTAAAAACAAAGAGTCCCACTTCCACAGGAACATATCAAGACAGCTTTTATCTCCTCAGCTAGGTTTCAAAATAAGGAGTGATTTTTCAGGAGTGTCGCTACCACCTTGTAAGTCTGTTGTATCTCAGTTGTGACCACATTTTAAGAATCGATAGCATAGCCACTTTGCCTTGCCATAAATGACGGTAGTTAGCACAGCCAATAGAGGGGACCAGGAGTGTGGAATATAAATAGTGACACTGACGGCTGTCTTTATGGCAGCAAACAGGAAGGAGGGACGGGGGATGTATGCATGTATTGTTCCTTCTCTGAATACCCCAGGTGTTTTCCACTTTCTGTCATATGCTAGATGATAGTCCCATTCAAAAGAGGAAGGCGGATTTCAAACACAGAGTTTATGACTTCTGGCTATAAACAACACTTTGCACGTTTCACTTTATGACAAAAGCATGCACCCTCAACATTCTGTACATGTGAGACCCTGGAAGTATGATTTCTGTTTTGTCCAAAAGCAGGCTTCAAATAAAAACTGAATTTATGGAGGGGTTTCAGACTCTCTGGAAATTTTCTTTCAGATGTTACAAAGTCAGTCCTGGTTAGCTGATTTTAGAACTGCTGTGGGGAGACTTTGTGATGTCTGAAACCACGTTTCCCCCATAAAGATGAAGTAGCTACATAGTTGGCCCTTGAACAGTTGCTCTAATCTTCTTTTTTCCAGAGTGACTACCCTGGGCCAGTTAAATAAGGAGCAGGTGCTTCAAGGCTTTACAAAGCTGCCCGTGTCTAAAAAATGAGTAGATTATTTGGATTGATTTTGTGCCATCTGAAAATAGTCACAAAACCCTCATGCCAAAGGAGCCTTGGAAAATCCCACATCTTACTTACAAGAGGGATTTGGCTACTCGTTAAAGAGGGATGGCTCTGCCATGCAACTTAGCAACTACTCCCCTTTTTTTCTGGAGTGTCCCCATCCCTGCAGTATACACACTTGGGGAGGTCCTTAAAGCTGTTGAAGTGACGGGTGGGGAATGAGGTAAGAATATGTGACTTACAGAACCTGTACATGAACAAAGTAGCAACTTTTTTTTTTTTACCAGTTATACCACATCCTTCCACTGCAACATTTGGAATCTCAGACCTTAGTGGTTGTCTTCCTCTTAATGTTTTCTTTTCAATTTGCTCAAATAAACAGCACAGATGACCTAATGCTTGCTCAAACAAAAATGGGCAATTGCCCCCTCTTTAAGGTCTCTTCATAATGGGACAGCATAAATGCCTCTCTGAAAGTGAAAATGAAAGCCGTGGGGTTTTAAGCCAGCAAGGAGACAAATGCCCTGTGTTCTGTTGTGCTAATGCTGTCATTCTTGACAGTGATTTACATTGGGAATTCCTAGAGGGGAAAAGAGCCATACCAAGGTCTGGAAGCCACAAACACAGGCAATAGCATGTCATGACACATTTAGGAAATAATTCCGCTACATGCCATAGACAAATAATCTTCCTTAGTTAGCAAATGTTTAGATGATGCACAGATAATTTTTTTTCCTGGGAGGGAAAGACGGAAGCAAGATAATTTCTCTGCCTGTTCCTCCTCCTCTCCCAGCAATGAAGTCATTGGCTTCTGAAAGGAAATATTATTATTTTTGCTTTTCTTTTCATCTTTCAGCTTGGGTATCTATAAACTGACAACCTACTTCCTCATTGCCTCTAGGTGTGCATGCCCCAGACTGAAAAATAGGTTGTGGGACATATTTCTAGTGCTCCTGAATTCTGAAGCACGGGGTAGGGAAGGCAAGAAGGGTTTATTTAAAACATGTACCCCAGATATATATTTTAAAATTAAGATAGTGAAAGCCCCCTTGAAACCACTTGGTCAAGACGTAAGAGTGCTTCCATGACTGTTGCTGATTACAAAGGAAGAAATGATTTCTTGATGGTTTTCTTGGGTCTGAGCCCGTTTGATCCAGCCACAGTCCTCTCTCTTGTTCCCATTTAAGGTCTGTTTCATACCATGTATTGATTTCTTTGCTCTCCATTATCATTGTGTTTCTTACCTGGCAAAATTTTGGCACAGGTGTCTTGCACCATGAATTTTGGAAGGCAGGCTCCCAGTGCCTTACTCTTTGCACCATTGTGCTGGCATTCCAGAGAAAATATCCGCTGACCAGCTCTCCACCGCCATTCAGTATCATCAGTGTGAAACCTGTCTTGCTTGAACCCACTTGCCTCCAGAGTATCTGCCCTGACAGCTATATTGCTCATGCTAGGCAATCATTTCTTCGTCATCCTTTTCTGTTAAAGTTCTGTTATTTCTTTTTTTTTTTTGCAGAGAAGTGCATGACAATTTTTTTTAAGAGACCAAATAGCTGCAACAATTTGACTTGGTAGTCCCCTTCAATAGTTTCTCCAAATCATGTGGAGGAGAAAGAGTCAGAGTAGGGCCCACAACAACTGACTCTGCCCCCCGAGTCACACCTCCTGCTAATCCTAACCCTCACCACTCCACACCTCCATTAGGGCTGAAGATCTGAAGTGGGGATCCTGGCTCCCCATGTGATTGAGATCCCTGATCATGCAGGGTTCTCAGTCATGTATGGAACCTGCACTTGTTGCGTAGGCTTCCACCTTCAGATCTTCAACTGAATGGCGCTAGTGAATCAGCAGAATAAAATGGTAGAGGCTTTAGTGCAGTGGTAGAAACCCCAACTTGGAAACATGAAGTTCCATTCTCAATTTCTGGAATCTACAGTTTAAAAAAAGGATATCCATAGCAGGGTACCTTCATAGCAGAGAACCTCTGCTTAAGGTTCTAGAGCAGGCATCCCCAAACTTTGGCCCTCCAGATGTTTTGGACTACAATTACCATCTTCCCCAACCACTGGTCCTGTTAGCTAGGGATCATGGGAGTTGTAGGCCAAAACATCTGGAGGGCCGCAGTTTGGGGATGCCTGTTCTAGAGAACTAGATGGACCCCTGGTCTAACTGAGCTAAATCAGTGGTCTTAGTCCTTATAAAGTGACCTTTTATTAACACAGGGAAATGTTCAATTGGAAACTTGTTTCTGTTAAAAAGGAATTGGAACAGCTTATGGTTAAGCAGTTTATGATAGCTATACCCCCCCCCCCTTTTGCAGTACTGTACTGAAAGACCTCAAAATGCTTTGCGAACAGTCACAACTTTCTGGCAGTGCCTTTTCTGTGTATACTCCATGTGTAATATGAATCTGTTTGTAAGTACATTCTGGGTCACTGAGCAACTATTATTGATCAGTGTTTTCACTAACAGTGCATTACAACACCATCAAGGTCTGGTGTGGTAATACTTTCTAAACAGGGATGCTTGATGAGGACTTTTTTCCTGGGTGTGACAGGTTGTGAAATCGATATCCTCTATAATTATTGGATTTCACCTTAGTAACTGGTGAGGTGTCAAGATGAACTATTGTTTATCGTGATGACAACAATCTGCAACAAACCTTGGGCTTGTGTACTCTCCCTCCTCTCTCCTCAGATGTGGCTGCAATGTGCAGATTATATGGTTTTGCTTCTGGTTATCATCATCATCACAAACTAAAACTTCAACCAGTTTGCCAATCTTAACTATGGTTTGTTTGAAACAGGCCAGCTTCAAACCATTGAAACCATTGGGGTTTATTCCCAAGTAAATGTGCTTAGGACTGCAGCTTTCATGTATGCACTGGCCTCGGGTGTAGCTTCCCTCTCCTACCCTGTAAACATATAAGTTTGAATTATTGTTTCTAGTCATTCCCATTCTGTATAAAGCTGTGCAAATGATACCATATTTTTTTAATGGCAATGTACATTTCTTGCCTGAATTCATCTCAGTGAGTATCCTCGTTAATATCTTTATAGGTCAGATTTCATAGATTTCTAATCAGCTGTACAGGATTTGAAGCACATAGCAGATGCATGAGTGCGCACAGGCAAACCCACCAAATCCAGTTCCTCTTGTCCTTTAATAGGTGGTTGCAAATGCATGCATTTTTAATTGAAAGACTTCAAGATACTTTATGTTGCTTCGATAATCAATCCTAGTCCTTTTAATGTTAGTAACTCTGACCTAGCTCAGACCTACTCAACTTTTGACACCCCTACCCCCAAAACCAAGCAGAGTCCACAAGCCATACCGGTACATGTCAGGCCACCAGGATCTCAATAACAACAGCCAGGTTAGGATTGTAAAAAAATGGATTTGGATTTAGCTTCTGTTGGGGAGTACACGCTATTTCTGAAAAGTTCCATCCCACAATTTTTTGCACTTCCCTCCCATCACATATGCAGAAATGTGCCCCTTACTCCACACTCACACAGTCAGCAACAAAGAGGGGACATAGATCTTGACTGGCATCCAGTGCCCTCTTAAGGGCATCCACTCTGTTTTCAAGAACTGATTTACGTATGCAGTATCTCTTTGGTCCCAAAGCCTGACAAGTGAGTATTCAGTTCCCCCTACTGCCCAATCCATTCCTATCACACAGAAGGGCCTTTCTCATTAATAGGTTTCTCTGAAGAATAGGAATTAACAGCTGGTGCATCAAGCAGCAAATATGCAACTAATATAACTGAACATTGCTGATATTTACAATGCAGCAAAATTGCTTTTTGTCATCCAATCCCCTCACCCCAAAAATCTGTCCCTTTGTTTTTGTTGGAATGGAACCAAATCTTTACTTGTTGCTCAGTGTCTCTATTCGATTTGTATCCATAAGCCATTCCATAAAATACTGAAAATGTTCCCCTTAATCTCTTGTGTTTTAATAATAGACTCCCGATTATCCCTCAGAGACATTGCTGTAGGTCGCAAGTGCTTTTATTCTCAAGGACTCTGCATGGCAGTTATCTTCTGGATGATGGACTGGAGTTCAGACTTAAATAATTCATTTGTTCAGCCTGTCAATTTTTTCTAGAAATGTTAAAAGTGAGAAAGGCATGAACACCAACACTTTTTGGACTTAACTAGTCGGCTGAGTATCAGGCTATTTTAATACACCAATAACAGCTTGGGATCTATTTTAGGAATGCTGTCTACTGGATGGCAGCTTAGTCTTCCTGTTTGTTTATTTATTTTTAACCTGTTAAAAATGTATCTTCAGACACCTCCCCCGGAACAGATTTCCTGTGGAATTTTCAGAGCTGCATAGGAATGTGGCCAAGTTGCATGCATATTCATATTTGTTGTGAAGGCTCGATGCACAATGGGATTTGTAGTGTTCTTTTTTGTGGATCAAAATGAGTGGGGGGGGGGCACATGCTGCCACTTAGTACAGTTGGAATAGGTTGCAATGATGTCAGCTCGGCAAGTGACACGGTCTGCATCTTGCTGAGAAACTCCCGTGTTTCTTATTCAGAACAGAATTGTGGAACGTATTAGTAGTGTTGTTGCTTGATATGTTGAAATTTCAATGAGTTAAAACAACCACGTGCGCATATGCAAGTGGGCACATGTGATTTTAAAATAGGATAATATAGCTATCACAAGAACAAATAATTCCCATTGCAGCCCATGTGACAACAAGAAAAACTTTCCTGGTCCATGGCAAGCCTGTGGTGGACTTGCAGAAAGTAACAGAGCAGCTTAGAATTGAATCCAGGCAAAGCAAGAGAGAAAACCTGTTTTCTGACTCACTTCTACAGGCATTGTTCGCTGTGGCTAGGATGGATAGTAAACAATCATGGTAAGGGTTTTAAGTTTCATTCCTGTGATGAAGTGGATAAAGTGCTGGGACTGAATGTGAGAGATGCAGACTGAAATCCCTGCTGAGCCACAAAGCTCACTGGGTGGCCTTGAGCCAAGTCAGTGTCTCTCAGCTTAAAATTCTTGGGCCATTACTGTAGTCCTGTGAATTCTTTTGACCTGAAGTCTTAGAGGAGGGAGACACAGGCAGGATACTTTTCCATGCCTCTTCCCCACCCTCATCACAATGCATAGAAAGCACACGTGCATTAGCTAATACAGGTTATGATTCCTGTGTGGCTTGGGGAGAATGGGAACAGGGCAGGAAAGGGACCACATATAAGCCTGAGTCCAGCTCCTAATCTCATAGGGCATAGAGATGAGTTCAGAAATGCATCACACATTTTAACTGTCTCAAACATGCCACCAGCTGAGATATTCCATTCTAGACAATGCTCCTGGTAGATCTGGAAGCGTTCCAAACCAAAGGTATGTCTCTGGTAGTAGACTTTAAATGCCAGCTCTCTCTCTCTCTCTCTCTCTCTCTCTCTCAAGCTCTTTTAAAAACGAGGGATAAGGTTTCTAACACATTGTTAATTTCAATTTAATGAGCCAGCTCGTGTTTGAGAATTGGTATCAGTGTTGCCAAAAGTGTATGAAAATAAGCTTTGAAAGGGGGAAGGATGGAGCAATACATTAACTGGAGCCAAATTACTAATACAAAAGCATCTGGAATTATTTATCTAATTATCAAAGCCGCAATATTTTCAGAATTCTTTCAGCAATGAAACAGACAACTATTCATTTGCACTCCTCGGTTAAAAAGGCACTATGGGAAAGTGTTGCTCTCCTCCCACACCCACCAATAAACTATAATAATTCACCCTTCTGATCATACCTTCCAACTCCCGGTTAGAAAAATCCAGGATCAGCAGCGCTGGCACCAGAAGTCGCTTCCAGACATGTGTAGAAGCAACTTCCGGTGCCAGCGCTGCCCAATTTCTGGTGCCCAGACATGGGCAGAGCGGCACAGGAAGTCGCTTCTGTCCAGACATGCTCAGAAGTGACTTCCGGTGCCGCTCTGCCCGATTTCTGGTGCCCAGACATGGTCAGAGCACCTGAAATCGGCTCTGCGCATGTCCAGACATGCACAGAAGGAGCCTCCCTGGCAGGTACTGAAATCCGGGGGATTTACGGGATTTTCCCACTCCAGGCTGCCAGCGGGAAACGGTTTAAAATACGGGGGTTTCCCGCGAAAAACGGGAGACTTGGCAGCTATGCTTCTGATAACAAATATCACAATGGCACCGAAGCCCACCAATAATGAAGAGATGGTGAGATGGCTACTAAAGAGGGATCATAGTGCCCTTGGTGTATACATGGCAGCCGGAGCCCATATGTAATTTGGTTGCAATGTAAACAGACCAGTGTTTATTGATGTCCAGTGAAAAGTTGGAGGACTTCATGGGAAAGTTTATTAAAGTTTAAAATCCTATATTGCTCCCTGATACAATACTTGATTTTAAAATGCTTAGGATCATAGTCATGACGGCTTAGTACATGCCATTCTGTGTGTGGATTGCCCTTTTGTCTACCTTGCACAGAAGAGTTTTCTGGGCGGGAGGAGTGGGAGAAGAATGCATCCAATAGTTGAGGGAGTTACGATTGAGAGATCTTTGTTTCCAGACATTTTGGGATCTCTATTGACCTCAGTGGGAGTTTCTTAACTTCTGTCACCTCATCTGCAGATTTTATATGCCATTCCATGCCATTGTCTCTCAGGGTGAGAAATTATATCGGAGTGAGTGTGGGATTCATTCTCCCCTCCCTCTGCTGCTCTGTCTATTTTTGTTTCTTGTGCAACAGCACACTAGCACACCTGCTGCATTGTCATGTCTTCAGACCCCGCCATTGCAAGGGGACTTACTAGCATGCTTGTTTATATACATATACATACATAGGAATACAGCTTTTACTTTCATTGAATGGTATTTTGTTGGTTTACCAGTGGGTATGATTTCAGAAAACTTTTCATTCTTTCCTAGGATTTCTTCCTCCCCCCTCCACAATATCACCAGCCCCTTCCCATGTCTGTGAAAGTCATAAGACTTGGCAAAGCTCTAAATCATTTTGCCAGATACATTTAATAAGCAGCTATAATTATCAGAAAATAAAAAACATCCCTTTTGCAGTGTGTTGTATTTTTTTTGGAGTTGTGCTATTTTTGTAAAATAATTCCTGAGTGAATCAAGGTGGCAGTAAATAACAATGTGAGATTTAATTGTAGACTGCTAGCAGAACTATCGTCCCACTTTAATAAGCTGATTTGTTTATGGACATTGGCCATGAAGGTTTTATATTAGAATGTAGGTAGAGAGAAGATGACTGACTTTGACATAATAAAATTAAGGATTTGCATAAGGGAATTACTATATGGAATGATGTAGCATGCCTATCTAGCACATTAAAGAGGAACAATTTGTATATAAAATAAGAAAACATATTTGCTCCTGCTGGTTAGCATTCATGATACAGAATACTCAGGAGCTGTATTGAACCATTTTTCAACCATGCACCAGCTTCATAGTTCAGCTATTGGCTTATTTTCCCCTCAAGCGCCTCTGGCAATTTCTCATACAGTGTTTTAATTGTTGTAACCTGCCCTGGGACCTTGGGGTGAAGGGGGAGGAATGAATTTTAATAAGAACAACAACAACAACAACAACAACAACAACAACAACAACAACAACAACAACAACATAATACTACTACTCAGGGGCAAGTCTAGGTTTGTTTGTTACAGAGAATACCAGATTTTATGGCCAACAACTGTTCCCTGGCAGACAGACTGGTATGGTACATATGTGGTTGCCACATTTATGCAATACACTAATAAGTGCATGCTTACTGTATTGTATGTGTGTGCTCAGAAACATACATGAGATGACCCTGCAGCTATTAAAACTAACATTTTTATTTTTTGCTTCTGGAGCTTCCTTGAGTGTGTCAGGGCTGTTGCAGCCATTCACAGATACGCCCTGACAGGCCTTGATGCAACAAGCACTGTCTGCAAATATAGCAACAGCTAGCCAGAAGTGATCACTAATTGCAGCAACTGAAAATGGGCTGTGCCTAAGGCATAAAACATGACCAGGACTCTGTACAGCCGTACCTTGGAATCTGTTCCGGAAGTCCACTTGACTTCCAAAGGGTTCAAAAACCGAAGCATGGCTTCTGATTGGCTGCAGGAAGCTCCTGCAGCCAATCGGAAGCCCTGTCGGATGTTGGGCATCCAAAAATTGTTTGCAAACCGTAACAGTCACTTCTGGGGCCAAACCGTTTGGGAACTAAGCTGTTCAACTTCTAAGGTACGGCTGTATCTCTTTTTGTGGATATCCTGGGCCATATATTGCATGCTGCAAACAAATGTTTCCCCAAGGACAGTTGTGTAGTGAAGATTTGAAATACCTGAAATGGCCACTGGCTTCCAGTTGCATTGCACTTTATCGTGCATTCCTGCATAGTTGCAGCTTGGTAGGCACATGGAACAAATCACCCTTCTCCACCTTTCAGAATACATGCATTTTATTTTATTTTTAAACAAAGAAGTAATAAAGATATTCAGAAAGTAAGGAACCATTGTGGTGTTACGAAGCAGCAACAGGAGAAGAAAAGCTAGAGGTGAAAACAAATCATACTATATAAGAAAATCCCATGGCATCTGGTTGAGGCAGATAGCCAGGCAAATGCTTTATTTTTTTCATGGCCACATACTGTGCCCACCCCCACCCCCTAGTAGTTAAGTCATGATTATTTGTTCCATTGAGGTTTCTTGGGCTGGAGTGGCTCCCCAGGGGGCAGAGCTTCAGCGATGTCCTTCACTGGGAGGGCTGAGGAGATGGCAAAGTCATGGCTGCACAGAAGCAGCAGTGGGAACACCAGATTGGCTTTGCTGGTGTGTCTGCCATGTCCTGACCTCACTGCCTCCTGTTCCTCCTAGTAAGCATCAACAGCAGGAGGCTGTTGCAGTGGCTCCACATGACCAGGAGAGCCATTCCTGCTCAAGACTAGTTTTTTAAAGGAGTATTGCATGTTTGAGATGTGACCCCAGATGCTGCTGTTTCTGGAATCACTAAGCCAGTCACCCCTGTGTTCCAAATCTACCAACCTCCACACATCTGTTAGAGGCCCTGGTTTAATGGGAGCAACTCTTTAGCCCAAAGTGTAAACATGGTTGTTCCGCCATGAACCCTCCAGTTCATGTCTAATTTGTAATTATGAGGATAAACTGTCAATCTGGAGTTGAATCAAAATGATCTATATGACTTGGGGCACACCAGTTATAGTCAAACAGTTGGATGTTGGGATAAATGTAAGTGCTGTTCACACTGACGCTCCTCTTGCTGCATAGTTTGTTAATTACCTTCTACCTTTAATGAGGGGGAGAGGTGGTGGAAGGGAGCGCACAAGTTCAGAACCCGCTTTTGATCTTGCCCTATATAGAATTCGATGGTGAAGCAATATCTGAACAGGTCCCAATTACTAGTTAAGGGATGCTGCTTTTAATCCTGGCACGCAGAATATTCACAACAAATGTTCAGTGTCGTGGATGAGTAACACATACAATAAATTTGTTGTAACTTGTTTTGGGGGAGCAGTAATAATCTGGGAATCACTTCTCTGCTGGGTTCCCAAGTATGTTTTGACTTCAGTAGAACACAATTCTATGCACATTGAGTCAGAGGTAAGTCCCGCTGAGTTCAGCTGGGCTGTGATGATACCAAACTACTGCATTTGGTGACCCAATTGGCAAGAGATTTGTTCGCTTACTCTTCTGCAGAGGCCTTTTTGATCTCCTATTCTAGAGTGATATTACCAGAGCAGTGCCACAAGGCCTAAGTTGCTCTTTGTCACTTTTGATTGCGCTAGGCAAGTCACTTCTTTTCACTGTACATCTTGTTATGCCATTTATCTTGCAGCAGTAACAATTTATTTCTCACATTTATTCCCCACCCTCTCTCTAAGGACCTGGCGGCAATTTTGGTTTAGAAAGTACTGGATGCCTTGAGGCAGGGCCAGCTGCTCCCATATGAATTTGCCTCAAATATCAATACCCTCATCAGGCACCTAGCTCTGAGTGGCCCCATCTTCTGAGGTTAGGTGAACAGCTGCCAGGAGCAGGATCGTTCCCCTTTTCTACACCCTATTTATAGAATTCCCTACCAACCTGACAGTGACAGTCCCTTTGATGCTGATAGTGTGCCAGCTAAAATGATTTTTTTTTTGCCCAGGCTTTTAGTGGCAAATAATAATAGAATCATAGACTTGTAGAGTTGGAAGAGACCACGAGGATCATCTAGTCCACCCCTGCAAAGCAGGTATCTTTTGCCCAACGTGGAGCTTGAACCCATGACCCTGAGATTAAGAGCCTCATGCTCTTACCAGCTGAGCTATCCCAGATTTAAAAATTAAGAATGTTACTGTGCTGCTGCTATTGGTTTTATTGATGTATTTTTTAAATGTGTTTTATGTTTGCTGTTTTTAAAAAACTATTTTGTTGTAAGCTGTCTGGAGGACTCTGCTCAAAAGGCTGGGTAAACATTTTAAAATAAATAAATACTGTACACAGATGTCACTCCATGTTATCCTTGCCGCAACCCTGTGAGACATGACTATGCCAAGATTACCAGTGAGGTTCATGACCGAATAATATTTTGAACCCAGGTCACTCAGGTCCAATTATAGCATCCTAGCTGCTATATGACACCTTTTCTCCAGATATATCATATTACAAAAACCATGAATGACAAATTACAACATAGAAGCAAATGCCAACCGATGGTATTAATAGTGTTCAATGCTGTGTCTAAAAGAGAGGCTTTTGCTGTGTGAACTGAGGTGAACTGATGGCAGATTATAGCCACAAATGATATTTTTGACAAATCTGGTCTGAAATACATTTAGGTTTTGCCTCCTCTCAGTTGAGTGCATTATTTATTTTCCTTGTATTGTATGCTTTCCAACCAATTCAATAGACTACTTCCCTTTAACGTCATGAATTCAGGAACTTAATTTCTGTCTGAATTTCTGTCTACGGCCCCATTCATGTTTGCCACTTGGCACTTAAAGCGACATGCAAGCAGGGCAAGTGATGACAAACATGCTAAACTCCATCCCACCCCTATGTAACTTTGCCCATTGCCACCGACAAGTTGGAGGGCAAAGTCCAAAGTTGGGAGCCTCATCTACTCGTGGAGACTATACCATGATTCAGGTGCCCAATTTTTCAGGGCCCTGTGTGATGTGGGAAGGCTCCAGCTCATAGAAAGTGACTGGCTTAGCAATGCAGAGTGTTTGTGGAGTTTACCATGCTTGGAGACACCTGTGCTGCTTGTGTGTAGCCTTTGCATGTAAGCAGCACAGCTGATTAGGGCAGTTGAATGTGTGAACTGAATCCATGGAACAGAATTACATTTGAGGTGATAGGACACCCTCACTCCACCCCAGCATTGGAAATAATGCAGGGGAACAAGTTTGTGTTACTCAACGCCATCCAGATGATTAGCAGTAAGTTGTGGGTCCTAAATTGGAAACAGTGTGGATTGAGTTGCCCGCTAAGTCTTTCCATCAAGACCTTCGCTTCCTTAAACATACTTAAATATAAGTGTTTTCAAGAAAAAGATAGGCATAAATTACAGAAACGCATCCACTACCTCTGGGCTGCACAGTCCCTAAAAAGCAGCAGAATAAGGTTACCAGATTTTTTTCAATGAATCCGGGGACACCTTTCAACATCAATAGATTTTGTATGGGGACTGATTTGTAAATCTGGGGACTGTCCCTGGGAAACAGGGATGTCCGGTAACCTTACATCAGACTTTACTCAGCAGAAAGTTACTCTTTAGTGGCAGCCCTCCTTCCTTACCATGCTGAATTCGGCCTTGAACTACTTGCCTCCTGGCTGTCTAACTGTTTTAATGGACCTCCCTTGTCATTCATATGCCACCAGGAATCATGGGAATGCAATTTCCTGTGGGACGGGCAATAGCCCTGCTTTGCACGCAGAAGGTCTCAGGTTGAATCGCCAGCATAAGCTCCTCCCCTTGGGATCTCTGCTCAAGGAATGTTTAGAGCTTTTCATTTTCCTGCCCTCAGACTGGGATGTACCATCCCACACATTTCGCTGCCTTAATGTTTGATGAGCCTTGGGGGGGGGGGGCGCGGCGGCGCTTGGGACTCCAGGTTAACCCTATGCCACCCAATCACAGACAGGTAAAAACAAGCACGCTCATTTTATATACAAGCACTCCAGGACAGTCAAGTCCAGTTCCTTCACAGTCTGTGATAAAAGTCATTTTTTGATGTTGTTCGCCTGCATGTTTGAAGTGAGCCTCCAATGTCTTGTTCTCCTTGCTTTCCAAATTTACATATACTTCGTTTCAGGGCATGCCAGTGTCCACCATGCATTTAAACTTTATCTGAATATCTTTGATGTCCTCCACCTGGGCCATTCAGATGAATGTAGCTGTACTGTGTATGAACAAATGGATCTTGTACCTCCAATGCAGGCTTTACATTCTCAGACATATCTGCTTCCAGAGTAAGGAGCCCTCCAGTGCCTCTGGCTGTAAATGAAAGCTTTTAATAGGGTGGTTTGCTGCACACCCTGAGATGAGCTCTCAGAGGTTTCCTGTTCTAACATCACTTATTAACATCATCTTGAGATGACTCATCTCTGCCTTTCAGTTCGTCTTGTTACTCCCACCTCTGGCACGAACTTCAAACGGCTTCAAAGGGGAAAAAATATATAATCAGCATACCAGACTGCAGTAGTGAAGGAGCATCTCCTGGCTATTTGCTTAATTTTTGCAGGTACAAACCTTTCCACATATGAACATGTGGGATAAGCAGCCATATGGCTCTTCTCTTTCATGGTAATGACCGAGATGTGGGGCTTTTTTTTAAAAAAAACCCAGCAATAACAGTATGCCATCGAACATTATTATTGTTATTTTTACTTTTGAACAATCAATTATCTTTGCCTGGGGTAGGGGAGGAGGGAACCAAGCCTGGCCATTGGGCTCTAGGTAGATGCTTCAAATTTTAAAACAAATTTCCCAATTTTAATAGAAATGATTTCCCATATATTCTTGTATTTCACTTAGGCACCTTTAGGTTGAATGCATTTATTCTTTTAATGATTTCCCCTTTCAGTGTATTTATCCCCTGCCCACTTTCTAGCCTGTTTGAAAAGATTCCCTCTGTACATAGGGATGAGTCACTCAGTTCCTGTGACATTTTCTACCCCCTCCAATGGTTATGATCAATTCTTTCTGTTCTCTTATCTCCCTGTATATACCATGCAGAGCCTTTAAAGTTCAAAAGTGTTATCTTGTTCTCTTGGTGGCAGACTTATCTCGACATAAAGTTGGTTTCATTCATATTGTTCCCTCCTTTAAACTTAAGAACACTCATCCTGAGCTTTTTGATGTTCACTCTTGGTGCTTCACATTAAATCCCCATCTTTTTAATTCTGAACCTGGAACGTTCCTATTTTCCACCCAACACCAACAGAAGCAGCTAAGATATGAGGCAGTGCAAAATTGCAGCTGCCAGACCAAATCTGCAATGGGTGTTTCACTTACAGTAGGTACACTCAGTGCCTCCTGTTGGCCCAGACTGAACATCATTTTTAAGGATGGAAAGGCATGCTTTTAAAGCATTACATGGCAAGGATTTCAACTTCTGTATCTCTCTCTCTCTCTCTATCTCTCCATAATTTACCATTTACACCATGACAAATAATAATCCCTGTTAGCTACCAAGTTATTTTCAAGGTTTGGGAACTGGGATACCTAAAGGATTGCCTTCTGTTATTCAGACCTGCTAGAATGTTAAGATCAGTGGAGGAAGCTTTGTTAGCAGGTAGCTTTTTAAAATATTTTTCTTGCTAACAACATGGATGGGCCTTCTCTGGAGTGGCACCCATTCATTGAAACACTCTCTCTCCTGCTGGACAGGAGGCACTCACAGGAGACTGTTAAAACACATTTCTTTTGCTCTGGCTTTCACCAACTAGTTCACTGGCCCATTTTAGATATTATGTACATTCCTGACACTGGACAATATCTAACTAATGTGTCTTGCTAGCACAAGTGTTTACACTTGCATAACAGAACACCCTTCCCCTGCATGCCTTCTAAAGTTCCAGAGCAGATTTGGGGAGGACGCAGGGGGAGGAGAGAGGAGAAGTGCCATTGCACAGGTGTATATCCTTGCACTGGTGGGGGAGCTCGAGTTGGATGCTGCTTATTTATTATTTGCTATTGATCTTCTTTAAGTCACTGTGTGTATTATATTTGCATCAGCCCTGGCTGTGCTAAGCACTGACTAGGATTGACCTTATACTCAGAATTTGAAACCAGAGTTTGAAACAGATATGCAAACCCTTGTTATGAGCGAATCTGGTTATAGAGTTAAAGCAAACTATAGAATTAATGTGTGGGAGAAGGAAAGAAGAGGGGTATGGAGTATGCATGTCTGCATCATGTTTCTGATCTCAGTTGTGACTGCATTGTACAGTGGTACCTCGCAAGACGACTGCCTCGCGCAACAAAAAACTCGCAAGACGAAAGGGGTTCGCGGTTTTTTTGGTGACTCGTAAGAAGATGAATTTTTCTATGGTCGTGCTTTGCAGGACGATTTTTTTGCATTTTTTTGTTCTGGTTTGTTTTAAATCGTTTATTTTTGCAATACAAAAATTTTCGCAATACTTAATGACTCACGGAACAAATTAATTTCATCTTGCGAGGCATCGCTGTAGCCTGATAGCTCTATGCCACCAGAATGCTGTTGGTCAATGGGAATTTTCGTGTTGGCCAGATGTAAAAGGAGAGAGGGTTCCTGCCTCTTTATAGAGTTGTGTAGAAGAGGGAATTTCAGCAAGTGCAGCTTGTCATGCAAAGCCCTGTGTAGGAGTCTTTCATCTGGCCACCATAGTTGTGTTGCCAATTTTTAATCTCTCCTTGTCCATTGAGGCTTGTGTGGTACTAGGGAAGTGCTAACAATTTATACTTTGCATACATTTACCTGAATCGGTGCTCGACATATTTTAAAAACGCACATGCAAGATCCTGTTAGAAGATAAATTCTAGATTCTGCACAGGCCTTCTTCAAAAGTGCCAAAAGTGATTGGTCATAACAGCAAGCCTCTTTTTCGAAAACAGCGATAACATAACTTACATCTGAATCTATGACTCATTCCATAACTGCCTCAGAAATTACAAGGCCAACTTTTGCCTCACCAAATGTAATTAAGAGGGCTGGGGAAAACACACAAATCTTGGCTTTCCCCACTTCCATCATAAGACTTGAGGAATGGGTAGCATCCTGCCCTCTGTATGTTGTTGGACTACAACTCCAATTGTCTCTTGACTATTAGCCATGCCAGCTAGGGCTGGTGGGAGTTGAAGTCCCCCAACATATAGAGGGCCACAGGGCCCCCATTTCTGAGCTAGACAACATTTTAATAAGTGAGAGAACAAATTTGCAGTACCCTATCATAAAAGCGATACCATGAAAGAAATGGACTCTCAAAGAACCTTCCGCTAGCCTAGAACATGGGCAGAATAGAGGGAAAGGATCATAGAGAGAAGGAGCAGTGAAAGAGGACGTTTATTACAGAATATGTGGCAGACAAGGGTGACCTTAGACACCTTAATTTCTCACCCATAATTAAAATGGGAATAACGGTGATCTACCTCATGGTATTAGTGTGAGGGTGAATGAAATAATAGTTGTATAGCATCTCATATGCTGAAATTGCTATAGAGATGACTGATGGTGATAATAAAAAGAATTTGGGCCTCTGGTGAGCACCCTTGACCTAACTATCCATCCTTCCTGTCTCCAGATGATGTTTCACACGTGAACCATGGTACATTAGCCTGCCTTTTATGCCTCTCTTTTATTTCCATTGTTAACATGTTTATAGCAGGCAGTATTCACTGTGATGGCTTTTTTCTTAAAGCCTTAAGTGGTTACACAATAGTGCTGTATATTATAGTGCTGGACCCCTCCAAAAAAAATACCTTTGGGGAAAGGTAGTCGTTTATATGTGCCTATTCTGATGCCCTATTCATAGATGATAGTAAGGAACACAATATCCTTGGGATAATGTTCGGTTTTAGATTTCAAGGAAACTTGAAGTATATTTTGGCACTGGACTTCACATCAGCCCACTGCCAGGCAACAAGCCTCAGCTTTCCTCTTTGGAGCTGGAGAGGAGGGGTGGGGCTTGTTTTTGGCAATGGGCCTATGAGGCTCTCGCAGCACAGCTCCACAACAGCAAAGCTCGCAATGCCAAAGTAATAAATTCCAGCCCCCTCCTTCAGCTTGGAACTGGGAAGGAGGAGTCCAGGGATTTCCCCCATTCTTATGCAGGGCTGAGCACCTCCATAGCACGCACGGCACAACTGGGGAGGAACCTCATCCCCTCCCCAGCTCCAGGGTTTGGCAGAAGGTTGGGTCATGACACACTTGCCAAAGGACGAGGGAACATCAGTGGAATTGTGGACCTCTGGGCGTTATGCTTGGCATGTTATTTTTAGACCCATTCCTTAATGATACTCAACACTGGATTTGTCTTTATTATGCTTGCAGTATACTGAGTCCTTGTTTCCATTGAATTTTCTACAATCCACTAATCTTTTCCTGGGCAGTTTAAGATCTTATCAGTGTATATGTCGTTAGATCTCTCCACCTCTTCTCATTTTCATCACTTTGCACTTGCTAATGTTGACTCTTACAGGCCAGCACTCCTCAACCTGGTGCCCTCCAGATGTTTTGGATTACAGTTCCATACAGCCAACTCATGCTAGCTGAGGCTGATTGCAGGGCACTAGGTTGGGAAAGTCTGTTTTGAGCTGTTGTGTGAATTTGTCATCCAGCTTAGAGAGCTACTTTTCTACCCTTTTCCACTTTGTTTCGGATTTCACCATCCTGAATTAATTGAATGTTATCTGCAACTTTACTAGCTCATTGTCTCTCTTGACTCCATATAGTTTCTGAATAAAGTAAACAGAACCAGTTGCAAAAGGTAATCTTTGAGAACCTTACATTTCACTTCTAATAATGGTAATAATTATCAACCCCTAGCTCTTCTCTCTCTCTTTTAATTCAAGTACATAATGTTTGGTGGTCACTGCTCTGTGCCTTCTTAAGACCTTCTGAGGCAGAATGAGGCAACAAGTTTGATATTATTTGTTTCATTTATGTATTATTTCCGTTGAAGTGATTTCACAGAACAATAGAAACATATACAAAACAGTCACATATATAAAAACAGATAAAATGGTTGCATATATAAGAACTATTAAAACAATTAACGCATATTAAAATGACTGCCATATAAAAAACAATTTCCAATCAAATACAGATAGATACCAACTGGGACAAATAAGCTTTGTTGAAAGAGAGAACTTTCAGTGTGTTAGCAGCCATTACTCTCATCTATGGGACCTAGAGCAGGAAGTGCCTACCAATCAGCAAATTGTTCTGGGGCCTTGGGAACAGAGCCTTTATACTCCGTAGAAAAAGGGAAGGGTTTTGACTGTTGTGACCAGGCAGGCACACTATGCAGGTTAAAGTTTACTGAGATCCCCAGTTGAAAGCAGGAACCCAGACTAGTACCTCAGGAGACCCAGAACCATGTTTCATGTTAGCTCTGGAAGGCCTTTGGCCACCATACTTCATATTAATTAGCAGGAGCAAAAACCCAGAGAGTTGCATAATGAGAAATGTAGTTGCCTGCTCTTCCAGCTCTTGGGGATATTTCTCATTTTTTCCCCTCTGAACTGACTCTAGGATGTAACAAGGCTCCCTTCATTTCACCAGGGAGTTAGGTACCCTGGCATAACTCTGGCAGCCTCCTTTCTTCTTTCACCTCACGATGAAAAACAAAAGTGGAGGTTACAGTGTAAGGACACAACTCACCAAAATCCCGAGAAAGCTTAGGCCATAGTTACCATCTAGTTTTAATCTATAGTCAAGCTTCAGGTTATTAATTATGCTGGTTAACAGGTCAGCACTTTTTGCCTGAATTTTAATTGAACAGACCAAAAGTATTTCATCACAAAACACATAGTGCAATTCAACATTGCACTATCACAAACATTCTGTCTGCTCAAGCAGATCAGTTTGCCAGATGAAACAGCCCCTCTCGCCTCCTCCAACACACTGTTCTGGAGGTTCTCCAGAGCTGTTCAGAGCCACTTTTGGGGAGGAGGAGAGTGGGGCGAAAGCACCATTGCACAAGCAGAAGCTCTTGTTTGTGTGTCATGTGAATGCGTCCTGTTGTTGTTGTCGTTGTTGTTGGAATTCATTGCTACAAGACATGCTGATGGTTAAAAGGGGATTAGAAAAATTCATGGAGGATAAGTCAGTCAGTGGCTATCAGCCATGATGACTAAGTAGAACTAATTTTGCAGGATAATAACTATTTTTTGACGTTCACCATTACATAGCCTTCTCTAACCTTGTTCCCTCCAGATGTTGGTGGATTGCAGTCCCCATCAGCTGCAGTCAACTTTGCTGATGGTCAGGGAGTGATGGGAATTATGGTCCAGATCACCCGGGGTGCACTAAATTTGGAAAGGGTGGCACCTAGGACATCATCTGTATAAGAATTCAGTCCATCCTGTGAATCTGATGCAGTGGGCTATTGCTAGGAAAACTCCCACCACAGCCAAACAGTTAGTTATCACAGAGTTTTGTGGCATGATTTGCTTCTATGGTAAAATAAATGACATAGATATCTAAGTCAATATATTTAAAAGTTTGCCCTCTCCATTTAGGACGCACACTGCAGCACAGGTATAAATGTGTTGCTCAAGTCAAAAGTAGTGAATCCAAGCATTTAAAAAAACCCAAAATAACCGCTGTTAGTAAGAAGAAACTTGCAGCTCGATAAATTTTAATGTTGATGTGCAAAGCTGTTTTATGGGTCAGAAATGGGCAAAGCAGGGGCAAGGACCCATGTGTTCCAGGTTGACAAGAGCCAACTGCATTAATTCAGGCAGGACCTGGAAGACCTTCTATGAAATACATGTTGATCTGACATATATTCAGACTGGTGTATCTATAACCAGGATCTGGCCCCTAGTTTCCCTCCTGTCCAAGCAACAGCAAAGAAGCATTACCCACACAGTAATGCTACAGAGAGTACGGCTCAGCACTTAACAGGATCCATTAGTCTTGGTAGTGGAGCTCTCCCCCCCCCCCCCCCGGCTAATGGGAACAGCTTTACACCTATTACATGGACATTGTGAAATTCTGCACACTTCAGGAGACTTTCTTGGAAATGAAAAAATACTTTCCTTTTTTGTAGCCTCCCATCAGCTTTGTGTCAACATTGGAAGGCTTCTGCTGTGTTTGCAATATAAACGACTACAGCGGGATTCTGGTAGTTTGGAGACAAGGGCTGTTTTTAGTTCTAACCATTTTATGACTAGCAGTTCAATTACTTATGTTCTCAGCTATCAAATGGACACTGTGATATTTATTTTAAGAGGGTGTCAAGAGGCTTGATTCGTGTACATTTGTAAATTAGACACTGTGTATTATTGCTGTTAGATGTGAGGCTGATGCCTTAATTAAGCTATTAATAGCCAGCCATAATACCCAAACTCTATCCTGTGGTGTAACATATGGAAAAGAAACACTGAGACAAATAAACCGTTTTTGACATGTTTTGCCCTAATCTAGCGATTTCTTATGCGTGTAAGACTCCAATACAGTATACACACAGAGATTCCTCGCTTGAAGCCATGTTACACAGTATGTTCTTTTATTTGTGTGAATTTTTTATCCGTTGATATAAATGGATTTATTCACACACAAACTACAGGATGGGCATTGGATTTCTGTGTTTCAAAAAGTTTATACCTGTGGTATAGCCAACCTTCCTCCACATTTTACACCAGAGGACTGAGACAACAGGACTGTGACTGATTTTTTAGTTTTACAGCAGTGAAATGTTTTTGTTCTAGATTGTGAACTGCTCTTCTATTGCAAAGTGTGTGTAAGTCAGCCTTCACTACCAGAAGTTTTTATCTAGAACTCCCATAGGGCTGATGAACAGTTATGGTCCAAAGCAGGCACCCCAAACTGCGGCCCTCCAGATGTTTTGGCCTACAACTCCCATGATCCCTAGCTAACAGGACCAGTGGTCGGGGAAGATGGGAATTGTAGTCCAAAACATCTGGAGGGCCGAAGTTTGGGGATGCCTGGTCTAAAGCATATGGAGGGCAACAGATTGGTGAAGCCTAGTGTAAGATTCGGGGGGCATTGAAGGCATGAAACTTTTGATTGATGTGCAGGTTACACTTGTCATGTGGAAATTGCCCAAAACAGTGTATGTGTGGTGCAAGCTCTGCATGGTAGCTGTAATATATGACACGGGTGCAGCCAGCTGTTTCCCTCCAGATGTTGTTAGACTCTTTAACTCCCATCACTCCCAGCCGGAAGAGTCAGAGATAGTGGGGCTTTTAGTCCAGCAACATCTGGAAAGCCACTGCTTCCTTGACTCTGGTATAAAGCTATATTTCATTGTGAACTAGACTCATTGTGCCTCCATGTTGGATCAGATGTTCTTGATGGAAGTCGGTGTTGGTGTGGAAATGCTCCCATGTGATCAAGGTGGTCCACTTGGCAATCTATCCATTCTACACATTGCAGCTGTTGCACTGGTAACTCACAATGTGAAACAACAACAACAAATAAGCTTGCTGTGGCATAAGCTTTCACAGTTCAGATGCAATTCTAAGAGGTCTTCATGACGCAACAGCGACATAAGAATTGGCTCCAGGAAACATGAGCTAAACGCAACTTGCGTCCGTCTTCCTTCAGATGTTGATGCATTCAGAGCAGACTTTATGAATGAAGCTGTGCAGGATCTTTAATCAGGCAGGTCAGAGGGGCTATGGGAACAGCTTGTGGGAAGTGTGTGCTTAACAAAACGAGGAGCTATCAAAGAACTGAGAGGATGGTTTTGGAGAACAACCTATTAATGAGGTGGGCGTAACCTTAAGTTAAAACATAAATAGACTTTCTTTTAAAAATGGTATTGCTAGGCATTACACAAGTCCCAGTTCATTGTCATTTTAAGAAAAGTCAAAGGCTGTAATTTACCTGTGAGAGTGACTGACAGCCTGACCCCTGTTAGGCACTGCACAAATGCAACTCATGGGATTTGTTATTGCCATCATCCCAGAACTGGCATAAACATGGAATTGCTGAGCTTTAGGCCATGCAAGAGGCATACTCAAGTCATGATGAGGTTGCCAGCAGCCCCTTCCCCGGGTCACAGGTACTGTTGGAGCAGTTCTGTATCGTTCGCACAGGCACAGCTTCTGGATTGACCCTGTCTTTCCCCTGGTAATTCAGAAATCATTGCATGGCTCGGTCTCACTTGTAGTGCTCAGGATGCTACTTTAGCTGCAGCGGCATAAGTCAGTGTTTGCAACTAAAGTAGTCCCTCAGGACTGTCTGCCAGAACTATAATGTTCAGTCCACATCTTCTCCTCTGTGATAATGTTTTTTTATCTCTACCATAGAGCAACATGTATATAGTTAAGAGTTAAATGTAGTTACTCTGTACCTCAGGTTTTTAGGTGCTTGTAGCCATTATCAGCATTAGACAGGTGATTGCGAGACTGGGTGAGGATTTATTTCTCACCATTGGAAAGTGTCTCCCCTCTAACTTCAGCAGAGCTTCATTTCAACTTCTCTTCTGTGAAGTGATAATTTTGAACAGAAGCCCTCAGGGAGGGAGACACACGCGCACACACCCCACAAGAGTTGTGCATGCACAGCTCTCTGCAAACCACCAATGCTTAGAACCTGAACTTTCCGTTATCTGGGTACATCATCATATGAACAGACAATGTTCAAAGCCTTCCCCAACCGCATGCAGTCTGCACTTGCATCAGTATCAGAGTTACTGTATTCCATAGGCTTTCACTGCTCTACATGAGCATGCTCTTTGGCATTATTCTCACTAGCAAGTGCTTTTAGCTTTTGTTTAACAGATGCTTAACGCACCTTATCTCCACTTGTTTTGTCACAGAAGCCCTGTAACATTGCAGTTCTAATGCACAGAACAGGAATAGGGAACCTGTAGCTGTCCAGATGTTGTGTGACTTAAATGGCCAGTGATCAGTAATATTTGGAGGGCCATAGGCTTCCCATCCTTGGTGTAGTGCATGAGAGGGGATCATGATTGCATGGATTGAACACACACATATGTTGGGCTCTATACCTATATGCCACATAGTGTGTACTGAATGCATGGATGGCAGGTCAGCCCAGGAAACGTCACTGCATAAACTCTGCAAAGTTATTGGGTTAGAGAGGCACCCACCCGTTGCAGCTGAGGAAGATACCTGTATTCATTCCTGGGATTCTTCTGTTCATCATCATTTCTTCTTTAGAAATCAGTCCGCTAGGATAGTGTCATTTCACTAAGCACAGTCCCCTTTCATTGGGAAAAAAAGTGGTGAATGAACATAGAATACAAATGAAACGGAAACCAGTCATTCCCAAATAACCCTAAATAACCCTACAGTGATATCTGTAGCTCTTTGCTTTTGTCCATGTGAATGTAGCCTTGGATAGGTACAGTGAATGATCTTTTGCAGTTTAATGCCAGGCTAAAAATAAAACCTTCTTTCCGCTAAGGTTCAAAGCCCAGTGCTTTTTCAGCATCATCAGTTGGATGCTTTTCAAACTATCACCTGTTGCAAGCTGACTGTTCTGTAAGCAAGTTATGTAAGCAGGATTAATAAAGGTTTAAAGCCTGGTCATGCTGTGTAGCTGGATCAGTTCAGACGTTCTTAGTGGCAGTGAAAAAGCAACACATTTATTGTCGCTTGATCAATTTGCAAAAGAGCGCTAAGCTTTCTATTTAAAGTAGCTGTCTCGTGATTTAACACAGAGTTAGATTGTACTGATACTAAGATGTCAAGAGAGTGTTTAGGGCTGAAATCAAGGGCGTACCCACCATGCGGCAAGTTAGGGCAGCTGCCCTACTCTAGAAGCAGGGCTGGTGGGCAGAGGCGGAGCACAGCCCGGCGGAGCGCGAGTTCGCCATTCCCGCCGCACCGCGCCGCACCCTCCCTCCAGCTCCCCGGCGCGCCCTCTGGCAAGGCCAAGCGCGGCGGGGAACCAGAGAGCGCGGCGCGGCGGGCAGGAACGCTGAACTCGCGCTCCGCTGGGCTGGGCTCCGCCTCCGCCCACCAGCCCTGCTGCTAGGGAGGGGCACAGCCCGGCGGAGCGCGAGTTCGCTGTTCCCGCCCACTTTGTGGCCCCTCCCCTTCCGTGCCTTGGCCCCTCCCCTTGCCCCCCCCCCTAGTTTTGATCCTGGGTACGCCCATGGCTGAAATCAATCATGGTGGCATTTTTAAAACTTCAACAGACCTTTAGAATAGAATTGAGCCTGCAGATTTTAAAGGAGTTATTTCCTCTTTTATCCAATATACAGTATTTCTGGAGAATCAGTGACGCAAAGGATGATTAGATGGCATTCCAAGTATGGAAGACCTCACGAAAGACAGTTTTGCTATGTGTGCAGGAAGCTGTATATTGAAAGAATTGTGAGGATAAACTGTTCCTGGCAAAAAGGAAAAAAGGCATAATTCACAAATGTATAAAAAGTAGTTTTGATTAAAACAAAGCCCTAAAATAAGGTCTGTTCAATATGGAACTAGCCATTGGGAGTGGAATAGTCCAGTACCCTAGAAAATGTCTTCACAAGACTGCTGTAGATGGAAAGACAAAAATAATTACTGTATTATATTTGAGGTGGTGATAGAGAATTTGGTTACCACTGGTGACTTCACCTATTGTTACACTTGCTAGATAAATATACATCCCAGGTTGAGGGGAAAGGTAAATTTCCTAGATACAATAAATTGTTGGCATCCATCTGTCTCGAGAGACAATGCCTTATAAAAACCATGGATTCAGGTATGGGGAAAGGCTACCATTGCTTAGTATGCCTAGCTCAGGCCTGTTGGTTGAAAGCATTATTAAAGCTAGAACTATTAAAACATGATCTATTAAAAACACTGAGGTCCAGCGCCAAGGACCTTCTGGCAGTTCCCTCTCTGCGAGAAGTCAGGTTACAGGGAACCAGGACCTGTGGAACGTCCTCCCATCAAATGTCAAGGAAATAAACAACTATCTGACTTTTAGAAGACATCTGAAGTTTAGGGAAGTTTTTAATGTTTGATCTTTTATTGTGTTTTTAATTTTCTGTTGGAAGCCACCCAAAGTGGCTGGGGAAAAAATTATTTTAATTATTTATTATTTAGGAGGACAAGCCTTGCTAATTCGTGTAAAGAGAAGGTTTCACTTCACCAACCTTTTTAAATAATTGTTTTTTAAAAATCAGTATAACATGATAAACATAGCATATGACACGAACTTTAGTGCTTCAAATAACATCAGTTGTGATCCTACTCCCACCCAACTGTTTAGATAAGAAAGACACCACAGAAAACAAACACTAAACTTTTTTTAAAAAAATGCTCAGGAATCTATCCAGATTTTCCTTTCTAAAACATTATAACCTTTGACCAATGTTCCATAAAGCCTGAAAAATCACATTCCCTGCCTTTCCCCCTAGCCTGCTGAATATAAGTCAGTTTTTCCATTTCAGTGTGACATGCCAGACATTAAATAACCAGAGGTATCTGAAGAAGTGTGCATGCACACGAAAGCTCATACCAAAATAAAAACTTAGTTGGTCTTTAAGGTGCTACTGAAGGAATTTTTTTATTTTATTAAATAACCACTCATTCAAATCTGGTGTTGTATTTACTTTCCAATGTGTAGCATAAACATTTTTAGCAGCTACTAGGGAATCCATCAAAACATTCTTCCTTTTACATTTACTTCCTTCATTAGTCTCCTCAGAATGACTTTTGGTTCTTTTCTACATCTTCCCCTCTCATCAAATCCGAGGAACTTGCCTCCACTGGGCAGTCCCATAAAACATGTCAATCTGCGCCAGTCCTAATGGATTCCCAGTAGCAATATATAATTGCTTGGATTCAAAGGCATATTGTGTGAGCAGAAAGGCACTTCAACTTGTACACCATACCTCATCCCCCAACCTGAATATCCCAGTTTTCCCGGTCCCTCTGCAGTTCCAGAAGGTTCCTTGACCCTCAGGAGTGGTCTTTTGGAGGGTGCAGTAGATTGCAGTGCTGAGGAGACAGAAAAAGTCCTGTTGCCCAAGCTCACACTTTCATGAGTCCAACCTATATACTTTATAAATTCTATCCAATCTTGGAGCATAAAATACTAATGTGAAACATTTTTTTAATGTGGACCTTTCTGTTCCAGAATATTTCAGTGAAACTGTTAAGGGACATTTCCTTCTCATCCTTCCTCCTCCCGCCTTCCATGTAATGTAAGAGCGAAGTGAACTGAATGATCACGAACACCCCAGATTTCAAATTATTTCCTGAAGGACAAGGAGGATGTTGCTCTTCCCCTGCTTGTTTTTGTCAGCACCAGTGTATATTGGCATTTGTGTCACAATGTGATATTTCCAGGGAGAGATGTGATCTTTGCAAATACCATGGCAAGCTTCAGCTCCTGAGTGTGCCGAGAGCTGTCAGAGCTGGCATCACAGCCCGCTTCTCAGGCCGAGCTCTTCCTGTGATGGTATATCATTATGTGTGACACTGTTGTTGTGTGTGTGGCAAGTGTCATGCGTAATGGTGCCAAGCTGCTGGAAAACGGCAGGAGAATTGACAGCAAATGCCCATTCAATTCCCACCCAGAAACTATATGGGCAGACAAGGCCCCTCTCCTTTCCTCACCCTTATTTCTCAGTGTTCGAGGCCAATCTTCATGAGTGATGTGTGTGACACCTTCCCTTACGAAACACCCCCCCCCACACATCCCAGCACTTGCATAGAGCACTGTTGATATGCAGTTGCCAATCTGGGCTGCTACCCACATGCACAGATGTCTACAGTACTAGGTACCACGCACTTAGTATGTAGAAGTCTCCAAATACGCTATGCTGCGTACAAATGAAATGCTACTGTATAGTGAGAAATAGACAATATATTTATTTATGGATCGCTTTCCCATGAAACATATTGAAGTGATTTAATGACCAAAACGTCTGCAACAAAAACATACGTAATCATCAAATATAAGTCTCACACAAGCTGAAATTGCCTGCCCACTGAAGGAGCCTGTCTGCTGCATCTCTCAGTGATTCACGGCTTCAGCCTTGATGTCTCCCACTCAGCTTTTCCTGGGGGTGGGTAACTTTGGTGCATGTCTGCGTTGGGTGTAGTTGGATCATTTAGTTGATCCTGATGCAGAGATGCGCCAGAATTAACAGCCCTTCAGAGGAAGCACAGCCAAATCCAGAGCTCTTGCACACTCTCAAATGAACCTTTTTTGGGGATAAGATAGAAACATGCCTGCAGCTGTAATTCACTCATAAAAAAAGAAACAAAAAAGTGTGCCCAAGCTATCAGAAGTTTTGGGATCCCTAAGCAAGCCTGGCATGAATTCTTTTGCCATTGCCAACAGTGTATTAGCTACTAAACAGAAGATAGACATGTCATGGTCCCTGCCCATGGCTTGATGCTTCCTTCTTCTCAGTCCTCGGGGCCAATAGCACTTGGACCTTGTACATGAGGTTGCTGTGCATGGGACAACTAAAATGTATGACAACCTACACTGTGTTTGCCTTTCCATTGTCTCCTATGTGTTTTGGCAACATTTGTGCCCTTTTCATTAACCATCTGGCAAGGATGCTGTCCAGAGAAAAATCACTTCTGGTTAAATCCCCTTGAGATCAACGAGATGCCAGTTCTTAAATTCAACTTGGGACCAGTCTTTCATTTAAATGGGACTTATGAACACCCCCAACCAAAATGCCCCCCCCCGTATTCCAACCTTGATGTTCCACAGATGCACCCCTCTTTTCTCTCTGTGGCTCTGTTTCCCATACTTAGCCATTAGGACTCAACAGCTGAGTTTGCTTTCTGTTATTGCTTTTGTTTATAGAAAACCCTTCCTCAAAAGACAACAGGGTGGTTTACAGTGCACAGTAAAAGAATAAAATCAAACAACTTTGTAACCAATAAAACAATAAAATGCAAACAAGAATGTGCAGATCCATAGTAGCACAGCAGCAAATTAATAAATACAGGTAACCCAGCTCTAATAAGTGAGGATGTCACAAAGGCCTGGGTGAATAAAAGATGGTGATGAGTTATCAGCGCCAAAGATGCATGACATGGTACTACTGCAGAGAAGGCCCTCCCATAGTTCACAAAACAGGTGATGTTCACAGCCAGGACCACAATAGGCTGGTGGATGGAGCAGCGAGAGCTGGCTGGTTTATGGAGACACTGAATAGCAAGGAAGTTGTCATTTTGTGAAAGAAATACAAAATTCCTGAGCTTCCCCACCTTTAGAAAAAGAGGCAGGAGGCTTAGAAAATAAGTGCTTTACCCTTAACAAGCACAGTTGTCAGTTTTTATTTTTTATAGACCACAAGAAGCAGAATTCTTTGGGCTCATTGTCTCCTTCTGGAAGCCCTCAAAGTAAATGACTTTAATTGCTTGGCTTTGCCTACCTCAGCTGAGGCTGAAACAGCCTGTATTCACTTATCATTTTGTATCATATATAAAAACCGTGTGGTTATTTCCCCCTCCCTTCTCTTCCTGAAGTGGTGGTTTGTACATGTGATTATTCTGAGTGATATCCTCAGCGAGCTCCAGGGAAAAGAAAGCCTCCAGTGTCATAGGAAACATTATGAGAAGATTGATGCAGGCAGATTTAGCCGTAGGTAGGGTTATTTATTTGACTTGAGAATCAAAACATGTGGGAGGTTGTTGCCGACAGGCTTATAGTAATGCTGGCAAAGCAACAACAAAAAGGGGAAATAAAAGAATCACATCTAGTGGGAGGGTGGGAAGAACCACTTTAATTCATTGTGGTGTGAGCATAATAAGGCATTTGAGTTTCAGACAATCTTACGGGCCCAGCTCTACAAGCTCTGCTATTGGTTGCATCCAGTAGCTTTTCCATAGATCATGAGCTAAAAGCAGAAACGAAAGACATGACTCAGTCTGTGCGTTGAATGTGGCAATGTGTGCCATAGCAGGCGGATGGGAAGTAATGAAGCTGGAGGGAAGTAGTGAGGAATTGAGTTAATCATTCCCTGAATTTACTTCAGAAAGCAACTTGTAGCTTTCGGTCCAGTGTAACAGACAGAACAACAGAATTAGAGAAGAGGAAAGGCTAAAAGGCACCTTATCCATCCCTGTAGACATGTGCATGCAATTCATGGTGTCAGAATGGAATAGAGCCACAGGGTGTCAATGGGGAAGCTGGCCGGATGTTAAATGAGCTCTTGCACCTTTAATAGTTGTGTGGTTCAGCTGAAATTCCTAATTCTACAGAGCTATTAAAGGTGCTTGAGCTCTGTCTTCTTTTACATCTGGTCACCCTGTTCTGTTCATATTTGCGGCAAGCCTCTGGTGCACCAGACGAAGAATGTTAGATTAAGAGTCTAGGTAAACAAAATCCCATTACCAGTGGGCCACAAATGCAGCACTAGAACAGAAAAACAATACTCCAGTGTGGGAGAGTTTTGGGTTTTGTTTGCTTCGTCCTTTGTTCTGGAGAGGTTGTTCAATTTTTTGCTATTGTAGTAGGATTTTTTTTAAAAAAAGAAAAGAAATAAGGTCTTCTCATTTCCAGTCTTCTTTGTAAATAGTTGACTCTGTATATCTCTCCCCCCGCCCTCCTGTACTCTTAGGGCAATTGTAAGCATTAGGTTTATGTGGCATGTACTTCAAGATATTTTCAACCAGGCATGGTCATCACCTATAGAGGTAAGAACCAGTTAGAAAATCCAAATTAAGGAGTTACCTTCAGCAGTACAGTCGTACCTTAGAAGTTGAACAGAATCCGTTCCGGAAGTCCGTTGAACTTCCAAATCCCGGCTTCTGATTAGCTGCAGGAAGCCATGGAAGCCTGTTGGATGTTCGGCTTACAAAAGAACGTTCACAAACTGGAACGATCACTTCTGGGTTTGCAGCATTCGGGAGCCAAGACGTCCGAGTTCCAGGGTATTCGACAACCAAGGTATGACTGTACTAGCTTTATGATTAGGTGGCCTATCTAAAAGAACATCATATTATCAATTATTTAGTTTTATTATTTTATTGTTAACATTACAGGGAATTCCCTCTTGGACCAACTGTTTCGTGCCATCTCTGGTCTCAGGCTTGTCCTTAGAGATAATCTTGCAATTGTTTCCTGATAAACGCTGGAGTTACCTTTTCGTACAGCAGCTAAATCCCTTAGGGTTGCACGCTAGAACCCAGGGTTTGGTTTGGGAAGTGGTTCTTCCTCAGTAATATTACCCGTGACTTAATAGTTGAGCAGCAGTTCCATGGTCCCTTGAAAGTTACACCTCTTGTGGTGCCAACACTAAAGGTGTCCCCGAAACCATTTGCCATGTGAATCACTTCAACAGTGAGTTTTATCAGCAAGGTCAAGGGGGAAGTACTCAGAGCTTTGTAACAGTGTTGAATGGTTATATCTTTCTTGTCACTCAGAAACACCTTTTTCTTGACACTGCTGATTATTAAAACCCATTATGTAGTCTTTAGTACATATAGTTTATTCTCTTCATGTTAGGTCTTTTAAAAAGCACTTCCTGATTGTCAGAGAGGTTAATAGTTCTCAAACAAGCCATTATTTTTGTGTCATTGGTTTTGACAGCAACTCAAAGGTCTTTCAAAGAGTCGGAAGTCAGTGCCACTTTTGAGGTGATTCTAAATTGGCTTTAATAATAAGCAGGTGCCCCAGATAATTTTCCCAGTCTGGCACTTCAGCCCTGTAGAATTTGAGAAATTTTGGGAAGTGATTCCTTTTAATTTCTTGGTCATTTGTTTGTTTTTGGTGTGCATATGCAAGTTTTGGAGTCTCATTGAACTCTTTGGCCAGAAATTACTAAAAACTAGCCATCTTTTCTCTCAACGTCTCAACCAGCTTAACTATCACACCTTCTCTGAAGAAATCCTAGTGGCTATAGCTCTGTGAATATGCCAATAATCTTTCTAATTGAATTTTTAACAACTTCACAAAACTATGCTCCACAGGTTCCTTGGGAAAAGCCATAATGGTTAAACCAGTTTCTGTTTGTGGTATAAATATTGCTAAATTATTCTGCTCCAAAATGGTAATTTTTTTATCAAAATGAGTTGACATTTAGGCATAAATTAAGCTTAGTCTTCTTAAATTTCAGTATTCAAATGCCCATTCTTGTAACGAGGACCTGCTTCCTCTCTGGACCTCTCTTTTATGTCCATACTTGTTTTTTCCCCTAGGATCGTTCCTGTTCTAGAACATTCATCACCACAAACCTCACCAAGCAACTTGTCCAGCTCTGACAGTTTAGATGTCACCAGGACATACTCCCAAAGAGCAAGTCGCTATGACCTGGATGAAATCGATGCTTGCTGGCTGGAACTTTTCAACATGGAGCTTAAGGAAATGGGTAAGTGTTGGTGGTTTTTTGTGTTTTTTTAAAAAAATTCTCTTGGGTTGCACACTCACCAATCTTAAACCAAAGACAAATTTTCACAACCAGTAGGCTTTCGTGCATATTGTTGAAAAAAGAAGGAAAAAACTGTCCCAGTCTATGAAGGATGATGATCTTTGAGAAGTTGAAAGGCAACAGGCAAAAGACAATCTAGATCAGGCATCCCCAAACTAGGCCCTCCAGATGTTTTGGGAGTTGCAGTCCCAAAACATCTGGAGGGCCGAGTTTGGGGATGCCTGATCTAGATGGAGGATAAGGCTGCAGTTGGTTACTGGACATTGTCTATT
This sequence comes from Zootoca vivipara, assembly GCF_963506605.1. Lineage (NCBI taxonomy): Eukaryota > Metazoa > Chordata > Lepidosauria > Squamata > Lacertidae > Zootoca > Zootoca vivipara. The sequence continues at coordinate 68,253,126 of NC_083277.1, read as the reverse complement.
CTCTGCCTCCACATCAGAGGCAGTATGCTTCCAAATACCAGTTTCAGGAAACCATGGTATGCTGGGAATGCTCTTCTGCTCATGTTCTGCTTGTAGGTTTCCCACAGGCATCTGGTTGGCCATTTTGAAAACAGGATACTGGACTAGATGGGCCTTTGGCCTGATCAGCAAGCTTTTCTTATGTTCTTACTGGGTTTTTTTAAAAAAAAAATAGCACCCATTACTTTGGGATTATTGTGACTCTTTCATATCCTGAAAATGTTATAAGCAAAAAAAGGGAGGAGGAGCAGTTATAATGACTAAGGTGTAGTCTTACTTTAGCAGTACATTATTTGCCTAGGACAATTATTTTGTACTAGTGGACATATCTGCCAATCACTTTGTCCCTTCCAGATTTGGGTAGAGTGAGTTTGGGGACAACCCCATGTGGGGACAACCAGGACTCTGTATGCTACCAAGGCAAGATAGCTCCACATTACTGATTTCCTCTAGCCTCCTGCTGTTCTGGTGAAGGGTCATATTTGTGAGCATACCTCACCATAGCCCTATCTGAGCCTTCAATATACTCAGTTCTGTGAAGTGGGATGGTGCTGTGGCCTCTAGTTTTTGCAAGGTTGACACAGCCGTTTACCAAACATATTACAGGAAATAAGCTGGGAATTTACCACATATCTCCTTCACTGAGGGTTTCCCCCCCCTTCTCAGGGCTAAGCTATATTTATTCAGTATACATGCACAGCCCCCACAATCACACTTTTATGAAAGATCGGGTTGAGGTAGATGTCACAGTGTGTGTGTAAAGGTGTGATAAACTCCATAACACATTTATGTCATTTCTCTAGGGCTGTGTCCTACATTTTTATCCTACACTAAAGTTGCAAGCCTGCGCAAACTTGTTTCTGAGTATGCCACATTAAAGACAGTAGGAATAGGACTGTAAAGCAGTCCGGGAAGTGTCCAAAGTCTTGCTTTAATTAGTACCTTGTTTTCCTTCCCTTCCATTGCTGGTTCCAGAAATTCTCATATTGCAATGGGATTTCCCTGCTTAAAAGTGGGTGTGGGGACAGATCTGTAGCCATATGGATTGTAGACTTGTTGGCACATTGGTCCGAAAATACGAGGTTTCCAAGAAGTCAAGTGACACCTTATTGGGGCCATCCTGAGAAAATAAGGCAGCTTTACAGTTGTACCAAATTAGGACTCTAATAGGGGTCCTAAGTTTAGCTTACGGAAGGCAGTGTATTGGCTGTTGCCTTTTCCTCATCTTGTATATTCCATTTTAAAAACAAACTAGTTCTTGTCCTCAAAGTAAAAACAACAATGAAGAATTGCACAGAAGTTTACTGCTACATAGAGAGTAAGGAAAAATACCTATTAGAACCCCTAGTTCACCCACCTGATGACATGGAATTGCTCTACCTAGTATAATTTCTAATGCCTTTTCCATGCTAGTTTATATCCCCCACCCCTGAGATGGAATTTTTAGCTGTGCTGATTACACATGCCTCCCAGAAATAAACAATTATTCTACTTTTCTGGAGTACTTTCAATATAAAGTAGACATCTTTACCCAGAAGCAGAAAAGCCTCAATATAAACAAAATGCACAATTAATTCATCAAGCACAAAACAGAAAAAGTCCATTTTCTTTGTCAGAAGCTCATGCTGGCTATCAGCTCCCCTACTTGGTGAAAAAACGCAATGTAAAGAGCTGCCACCCGATAACGTGATGAACATTTAACTGTGTCTGATGGTTTTATTGGTTGCTGCTGCTGCCATGTGCGATAATAAAGAAAGTTGGTCTAAAGTAATTTGGATCAAACACTGAACTACATTCACATATAGGACATTATAGGCAGCATAAGACTGTTTTCCTTTTAAGCAGAAGCTGGGCCATTTATGTTTTTATTAAGATTTCACGCCACATATTGTGATCTCCATTTAATCCAAAGCTATTTTATGATTGTGACTAGTGAGACTTCAAAGGCATGAAAAGTCCCTTCGCTGTTACATAGCCATCTCCCCCCCCCACAGAGCCCCCCCTTCTTTTCTATCCTCCTGATTCAGTAGCTAAGCTCAGTCTCTTTCTGCCACAAATATAGTCTCAGAGAATGTGCAAAAAGACAATGCGTTTTATCTAGTGAAGTCATCCCATTACTGCAAGGACCTCTACCTGTAGCTCAAAGGTTCTTTCAATGAATCTCAAAGTTAATCTCAGCTGTTCTAACTATTTTATTTGACACAATCCTCTCTGCATCACTGCACATAGGACTGAGGTTAGATTTTCAGTGTCCATATTCTCATGCTCCTGCTCCCTCCTCTGTTGTTGGCATCTTAGGCTCCTCCTTGGGCTACAGTGGCAACAGCTATGGGCACTATTGCTTCACAAGAACACCATTTCATAACTTATTTCCCCCAAGAGACAGAGAAACAGTGGGAAACCAATGACCACCACCCCGTCCTAGTATATGTGAAGAGTACCTACAGCTCCTATTGCAAGCAAAGTCTTAACCCAGCTCATAACCATAGTAAGATAATTTATTTCTTTTTTTTTGCCTTTAGAGGCAAGCAGAACAACTTTTCCAGCTCTGTTCTTCTGTACCTCTTGGGGGCTAGTTGAGAAGCTGATGACCCCATTGCCTGCCTCAAGCATTATACCATGGAAACATCTGTTCATGCTGCAGACGCTAAGAAGGAGATATGATCATTCCAACTGAGTTCCACCTTTTGTTGTGATGGGGTTACTTTTTCTTTAGCAGTTGCCCAATACTGCAAATCCAGCTTTTCCAAGTAGCCCTACTTCCCAAAACTTAACAGAGCCCTAACTAGAAGTGTTACCTGGCCTCTTTATTGAAATGCTAAGACTCTTCAAGGTATATTCCATGCCAATGGTCCTAGGCTGCTGTCCTGCTCTGGGACTAAGTCCCATTGAATTCCTTAGGGCTTATTTTTTGAACATACGTAGGATCATTTTGTTTTGTTAATTCGTTAATTAATTACAGGACGTAACTGGAAGTAGGTGATGTCTTTAGTCACCTGAGAAGAAGTAGGTATAAAACAGTTCCAGAGGGATGGTTGCAAGATCACATGTTCTAAAAATGAGTTGTTCTTTAATACCTCTGAACTTAGAGTAATGAAGGATGTAATTGCACTATAATGTCCTCTATAATCTACTGGTGAAGGTAGAAAATAATAGAAAAAGAACCAGCAGGAAGACTCCCAAGAGAACGTGTGGCTTTAAGCCAGAGAGCCCAGAGTCTGAAAACACAAATAGCAGCTTGCCCTAGAATCCAGAGTCTCCAAAGGAAGCTCTTTAAAAATGGACAACTGACTAAAGGAACTTTTAAGAGCTAAATACACATAAATAAACCACAGTGTCACAGTGGCCGGAGCGGACTACTTCAGAGTAACGACGCTACGCAGCTCTGCATTTTATTCTTTTATTGGTGCTGCGTATTTACAGTGCTTAAGTCATTGCTATTTACACGGAGTGATGTGGTCAGTCGGTTTCAGAACCTCCTAATGGCTTTTGGCGCGTCTTTCTCCAACACAAAAGCTTTGGCAGACCCATCCTCTTTCCCCTCCTCTTTCTGCGTAATTCCGGAGTTGGGGGGATGGGTCTCCCGCCCTTATTCGCCCCTTCCTGTCCCACCTGGGACCCTGGCTCCTCTACCTTGCCTGAGCCTCGGACACGACTTCCTGCTTCCCCACTGGAATCGGAGCTCTCTCTGCTTCCCCCTGTGCTCGGGGATTGGCTTGAACTCAGGAGGGGAGGGACTTCGCGATATCCCCTGTCCCTCACATCCACCCCCCTCCCAAGCTCTCCTTCACCCCTCCCCAGGTCCCCCCCAGGTGTCGGTGACGACTGGAAGCCTAAGAACTCAGTGCTTTCCGAGCCCGTTGGTGTGAACACCTCCCCCCAGTCCTGCAAGCCCCCCCCTTCCGCCTGGGAGGACGGGAATCCCAAAAAGTCTGTGGCGTCAGAGCTGGTGGGGGTAAAAATGTTCTGCCAATCTGCTCCTTCCTCTGACTGGGTGGATCTCGGTGACACCCATACCTCATCCTCTGGTTCCTCAAACTCCGCTTCCCAGCGCCATGGTGAACTGCTCTCCCGTGCTTCCTCCCCCTCCCCCTCCCTTTCCATGTGCCAGGGCTTGGGTCTATGGGGAAAGAGGGCGTGAAATTCTTCTACCAGGAATTCCTCCTGTATCTGAGTGGCTGGGACCCATTCATTCTGGGACGGTGGAGCATCCTCCCATGCCATGAGGTACTCCAGTCCCCCCAGCCCCCACCTTGAATCCAGGATGGCTGTTGCCTCATTGAGTTGCTCCCTGCCTTCCCTCTCCCCCCCTCCCTCAGGGGTTTGTTCGCTGTCTCGGAGCCTGCTGCTTTCCCTGTACGGCGACAGCAGCGATCTATGAAACACTGGGTGCACCCTCATGTCCTCTGGCAGTGCCAGCCTGTATGCCACCGGGTTGACCTGTTGCGTGACCGTGAAGGGGCCCAACCTTCTGGGCGCCAGCTTTTTGCATCGCCCTCTGATGGGAAGGCCCTCCGAGGACAACCAAACTTTGTCCCCCACCCTAATGACCTCTCCCGGTCGCCTGTGGCGATCTGCCCCCCTCTTGTACGCTTCCTTGGCTCTCTCCAAGTGTTCTCTGAGCTGCTGGTGCACCGTCTCCAGTTCCTCTGCCCAATCCTCAGCCTGTGGGCCTTCCTCCTCCTCCTCCCCCTCCCTCTCTGGGAAAGATCTGAGGTCACGCCCGTAATTGGCCTTAAAGGGCGACACCCCTGTGGAGACGTGCACCGCATTGTTGTAGGCAAATTCTGCCAGTGGCAGGCGATCCACCCAGTCCGTTTGCCTCTGGCTGACGTAACATCTCAGGTACTGCTGCAGAATGGCGTTGACCCTCTCCGCCTGTCCATTGGTCTGCGGGTGTCTAGCCGTCGACAAGCTGACCTCCACCTGCAGGAGGTTCATGAGCCGCCGCCAGAACCTGGAAACAAATTGGCGGCCACGATCCGAAATAACCCTTAAGGGTAATCCATGCAGTCTGAATACGTGATCCACAAACAGTTTGGCTGTCTCTTCTGCGGAGACCGCCCTGGCACACGGTATAAAGTGGCACATTTTGGACATGAGGTCCACCACCACCAACACTGCGGTCTTGCCCCTGGAAGAAGGCAGATCTGTGATGAAGTCCATGGACACCACTTCCCACGGCCTGTGTGGCGTGGCTAAGGGCTCCAGCAATCCCGGTGGCGCTGCTCTGACCACCTTTGCCCGCTGGCAGGTGTCACAGCCCCTTACATAGTCTCGAACATCTTCCCTCACCCCTGGCCACCAGAAGTGTCTCATGACTAGGTGAGTGGTTTTGTCCCTCCCAAAATGACCCGCCGTTGGGTTGTCGTGCATCTGCTTGAGGACCGTACGTCTAAGCTGGGTGGTGGGCAGGTACAGTGCACCTTTGTAGAAAAGCAGCCCCCTGCGTTCTGCAAAGTCTTTTGCCTGCTCCCCCCCCCTCTCAGTTCTCTGAAGATGCGGTTGGCAAATTCATCCGCTGCCGTCAGTGCTGTGAGTTCTGCCTCGCTCACCACTGCTGCTCCGCAGGACCATGCTGACGGGGGGAAAATGTGCCTGGGTGCCGGTGGCGCCTCCTCCTCCATGTACTCTGGCTTGCGGGAGAGGGCATCCGCCCTGACATTCTGCTCTCCCGGGATGTAGTGTATGGAGAAGTTGAAGTTCGAGAAGAACTCTGCCCACCGTATCTGCCGCTGGTTGAGCACCCTGGCAGTTCTCCAGAACTCCAGGTTTTTGTGGTCCGTGCACACTTGGATGGGGTGCTTGGCGCCCACCAGGAAGTGTCTCCAGTGCTGGAACGCAGCGTGGATCGCAAGAAGTTCCCGATCAAACACCGTGTAGTTTCGCTCTGGCTGGGTCAACTTCCTGGAGAAGAAGGCACAGGGTCTCCACTCTCTGTTGGCGTCCAGTTGCAACAAAATGGCGCCCACAGCTTTATCAGAAGCATCTGTCTCCACGCGTAGGGGCGCGTCCTGAACCACGTGGAACAGGTTCTGGTCTGAGGCGAACACCCTCTTGAGGCTTTCGAACGCTGCTTGCGCCTCTGGTGTCCACCTGAACTTCTGCTTGCCTCTCAGGCAGTCAGTGATGGGAGCCGTAACGCGAGAGAAGTTCTTGATGAACTTCCTGTAGAAGTTGGCGAAGCCTAGTAGGCGTTGGGCATCTTTGCGCGTCCTGGGGCTGTGCCAGTCCAGGATGGCCTGCACCTTGTCCTTGTCCATCGCCAGCCCCTTGTCTGACAGCTTGTAGCCCAGGAAGTCCACCTCCTTGGTGTGAAACTTGCACTTCTCCAGCTTCACATACAGGTGGTTCTCCTTCAGGCGCTGCAACACCTCCCTGACATCTTTCACATGCTGCACTGGGTCATTGGAGTAAATAAGGATGTCATCCAGGAAGACCAAGCATTTCCTGAAGAGGAGGGACCCCAGGACGTGGTGCATGAAGGCCTGGAAGCATGCTGAGCCCCCTTGCAACCCGAAGGGCATCACCAGATATTCAAAAGAGCCCAGAGGCGTGAACATCGTGGTTTTCCATTCATCGCCTTCCCGGATCCTGATCAAGTTGTACGCCCCCCTCAGGTCTAGCTTGGTGAAAATCTTGCCCCTGCGTGCCGCTGTCAGGAGATCATCCACTCTGGGCATGGGGAAAGCCACTGGCTCTGTCACTGAATTCAGTCGTCTAAAATCCACCACCAGACGGCGCTGTTGCGTGTCTTTCTTGTCCACCCAGAAGACCGGGCTGCCCCCTGCTGCCTTGCTTTCTCTGATGAACCCCCGCTTGAGGTTCTTGTCGATGAAAGCGCGCAGATCCTCCAGTTCCTGGTCTGACATGGCGTACAGCTTGGCTGGGGGTATAGTTGCCCCTGGCACCAGGTTGATCTGGCAGTCAAAAGGCCTGTGTGGGGGTAGGTGGTCGGACTCCGCTTCGCTGAAGACCTCCTGCAGGTCCCAGTACGGCTTGGGTATCGCCTCACCCCCTTTGACGTGCATGGTGGCCACCGTGGCTATCGGAGGCCCCTCCCCTGGTTGGTGCTGCATGCAATGTTCCAGGCAAAAGTCCGATCCAAAAGTGATGCATCTCTGGTGCCAACTGATGGAGGGGTCGTGGCGCGCCAGCCAGCTCATGCCCAAGACGATGGGGGGGTCTGAGATGGTGGTGACGTTGAATGCCAGTGTCTCTGAGTGCCTTCCCACCGTCATTTTCATGGGGGGGGGGTTGATGAGTGATGGCCCCTCCCAGCAGCTCTCTGCCGTCAATGGTCGCCACGTGCAGAGGAAAATCCAGCTGCAGAAGCTGGATCTGGTGCTCTTCTGCAAAGTTCCTCGAGAAGAAGTTCGCTGACGCCCCACTGTCAATTAAGGCGAGGACTGTCAGGGGATAGCCATTTGGGAGCGTGAGCGTCACTTCTAGAACCACTCCTGCTCTGGGAGGGGTGGGCTGGCTCTGCTCCTCTCTGTGCGGGTGGGTGGGCTGGGGCTGTTGTCTGCTGACTGTGCCTGGCTGCTGCCCCTTGTCTCCTGCAGCCAGGCTTTCCCGTTTCCCTGCTGTGGTGCTGCGTCAGTGGGGGAGGGCACAACCGTTCCCGCCTTTCCTTGCCACTCCCTGCGATGTGGGCAGTCTCTGACGAGATGCTGGGGGGAGTTGCAGAGAAAGCAATTCCCACCCCTTCCCTCCTTGCGTCTTGGCGCCGCTGGGGTTTGAAAAGCCCCCGCGCGCGCGCTGTCAATCTGCATGGGTTCCTGGTCCTGACTGGCCCCAGGCGTGGCTTGAAAGGGTTGTTGGGGGGGTGGCTTCTCCTGCGACCGTGGGAACCAAGCCCGCTTTGCGCGCGTTGCTTGCTTGTCGCTCCACCGGGATTCCTGTCTCACCCCCACCGCCAGAGCCGCTTTGCTCAGCTGATCCATATTACTGGGCTTTGGACCTCTCGAGAGCTCATCCTTCACCTCCTCATGCAACCCCAAGTAGAACGCCGCTTGCATTGGGGGTGACTCTAGTTCCCACCCCAATCTGTGCACCAGCATGGTGAATTTCACCCAATACGCGCGAACTGTCATATTTCCTTGGCGTAAATTGTGAAGTTCCTCCTTAGTCTGGTCCATATGACTATCGGACGAATACATCGTTTTCAAACCTTCTAGAAATAGTTTGACATTCTTCATGCAAGGATTCTTTGTTGCAATTAACGGTCTTAGCCACTCCCTGGCTGCCCCGGTAAGGTGCTCCACAATAAACGCTACCCTGTGCTCATCATCAGGGAACTCATCGTGGTGCAGCTCAAGAGCATACACAATCTCAGTCTCAAAGCCCTGATATTCCTTCGGGTCTCCATTAAACTTGCTTACTAGCGTCCCGGCTCTCCTTCCTGGCAGCACTTGGACTTGGGGTGCCCCTCCCGCCTTGTTTTTCTCTGCATCCAGCTTGTTTTGGAGGTCTACCGCCACCGCCCTTAATTCCTGCTCTCTTTCCTGTAGCGCTCTCACCTGTTCCGCAAGTTGTAGCCGGTCGTCCTGGACCTTCTTAGTCTCTTCTTTAGCTGCCTTCAATTCCCCCTGCGCCTGCAGCGACAGCTGCTGCAGTTCTTGCTGGGCTTGCTCCGCGATCTGCCGCCATCTCTCCGCCTCTGACACGCTCATCCCGGCAACTCCAAAGTAGCCCAAAAAGGATTAGGAGGTTGCTGTCCCAGTGGCCGGAGCGGACTACTTCAGAGTAACGACGCTACGCAGCTCTGCATTTTATTCTTTTATTGGTGCTGCGTATTTACAGTGCTTAAGTCATTGCTATTTACACGGAGTGATGTGGTCAGTCGGTTTCAGAACCTCCTAATGGCTTTTGGCGCGTCTTTCTCCAACACAAAAGCTTTGGCAGACCCATCCTCTTTCCCCTCCTCTTTCTGCGTAATTCCGGAGTTGGGGGGATGGGTCTCCCGCCCTTATTCGCCCCTTCCTGTCCCACCTGGGACCCTGGCTCCTCTACCTTGCCTGAGCCTCGGACACGACTTCCTGCTTCCCCACTGGAATCGGAGCTCTCTCTGCTTCCCCCTGTGCTCGGGGATTGGCTTGAACTCAGGAGGGGAGGGACTTCGCGATATCCCCTGTCCCTCACACACAGCAATGCTGATGAAGGAAAAACCAGAAAGCCCTGTGTGGTTTGTTTGATGGCAATAAAATAAGTGGGCCACAGATTCAGCAAAAGATTTATAGTAGGTGTCTTGGCAGTTTCTAATACAGGAAATCAGCAAGCAGGCAAGGTAGATGCTTCTTGTTTAAAAAGCCAGCTTGTGTAAAAAATTTCATTGGACTGTGTAAGATGGCATGATACTGTATATTAAAGATTGCCTTAATATATCCTTTCATATTCAATCATGCTATAATTCATAGGATGCAGGTGTATGTGTTTGTGTAGGTGTAGATATAGATATATATTCCAAGCAATAGACTGTAGGCAACAAAACCATATCAAATTACTAGTGAAAGACTCTGAGACCACAAGATGTTATTTTCAACTCCATTGTGTAATGCACTTCAGATTGTTCGTCTAAAGTATCCTGTGGATCTTGGAATTCAGAATCAAAGGCTTCCCTACTGAACTGTCTGACCAAAGACTTGGAAAGCATGCTGTGACATCAGAGCAACTAAGCCAATTGCAATCAGAGAGTTACAATATTGGGGATCTTCTTCAGGCATTTAATGGCATAGAGATCCTTGCATCTTTAGGGTAAGGAACCTGGCCACTTGCAAGAGTAACAAGCCTACTGTGGCATGAGAGCAAGTCAGCCATTAGCATCAATAGTAGCAGAGCAATCAGAGGGGGAAGCAGTACTGTCAAAAAAGAAGTTTAACAGTATTCATTGTCTGTCATCCAGGCAGGTTCGCACATATTAATATTGAACTATCAAGTCATATGAGTGACTGGTTTTCAATACATATGTCTAAGCAATGCAGATTCCATAACAATCAGTGCTAAATTCTGTTACCTGTATAAATTATACAAATTGGACAACTTCACATACTTTATTTTGCAATTTAACTAACTTGCATAATTTAAACATGGGGAAGGCAAGGAGCCACTGGAAATCTTTGACACCACCTGTCTGACTTCTTGATATCTCAGCACAATTTAAAGCATATATTTTACACTATTTATGCCATTTCAAATCCACACGAAGCAGAAATTACTCTTGTTAAAGCTGAAAGCTGATATTCTCAGGTAGTTGAATTCTCTGCTTTTTCCTGCACTACGACTATTGTCTATGCCAGAGGTTTTCAAACCTCCTACATCTTTGGCTCAAAGCTTTCTGCAGCACCCTTTTTTCAAACAACTTTCCATGTTGAGTATATCCTCAGCCTAGAAACTGTCCAGCACTGGCATTTTCATTCCTCCAACACTCTTGAGTATGGTAGACAGAAGTGTGTCAACTAGCCCTAGTGGAACGCTGAATGCACCAGGTCCCCTCGTACAAAGGTCTTACTAAGACTGATGTTTAAGGGTACCTGGTGACTCCCCCAGGTGTCTGTTACTTGATCCAAAGGGGACATTCAACCTCCAGGCTCACAGCTCAGTCTTTGGAGACACTTAGTTTAGGACAATGATCACTCGTGATTTTTGGTATACCTCACATAATATTTTTATGACATTTTTCAATTTTTGCTTTGAGGTGCTTTCTCACAAAAAGTTATATGCTGCAAAGTATTTACAGCTCCACAGTGCTGTTTACTCTTCTCTCTTTTATTGCATTATCCTTTCTACCATTTTTCTTGTTCTGTTTGTCCTTCTTTGAGTCTTGTAGCTGCTTTCTCTATTTACGTAACAGAATGAAATACTGTAAAGGCACATTTGATGGGCGGGAGGGGAGAAAATTGTAGCTGCTCAGGTACCGATGGCCAAGCTAGGAGTCCTTCTTGTTCCCCCAAGGGTCTCTTGTGCTCTTCAAGTGGGGAGGGTGGCCCCTACCGGTTTGAGAAATCCTGATCTAATGCACAGTCTCCAGTAAGGCTTAATTAAGGTCTATTTATTCCTCAAGGAGGAAGGGAAAGCAGTTATTAAATTGAGCTTGGGTGCGTGGGAGCAAAGCTCTTCTCATGAGCAGTTGATTTCCTGATCAGTCTGTTTGTACTGCCAGTAACAGCTGATTAGAGGCACTGTCAATAATGTCTCTGTGTTCGGCTTTCTCCTGATGAGGGAGGGGGCTGAGAGATGAAGATACACTTGTAGATGGAACTGTAGGAGATGTTTCACATATAATTTCCTGAAATACAGTTTAGTATATTGGTCTTTTACAAAAAATAAATAATTCTCTTGTACACTCTGTAGACCCAGAAATGTGTATACAGTACTTTACACATTTCGATTTTAATCATCAGTATTCTATATTTTACTCAGTTTTGGGACCAGAGCGCATACGCCTTCTACTAGATCAGACTGTTCACCCATCAAACCCAGTATTGGCCACTTTGCGTGGCAGTGACTCTCCAGGGAGTCAGGCAGAGGCACCTTTAACATCACCTGCAATGTGATTTCCTAATTGGAGACGCCAGAGATTTAACTTGGGGACAAAGCATGTTCTCCAACACTGAATAGGATACCGTAGTAGTCTGGCTAGTGCTTTCTGTGTTCTGCAATGTGTGTCTTATGAATAGGATCTGTAGTGTTACTCCACGTGGTAAGGTGATTAATTAGAAGGCAAACCCTACCCAGTGGTTCTCAAACTTACTTGTCTGGACCAAACTTCCTTGTCTGAATAAAAATTTGTTTGCGCCACACTGATTTTTTT